>NC_133384.1:1774156-1874788 GCF_049309525.1 Garra rufa | reverse complement strand
TGTACTTTTAAGTTGAAATAACTTAAAATCTTAAGGCAGCCACAAAACTTAAGTTTTTATGTTGAAACAAGCAACAATTTTTTATAGTGGAAAATAGCCTATAGACTTTTACTCTGTATTCTCAGAGTTACCTGATTTAGACTGAGTGATGCAAGTATGTGTGCCAGTGTAACAGGGAGAGGTGAGAGTGCAGACCTTAGAAAAATGTAGCACAGACTCTGTAATGAACCTGTATATATTTAGAGCTGGGAACTGAAGAACCAGAGGTGAGAAACATACGCCTGACCAGTTCACACTGGCGTCCACACACACACACACACACACACACACACACACACACACACACACACACACACACACACACACACACACACACACACACACACACACACACACACAACATCTGAAACAAGCTGCGAGTCTTTTCTTTGTGCTGTTAGTAACCCATAATTAAGGCCTTTTATGGATATTTTGAAATTTAGAACTTTTAGAAAATAGTTTATTTGCCTTTATCTATTACTTACAATATATTAGTTCATTTATAGAATTTATAGAACTAATTACCACCTGGACATTCAAAGCTCCGAAGATAATACATATACACTCTTAAAAATAAAGGTGCTTTAAAAGGTTCTTCACAGCAATGCCATAGAAGAACCATTTTTGGTTCCACAAAAAAACATTAAGACAAAATTTCTTCATTTTTATAATATGAAGAACCTTCTTTCTCTGCTGAGAACCTTTTGTGAAAGAGAAAGGTTCTTCAGATGTTAAAGGTTCTTTACAGAACCATTTAGACAAAAAAGATTCTTCTATGGCATCATGAAGCACCTTTATTTTTAAGAGTGTATCAGACTTTTTAAATGTATATTTTGCTGGGCTCACATTGGAGTCATTGCAAATCCACAAAACCATCCATTTCACTGGAAATACAATAATGTTATTGTCAATCATTCTCTGGTGAATAATACATTATTCTCTCCAAAACTATAAATAACAGCATATCAGAGAAAGATGAGCTGGAATATCACACAGACTCGCACATGTGTACACATGCAGGGCCCACGTGCATAAGAGCTCAAGTTATCTTTGTATACTCTTCCCTTTGGGTGGCTTTATTGCTGTGCTGTATGGGAAAAATAGGCCTTTAGGGAACTTAAAAACCCTGTAGGTCTGGATCACATTCCAGCTCTCGCTGTGTCTGTGCCTGTCTAATGCCGTTACACTCTCCAGAACCTCATGTTATCTTTCGCACATATACAGCACTGTCCCAGAGTTAGTCAGAGTTTGCTCAAAAGATCTAATGGAGTTTGGAATTGTGTGGCATATAAGTATCACCTTTCGCTTAATTCATCTGGAGGTATAAAAACAGACATGAATGAGACAATTGTTGATACACAGTATTTACAGCTATAAAATGAAAGTGCTAAGATTATTTGTCCTTTATTTGAAGAAATTATTGAGTTTTCACCCCTGTGATTAAGAGATAGACTATAGCATTTTTAATACAGTAAAATAAAAAAAACATATTATAGCTTAAATTTGCATTACATTAGTTGAATTAGTTAAATTAGTTAAATTTAAGAAGGACTTCAGTATCTTTATGTGTCATTTCATACTTCTGTTGTCTATGGTTAAAGTTTACTGTAAAACATATTGGAAAAACTAAAATACATATGTATAATAATTGACAAAATTGCAACATCTTAATTACACAAATATTTAAATACATGACATAAAAGTTTCAATACGATGTTTAAATATATTTTAATTTACCATAAATGCTTGTCAGAACATTTAGCAGAGCACTTTAACCATATTTTAAATAGAAGTAACTAGATGAGTAAATTTCATAGACAAACTTTGAAGTTGGTTTGAGAAAGCCTTGTCTGAAAGTTTAAAATATGTTTAAAAAGCTTAAAGTTTAAATTTAATTGTTGAAATTGGGGACAGAGTGGGAACACACGCATGTTTCTAGCATGAAGCATGTTGCTACCATGATTTAAAATGATTTAACCATGCTTCTAGCATGATTTAACACAAATTAGCATATTGTTAGCATGATTTAATGTAAATGAACATGTTGTTAGCATGATTTAACAAGATTAGCATGTTGCTAGCATGATTTAGCATATTCCTAACATGATTTGGCATTTTCCTAGCATGTTGTTACCATGATTATCATGTTGCTGGCATTTTCTAACATGATTTGCAAGTTACTAGCATGTTGCTAGCATGATTCTAACATGATTTACCATGAATTAACATGTTGTTAGCATGATTTAACATGAATTAGCATGTTGCTAGCATGATTTAGCATGTTCCTAACATGATTTATCATGTTCCTAGCATGTTGCTGCCTGATTAACATGTTACTACCATGTTTCTGGCATTTTTTTAACATGATTAGCAAGTTACTAGCATGTTGCTAGCATGATTCTAACATGATTTACCATGAATTAACATGTTGTTAGCATGATTTAACATGAATTAGCATGTTGCTAGCATGATTTAGCATGTTCCTAACATGATTTATCATGTTCCTAGCATGTTGCTGCCTGATTAACATGTTACTACCATGTTTCTGGCATTTTTTTAACATGATTAGCAAGTTGCTAACATGTTGCTAGCATGATTCTAACATGATTTATTAATTAACATGTTGCTGGCATGATCTAACATGAATTAGCATGTTGTAGACATGATTTATCATGTTCCTAGCATGTTGTTACCATGATTAGCAAGTTACTAGCATGTTTATAGCATGATTAGAATGTTACTAGCATGTTGTTAGCATATTTCTACCATGATTCACGTTACTACGTTGTTAACATGTTTATAACATGATTAGCAAGTGACTAGCATGTTTTTGCATGATCAGCATGTTACTAACATGTTGCTAACATCATTATTGCATGTTGCTAGATTCTAGCATGATTAGCATGTTACTAGCCTGTTGCTAGTATGATTACCATGTTTCAAACATGATTAACATGTTACTAGCATTTTGTTAGCATGTTTCTCACATATTAGTAATGTTCTAGTAATGTTATGTTCTAGTAATGTTCTAGCAAGTTACTAGCATTTTGTTAGCTTGTTTCTAAAATGATTAGCAAGTTACTAGCATGTTGATAACATGATTATCATGTTACTAGCATGTCACCAGCATGCTTCTAGCATTATTTATTGTTTCTAACATGATTAACATGTTACTAGCATGATTAGCATGTTACTAGAATGTTACTTACATGATTCTAACATGAATAACATTTTATTAGCATGTTGCTAGCATGATTCTAGCATGATTTAACATGAATTAACATGTTGCTAGCATGATTTAACATGAATTAGCATGTTGTAAGCTTGGTTTATCATGTTCCTAGCATGTTGTTACCATGATTATCATGTTGCTGGCATTTTCTAACATGATTTGCAAGTTACTAGCATGTTGCTAGCATGATTCTAACATGATTTACCATGAAGTAACATGTTGTTAGCATGATTTAACATGAATTAACATGTTGCTAGCATGATTTAGCATGTTCCTAACATGATTTATCATGTTCCTAGCATGTTGCTGCCTGATTAACATGTTACTACCATGTTTCTGGCATTTTTTTAACATGATTAGCAAGTTGCTAACATGTTGCTAGCATGATTCTGACATGATTTATTAATTAACATGTTGCTGGCATGATCTAACATGAATTAGCATGTTGTAGACATGATTTATCATGTTCCTAGCATGTTGCTACCATGATTAGCAAGTTACTAGCATGTTTATAGCATGATTAGAATGTTACTAGCATGTTGTTATCATATTTCTACCATGATTCACGTTACTACGTTGTTAACATGTTTATAACATGATTAGCAAGTGACTAGCATGTTTTTGCATGATCAGCATGTTACTAACATGTTGCTAACATCATTAGCATGTTGCTAGCATGATTCTAGCATGATTAACATGTTACTTGCATGTTGCTAGATTCTAGCATGATTAGCATGTTACTAGCCTGTTGCTAGTATGATTACCATGTTTCAAACATGATTAACATGTTACTAGCATTTTGTTAGCATGTTTCTCACATATTAGTAATGTTCTAGTAATGTTATGTTCTAGTAATGTTCTAACAAGTTACTAGCATTTTGTTAGCATGTTTCTAAAATGATTAGCAAGGTACTAGCATGTTGATAACATGATTATCATGTTACTAGCATGTCACCAGCATGCTTCTAGCATTATTTATTGTTTCTAGCATGATTAACATGTTACTAGCATGATTAGCATGTTACTAGCATGATTAGCATGTTACTAGCATGTTACTTACATGATTCTAACATGAATAACATTTTATTAGCATGTTGCTAGCATGATTCTAGCATGATTTAACATGAATTAACATGTTGCTAGCATGATTTAACATGAATTAGCATGTTGTAAGCATCATGTTCCTAGCATGTTGCTACCATGATTAGCAAGTTACTAGCATGTTTCTAGCATGATTAGAATGTTACTAGCATGTTGTTAGCATGTTCCTACGATGATTATAGCACGTTGTTAACATGTTTATAACATGATTAGCAAGTGACTAGCATGTTTTGCATGATTATCATGTTACTAACATGTTGCTAACATCATTATCATGTTATCATGTTGCTAGCATGATTCTAGTATGATTAAGATGTTACTGGCATATTGCTAGATTCTAGCATGATTAGCATGTTAGCCTGTTGCTAGCATGATTACCATGTTTATAACATGATTAACATGTTACTAACATGTTGCTAACATCATTATCATGTTATCATGTTGCTAGCATAATTCTAGTATGATTAAGATGCTACTGGCATATTGCTAGATTCTAGCATGATTAGCATGTTAGCCTGTTGCTAGTATGATTACCATGTTTCTAACATGATTAACATGTTACTAACATGTTACTAGGGTTTTGTTAACATGATTACCAAGTTACTAGCATGTTGCAAACATGTTTCTAACATGATTATCATGATACTAGCATTGCTAGCATGATTCTAGCATGATTTATTGTTTCTAGCATGATTAACATGTTACTAACATGATTAGTAAGTTACTAGCATGTTGATAGCATGTTGATAGCATGATTCTAGCATAATTAACAAGTTTCTAACATAGTCTAACATGATTAGCATCTCTAGCATTATTCTGACATGATTAGCATGTTAATAGCATGTTGTTAGCATGATAAGTATGTTATAGCATGTTATAGTAAAATTAGCAAGTTTCTAGCATTATTAGCATGTAGTAACATGTTGTTAGCATGATGTAAGTTTGAATAGCTATAGCATAGATATAAGCCAACTTAATTATGAAATTACATATAAAGTCCTGCTTAGGTGGGTAAAACTACATTTTTTTAATAAACGTAAACTACAATCAATTTTAATTTTTAACATGAAAAAATCTATAAAAACCCTAAATTCAGTTTGCACTTAAGTATATTATTCTGTAATAAGTACTCTTTTAAAAGTATGCTTTTTAAATGTATGTCCTTATTTTTCACAGTGGTATCCCCAATGATTTCAGGAGTGTACTGTTTGCCTAATTATTTATTCACAGCGGCTACAATAAGATGGACCACCCTTATGTAGAATAAAACAGCTTTTTCTAGACCACTGATATGACTGGAGTCTTCATCTTTAAATGTAAACCGTTTTGACAGTGGAAAAAGTTAATCTCTAAAGAGATCTCATTTGTGTGTGTGCTTTTCTTTTCTTAGGGGTCCCAATGCAAGCCACTGGGTGGAGCACTGCTCTCCAACACACAGCGTGCAGGGGGAGTGTCAGTGGGTACGAGGAAAGGCAGCTGGCACGCAGCTGATTTGTCTGGAGGGTTTCACAGGAAAGTGTGGCATTCACGACCCAACGCTCATGCAGTACAGACCGTCCACAGCCTGCTTGCCAGCCTTTGCTGCTCTGGCCAGATCCCAAACACACTCAGAGAGAGAAAGAGAGAGAGGAGAGCAGATGTGGTGAGTGTGACAGAGGAGGGAACAGTTAGGTGAACTCTAGAGGGGAATCCTGAGAGCAGAAAGAGTAAGGCGAGTAAGGACACAGAACTTTCCACTGCTTGTATCCTTTCACATTCCACGCTTTTTTAACAAATACTCAAGCTTTTACCATGGAAGTGATTGAAGACAGCCATCTTCACCTGGAAGTGCCTGACTCGCACAAATCTCTTACCGAGATCTCAGAAGATGAAATCAACCTCCCAGCCTCTGATGATGAAGATGAGGCCACCGCTGAGAACAAAGCTGCTGAAGAGAAAGAACAGGCAGCTGAGGGAGAGAAAGGTGAGATGAATGGAGTCATGGTCCTGGCACTTCTGGACAAAATCATCGGAGCCGTGGACCAGATCCAGCAGACGCAGGCCGGGCTGGAAGTCCGTCAACGGGAGATGGAGAGATCAGTAACGGGCATCCAGGGTGAACTCACCAAACTGTCCAAGAGCCACACCACCACAGCCAACACGGTCAATAAGATGCTGGAGAAGGTGCGCAAAGTCAGTGTGAATGTGAAGACGGTGCGGGGGAACCTGGAAAAACAAGCCGGGCAGATCAAACGCCTGGAGAGCAACGAGAATGAACTTCTGAAGAGAAGAAACTTCAAAGTCATGATCTACCAGGTGAGCAGTTCGCACACAAAGAACAGTTAGGATTGCTTAGAGTCTCGGATGTTACTCTGAGCCAAAGTTGACATGCAGTAAGAGACCTAAAAAATGAATCTACAGTGGATAGACTAGCTCAGATTTTGATGAGGAACATTCATATTGAAATCTCTTACTTTACAATGACGTTTAACTGCAGATTTCAGTTTCTTGGCAAATCGGAGCACATGTTGAGATATCTTCTCAAACCCAAGATTAGATGCAAGATTTCTAGACCTTTTTCTCAGGAAAAAGTTTCCATTTGCTCTCCATTTATTGTAATTTTCGTCTAGAAGAAGCATTTGAGATATTGAACATTTTTCTTTGCTTTCATAAATTACAAAGATATTTAGTAAAAGACATCACAAATGTGTTTTGTAAATATGGTTTGCATTATACATTTGTACACAATGAGTGCAATATAAAATATGCAGGGTGCATCGCATGTCACAGTCATAGTTGGTAGGGTGTGGCCTTGGAAAAAATCACATCTACAAAAGTCTTCCAAAATTTTACCAATAATAAATATAAGTATGCTCTCTTAAAAATAAAGGTGCTTCACAATGTCTTAGAAGAACCTTTTTTTTGTCTAAATGGTTCCATAAAGAACCTTTAACATCTAAAGAACCTTTTTGTTTCACAAAAGGTTCTCTGTGACTAAAGAAGGTTCTTCAGATTATAAAAAGGTAAGAAACAGATGGTTCTTTAAAGAACCTTTGACTGAATGCTTCTTTGTGGAACCAAAAATGGGTCTTCTATGGCATCGCTGTGAAGAACCTTTTAAAGTGCCTTTATTTTTATTAAATTGTCTGTACACTGGCCCTAAAAAGTGTTTTCTTATCTAAATAATTAAAATATCTAAATGAACACAAATTAACAAAATATCAAAGCACACTTTTCAAGTGCAACATTTAACAAAAAGAGTTTGAGTTTAAAATATCATGCATAAGTTTACAGACATTTCCTTCAACCCTAAAACACGACAAAATGCAATGCGTAATTCAAAATATGGGTAAAAAAAAAAAAACTACGGAAAGTTCCCTCATATTGGCACATTGAGCCCCAGATGACTAAAAGCCATTGATCAAAAATGATAAAGAAAAGAGTTTTGAGAAGAAGCTTGTACACATGACATTGTATTATTCAATGCAACATGTAAACATTTAAAGATGTTACTTAAGTGAACAAATACTTTTTAAATAATAATCTAAAGCTTTTCTGGTGCGTACTAATGCACGTTTTTATGTCTGCATACACTATATGTTACTAATAGGCTACCTGCTGAGTTAAGAAGCAGGATTTTGTTTGATGGTCGCAGAATAAACGAACACTGACATGTTTTTACATGTATCTTCTCTCCAACATAGCAGTCATGCTGGATTAATGTAGAGAAGGTTTCTTTCTTTTTCTCAGAGATGGAAAATACCACAAGCAAAATCCAGAGACTATTTTAAAAGGGTGGGAGTGGTTTGTTAGGGAAAGAGGGAATGGAAGAACATGAACAGAGTAGAGGGGAGTGGGAAAAGCAAGAAAAAGGGTAGCTTCATGCAAAAATAGTCAGAGAGTTACTCAGACAGTCTGTCTGTAGTTAGAGAGTGTTTTTTTTTTTTTTGGCTGTATAATGCAATGTGTAATAGCTTGCAGCTTTGCACAGTGGCGCAAGAACATTCAGAGTTTCCACACAGTGAGTCAGAAGAGGCTGGTGCTGCCCGCCCCACGCACACACAATTCACTAATTGCTCTTCCGAACATCCTTCTTTCACTCATCAGAAAGGGAGGGTCTGTCAGAATTCCACCCTGTTATTATTTTGCAAGTTTAAGAGGATCAAATTCCACTCTTTTCATTCATTCAATTTTACGTATTCCTTCGTATATTTTTATATATTGGGTAATTCAACGTGATAAACATTGTCAAATGTGCTAATACAGATGCGAAAACTTGGTTGATGCATTGCAAGCATCCCAATAAACAATGTTCATTCTTGCATTTGAGTTGCCAGACTTTTGACTTCACCATCAGTTGTGTTTGTGTTTGTTTGGCTGAGAACTGCCCAGTTTGAAAGGAAGAAACTGTCTGACTGGCAAACAACCATTGGTGGTTTTGATTTTAAAGTTGAGTAGGCTAGTACAGTAATATTACGGTTGAATAACAAACACAGAAAATATATCACTAAGTATGTGTAGCCTTTGTGCTGACCAAATTCTGTTTGTCCAAAATGAATGAGTAAAGATTATTGCACAGACATAATTCAAAATCTATATTTCTGATAGAGGATATCTCATTTACTTTCACCAAAGAAACCAAGTTAAAACGAAATTCTGAATCTTGCAAAACTTTGGCAAACCATGTGACTAGTTCTTGGACCGTAACAAAAGTTCTAAAGACTGTGACGGTAGGGAAATGTTGTGACATTGTGATCGTTTGTCGGCCTAGTTTTGCAGTGCAATGTGTTCTGGACCATTGGCATTTGTCTAAGCTCTGTCGGTTGATTTTTTGGCTGATTGGGCATGTTGAATTGGCAGCGAAGCCCATTGGTGAGAGAGATCATTCTGATTTGGTGTTGTACTTGGCGAATCAATGCACTACAACAAAACAAAATTGACGAATACAAGAAGGCATTTTCATATTTAAAGTCCTAGCTCTTCTGGGTTTCTCTTTTTGAATAATTAATACTGAATACTGCCACCTGTTGGTATGGAGAGTTATTATCGTTTATTCAGGTGCATTTATTCACTCAGATGCTAGTTGATCGTTGGCTGTACTCTTTGTGGTGTAAGCGCAAGTAAAGCAAAACCACAGTCATCACTGCAAATTCTTTGAAGTTGATTTGGAAAAATGATTTTCGAAAATAGTTTATGATAATAGCACACTCTGTATCATTTGTGAATGCTTGTGTGAATTGTGCTCTGGCTAAATGAAATTAAGCTATAGTACTTAATGTAGACGTTTTTACATTCGTGCACTTGCATAGCATATGTTTCAGGCCTAATACATATCATATGCACATAAGTACTGAGCTCATCAGAGCCATGTCTTTTCACCAATGGCATGCAAATCTAACCATTTGATAATTACATACACGTCTGATTTGCATGCTTGGTGTCGAAATGTTTTATAGGACAAAGAGCGTTCTAATCATTTGTCTCTTTCAGCACAGTAGGCCAACGTTCCATGTTTCATAATTTGTGAAATATGTGTCTAACAGACACTCCAAGGTCATGAGTTAGAAAGTGTTTAGGGGATTTTTTGTGTCCCCGCCCAAAGAAGACGCCTGTCTTCTCACCCCACTGAGCTGTTCAGTTCTGAGTGAAAAGAATAACAGTTTTCATACAGCAGGGACTATCAAGTAGTATGGAAGTTACTTGACAAGCTACTGGAAGATCATAGTGCAATGTGGTTTGACTACAGCAGAGACAGTATTAAAGAGGGGACAGTCAATATTACATATTTGTAATGCTGTTATCACACTTTATTGCTAGGTTGAATAAAAAACAAATGCGACAATTTGTTTTTGGAGATTTTGGTCTTTTCCCTTTTTAAGCTGATAGGAATCGTAATTGTTGGCCTATTACCAGAATCTAGCTGCCCGGGGGTGTTACCAGTTAGTACTGCTGACTCTTTGCCTTCCTGACCCCTCTATATCATCATAAACATTCATCCTGTCATCTGCTGCTGCTACAACTGGCTCTCTGCTCTGCTTCTCGTGCGAACATGCTTTTGACATAATTTTATCACCTTCATTCTCTCTTTTCATTATGTGTTTGATATTTATTTGAGTGGGACAAAAGGTTTTTCAGATCAGTTGATACCACTTAAACATTATAGATGTGCATGATGTATTTTAAAAGTGAAAATGTCTTGCATTAAAGGGGTCCTATTATGCTCTTTTACAAAGTCTTTATTTTGTTTTAGGGGTGCACTAGAACATGCTCTCATGGTTGGTGGTGCGAAAAATGCATTATTTTTCACATAATTTACATTATTACAATAGCTTTCTCCCCATGCTGGCACAAATGCCTCGATTAGTTCCAGGTTTGATGAAGGTCCGCCTTCCGATAAACAAAATGTGTTGTGATTGGTTAGCAGTCCCACTGCGTTGCAATTGGCGAACAGCTTAGACAGCGTTTCAGTCCTGCCACGCCCCTTCCCAAAGCAGCAAGTTTTGTGTACAACTGTTATTGCAAACTAGATTAAAGTGATTCTTACATTTTAAATATGGATATTTTTCTTAAAAAAACACACTGGATTGCTAAAGGAGGCTTTTACTGACCCCAGAACCATGTGAGGCACTTTTTTATTATGAATCGACTTGTTTTAGACTGATGGAGAGAAACACTTGTCTATGCTGTTTAGTCTATGCTGTTCTAAAGCTTGGGAGCCAGGATTATTTTTAATATAACTCCGATTGTATTCGTCTGAAAGAAGGAAGTCATATACACCTAGCATGCATGGAGGGTGAGTAAATAATACGCTACTGTAGTGTTGGTCCTATCGTCAGCCTGCGAGATCGCCGATACATGATATTATCATTATTGTGCTAATTTATTTAATTATTTACATGTCCAAAACCAGCTCCAGCATAAGGCTAGTGAAGCTATCTACACTGTATGATGAATAAATCTCTTACCACATACTGCACACGTCTACGGCGTGGCTCTGACGCAGCCACCGATAATCGTCACTCTAGTCAATGCTAGACTAGAGTGGCTCCACATGTGTTTCGAACCTCTATACCGCACACGTCAACGGCACGGCTACCGGCGCAGTTTGCGGACACTTTAGTCAATGCTTGCGTTTATATGAGCCACCCTGCGGCTTGCTGAAGCATCCCAAAAGCAGCTGTCAATGCTACATCGCTTAAAGTTAGGCGAATCCCCCACCTCGTCCCTCCCCACCCGCCAACGTTTTGAATTTCTCCCTTTGGAGTGGACTTTGAGATTTGTAACTTTTGTAGATGCCCACACATACACACCACACACTGGCTAAAATTCAAAAAGTGAAAAAGCATAATAGGACCCCTTTAAGTTGCCATGATATTTTAGATATTGTAACTTTACAGTTTATTATTTGCAGCTTTACTTATTAGGACATCCATTTCGAAACCTAATTTAACAGGACTGTTTTTTTTTTTAATAAAACGTAATATTTGGGAAGACCTAAAGACCTCGTATTGTAGAAATGTTCTTTTTGCAGTCAGATATGATCTTTTTTCTGTGTGCAAAAGCATCCAATGACAATAGATGTTACAGAGAAAAAGTAATTATTTGGTTTGTAACATGTCAGCTGCTATGAGGTGACCCACATAACATAGAGACGCTTTTATTAGGCCACTGATAAGACTGAGTCATCAAGTCATCATCACATGCGAGAATATGTTTTTTTGTCTGTTTCTGTTTCTAATGCAGGAAAAAACTATTTATTATAAAAACTATTTATTTAAACTGCATTGTATTTAAAGGTTTATTCCCTGCACTAAAATGGAAAAAAAAAACTATGGAATGTTTTAAATCCTTGACTACAAAACATCTAAAGCATTTTAATAGCATTTATTTTTGCTTCTTGGGCCCTCTGGGCATGGATATAGAGGTGTACTCCAGTTATTATTCCTCTTCTATTCAGTGAAAAGCAGGGAAGGGAATGGGAGAGGAGGGTTGTGTGGTAGGGTGTGGTGTCTTAACAAAGTGGAGCTCATATTTACCGTGCTGATTCATACTTCAGGCATCCTCACTCCCCTGTCTCCATCTAGCTCTTTTGCTTCTCATCCCATTTTGCAACCACTCTGTTTCACCCTCCCAGTATATCACGCATTTATAAGCCTGCCAGTACCTTTCACACCCTGATACTCCCTGCCTCCAAAATCCTGATGGCTTATTGGCCTGAACTTCAACTCAAACTCTTGAACACATTCAGATAGCTGTTATGTGAGGAGTGTGTTTTGCCTTTAAAGAAAGGTCTAAATAATGAGGTATGCAAGCTAATTTGCTTTATATTAAACATAAAAATAAAACAAATAGCCTAACATAAAAATATAACAAAACATTTAAATAATTTTTTATATAAAAAGAAGAGCCAGAATAATTTTAATGATATTGTGTATATACTATAACAATTTAAAAGAAGGATTTTCTATTTTATTATATTTTTTCAAGTGTTATTTTCAACAGCCATTACTGCAGTTTTATGTTTTACCTCATCCTTCACTAAATTAAAGAATTGAATTTAGAATTATATAAAAAAAATCTTGCTAACCCCAAACTTTTGCTATATATAGGCCAATGCAGATATGCCAAGATAGTTTGTAAATTTCCTACTGTAAATATATCAAAACTTAAGTTTTGAGTAGTAATATGCATTGCTAAAAACTTAATTTGTGATTTGTAAAAGGTGATTTTCTCAGTATTTAGAATTTTTTTTTTTTTTTTTTTTTTTGATTTTGTGGTCCAGGGTCACATAATGGCCAAAAATGTAAACACTCAACACAGTTGGCATGTTGGACAAAACAAGGGAGACACAGGTTTTTATTAATACAAGGGGATATGTTTACAAGTTTGTAGTCTATTAAAATCAGGGCCAGATAATGGTCCCATTGGCAGCTCAGTGGTCAGATCGCACTGTACTGAATGTACAAAAGAGTCCTGGTTTGGCTTCAAGCCTCCGGTCATGCTGCCTGATGCTTTAAATGCCTGTAGAAATGGCTTATTGTGTCAATAAATCTTTTATTTGTGGCACTGCATTCTTAAAAAAACATATTCAAGAGTTTTGCTTAAGGCAGGCAGTGCATAAAATAGATCTTTCAGTACACCTTCCCACTTTGCTTTAAGGGTTGGATACAATTTCAGTCATATACGGTACAGTACACCCTTCATTGATGAACTGCCTTTAACTGAAAATTGATTGTTACAATAATGCGTTACTTACACACTATGGTGCTGTTTAAATACTGTGCAGTTGCTTTGACACAATCTGTATTGTAAAAGGCGCTATATAAATAAAGGTGACTTGACTTGACTACAGTACATCCACTGAACTGGTTGGTTAATTTCAATCTCGTCCTGTCTAAGTGGGAGATTCTTCATAAATATTGTTTTTAATATAGACAGTTTGTTTTGCCAATATTCAAAAGACTGGCTCTGTTGAAGTACCCATGCTATGAGCTCTATAACCTTTAATCTGAGCTCAAACACATTTTGTTTTTATTCTATTCAGAAATTCTGAACCTGGATGTGTATTTTTTTGCTATTTTGGTATCACAGCAACTTGATATTTCAAACAAGCAAAGATCTGTGAGAAACACAGCCTGAAATTAAAAGGAAAAAATTGGATCTTATCCACCTTTCAGAGACCGGAATGCTTTTCTGTGTCATGTAACTTACATAATTAACACCAATCACCCAGTGAAGTAAGTCCATAACTAATGTACTTTATCTGGCTCTAACACTGGTAGACCATATATGGCAAAGTTACAGAAATACTCCCGTTGTCTACGTCATTTAGAAAAGCCTATTTGTCTTCTGTCACTTTAGAAGCAATTTCAGCCAGGCAGGGGCTTTCTCCTTTGACCAAAGAGAGAGAAGCAGCACATCAGACCAGGAAGAGAAGAGAATTAGAGGAAAAGTGTGTGAAACAGACAGTAAGAAACGTGCAGGGTGAAGTCATGAGAATAGAAAGCCATCTGGGCTTCTAAAACACAGCTAGCATGCACACACATCTGTGAGAAGGGAAGGAAAGGCACTAGTGGTTGCTATAAATAGGATCTGCTGCATAGTTGTTTGATTATGAGGGGAGTGGGCTCATGGACGAGGCTGGGTTATTCTCTGTAATTGATCTGGAGCAGACGCTCAGAAAGCCTCATGTCCAGCCGAAGGCAACAGCAGAATGGATGGCTATATCCACTGCTGGCATGGCCCAGTGCTGTGTGTCTTTTTGAGTTGTTTCTGTGCAGTTAATCTTCAGGCGGGCATGAGGCATAGCAGCAGGACTTTGGCTCAGTTTGGCAGAGACTTTATCTTGTTTGCTCTTGATTGCCTACCCTCCATCTTTTCTCTTCTCCTTCTTCTCAAGGTTCTCTTTTGTTCAGTGTTGGGTAAACTTTTTTTAAACTTTTGAGCTACAAGCTAGTTTTATTAGTTCAACTACAGTTCAGCTCACTTAGTTTACTACACTGCAAATAACCAGCTACAAACCTTTAAGAAGTACATTTTAGCATACTTTTAAAAAGAGTACTTTTTACAGAAAAATGTACTTAAAATATACTATAACTGAATGTAATGATTTCTGACGCCTTATTGCATATCAATGGCAATTGTAAATGAAAATGTGTTATAGTTTAAATATTATATTACCAATAGACTTAAAAAAACTAAAATGCTGTTACTGTACCAAAAAATACATTTAGTAGCTTTAGTAACGTTGCTACAGTTAAGTTTAAAATTTTACACCCCCTTTCAGAATCGGCAAAATGTTCATTATTTTACCAAAATAAGAGGGATCATGCAAAATGCATGTTATTGTTTATTTAGTACTGACCTGAATAAGATATTTCACATAAAAGATGTTTACATTTAGTCCATAAGAGAAAATATTAGTTGAATTTATAAAAATGACCCTGTTCAAAAGTTTACATCCCCTTGATTCTTAATACTGTGTTCTTGCCTAGAATGGAGATTTGTACATTTTTCTTATTTTGCCTAAATATCATATTTTTTAATTGAGTACTGCCTTTCAGAGGCTAACAGAGTATAGTTACTGTACATGTTTCCCAGAAGACAAAATAAGTTATTGTACCCTTATGATTAAATTCCAAAAGTTTTCACACCCCAGCTAGTAATGCATGGTTTGGATCCTTTTGGTGCATCAATGAGCATTTGAACCTTCTGTAATAGTTGCATATGAGTCCCTCAGTTGTCCTCAGTGTGAAAAGATGGATCTCAAAGTCATTGTTGTTGGAAAGGGTTCAAATACACAAAAATGCTGGAAAACAAAAGAATTTGTGGGACCTGAAGGATTTTTCTAAGGAACAGCAGGCAGTTTAACTGTTCAGGACAAACAAGTGACTCATGAACAACTATCACTAAACAAAAAAACACAGCTGTGGATCATTCAGGTAACAACACTGTATTAAGAACCAAGGGGGTCATTTTTATAAATCCAACTATTATTTTTTCTTGTGGACTATAACATCTTTTATCTGAAATATCTTATTCAGGTCAGTACTAAATAAACAATAGCATTTTTGTTGTTTAACATTTTGCAGATTCTAAAAGCATTAAGGTACATTCTTAAAAATAAAGGCATCTGTTATCCCATAAAGAACATCTATGAAATCTTTTCATCTCACAAAAGGTTCTTTAACGTAGAAAAGGCTCTTTAGGTTAACAAACGTTTTTCACACTAAAAAAATAGTTATTTTGACTGCTCCATGAAAGGTTCTTCAGGGAACCCAAATGGTTATTTAATGACACAGCTGTGAAAAAACCCTTTTTGGAACCGTTAGGTTTAGTAGTTACTCCCACCAGTGGTTAGTTTCTAAGATGAATGATGGTCACAGTGGGCCTACAAAGAGGCAGCATTCTCCTTTGTTGTACAATAAACTATCCTGTTTGTATAAATGGTAACAGAACCATAAAAGAGAAAGATGAAAGATTGATCCCTGAGCATTTTTGGACTGAAATACACATACACTGCAAGGTTTGTGGAATCAAAAAACACATTTAAATGCGGGAGTGAATCCCCTAAAAAGTCACTCCCAAACATGTCAGATCTTTGCAATGTTTATATAGTATGTTGATATATTGTATATATGTCGATATATACACTTTGCATCTCACAGCTGTAAACCATTTGCCATTTCCTATTTTTGAACAAAGAAACATTTATGATCAGATGTATTATATTGTTTGCCAAACCGTTTGTATTTGAAATTTCAAAGCTTTTGTATTCAGGAATTCATTGATTGAGTAGATGTTCAGCATTTGATGCAAAGTAAAAAAAAAAACTAGTTGGGATAACAAGAAACAGAAGTCTGAATCAGTCTTTTTTGCTGCAGGGAGGATTTGGTACATTACTACGGCTGTACAGAGAGGATGTGCTGATGTTCCACACAGTCATAAATCTCTGTGTAAACACAAACCTCTCTCCTCCATTGTTATTGGAAAGAGTAACTCAGCAGCACCATGGCAACCATGATTGTGGTGCCGGGCAGCGCTCTAAATCAGTGGGCAGTACAGGCCGATGGCAGCTACATGTTCTGAATAACAAGCTAAATATTCTTTACTGTACTGCATATAGGAAAACGACAGTATAAGAACAGGGTTTCAGCTCGCCACAGACTGGAAACCGCCTACTTTGGTTATAAAACTCAAATGGCAATGAACGCTCGAGTTGCTATCCATGCTATCCCTGACCCAAACATTTAAGAAACATTTTTGAACAGTCTGTTGTTGATGAATATGGAAATAAAGAATTGCTTTGTGAGTTCCAGATGCTGCCAATGTTCACTTTCTAAGAGCAGCGTGTTCCAGTGGAATTCGGCCAGATCTGCCATTTTATAGCATGACTGATTTTCTGAAGTTTATACTGAACTCCACATGGACGTGAATCTTCAAGGACAGCCGCAATTGCTAAGACACAGTTGCCACAGTTGTCTCGACAGTCGCATGAGGGTATTGTTGTGTGGTTGCCATGGAAACACCCAGTGTTTATGCCATCAAACAGTTTAATTTGGTGTTGTAACAGTTGAACAGCTCTCTCTACCTCAACAACAGCCTCTGATTCATCAAACAATATTCCCTGCAGGGAAAGCTAGCATACCATCACTTTATATAGTCAAATCTCTCTCTGTGTGTCTCTCTTTCTCTCTCTCCTTTCCCTTTGAATCATTAAAGTAGAAAAAATAACTCAGCCATAGAACAGCTGAAAAGACTCTTTTCCCTAGAGTCTGTCCACACAAATATTTTCCCATTTCTCTCCCCTTATTCCTCCATTAATATAATAAGGGAGGATTATCAGTATAAAAGAATGGATAGTTCAGACTCTGAATACCGATGGGATCACATATGCCTATGATGGCACATTAAAGGACTGTTCATACAAAGAATGAGAATGCTAACTATAATGACTATAGTATCCACACCATTGTACATTAATGCTCTGTTTATTAAAATCTCAAGCTTTTATCCTCTGGTAGCAGAGGCTATGGTTTCAGGGCCGCAGTTCCATGACTGCATTCCTAGTTTGTGTGAGTACTAAATGTTCAAGTTGAATTTCTAACTTCTTTCAGTCAGCCAGTTTGGTAGGTGGTGCTATTTTCCTCTTTCCCAGCATGCTTGTCAATGCATCCAGGAGTGAAAGCATTTCTTTTCCAATTTGCCTTCCCAATTTTTTTCTCTTTCCCAGCTTTCTTGTCAGTGCATCCAGGATTGAAACCATTTCTTTTCCAATTTGGCTACTCCTTTATAGAGACGCTTTTCACATTTCCGGGGTTTTCAGAAGCTGATGTCATCACTGTTTGGCAAACTTCTATAGTGGTGAATGGAAACTACAGCAAATATAAAATAAAGCATTTATATCATGACAACTCTCTGAAGATTTTAGCATGGTAATAGATATGACAATGTTAGTGTATTTGGTCTTGGCGGGATAGATCTGCTACGGTGCTGCAAAGCAAGTACAGGAACTATATATATATATATATATATATATATATATATATATATATATATATTATATATATATATATATATATATATGTATGTATGTACATGAGCAATATTGCACAAGTAGATGTGAGATATGGCTGTATATTGGCACAGCTGTGACTCGGCCATAGGTAATTACAGCATACCGATATACAGCCATATCTCACGTCTACTCATGTGATATTGAGTTTATACAACAGTTCGATGGGATGAGTGCATAAATATATAAACAAAACAGTCTTTAAAAGCCCTCTTTTTTTGCAGAACAACTTCCTTCTGCTACAAATTCAAATCTAAAGTTGATAGTTTAACAGCTGAGCCCAAGCCTCCGTTACTAATTCCAAAACATCACTTTAGAACTAGTAGTGAAGGAACATTGAGATGCTTCATTAAAAGCTTTTTGTATTACTGTAGTAAAAGCTCACTGTATCATGTAGAGTATTATAAGAGAGAGAGATTGACTGGGCGAGTGTGATTACTTGCATCTGATACAGCATTCATTCTTCAGCTCACTCTCATACCAGTAAAACATTAGATTGAATGTCTTCTGAGGAAAGCGCTATCTTTGTCGTAACGTTAATATCCTTTCATCTAAGGCTGATTTCTGATGACAAGCGCATTGTGCATTGTTGATTAGCTGCATCAAGCTGTTAAAAAAATAACTTCTGTTTAAAATAGTGTTTATTTTTTTAGTATAACAGTCTTTACTGCTGACTCGTAAAAACTTTGTCTCTTGTCACCATGTAATGGCGGAACAATAGCTGCGTTTTCATCCACCTATTTTTATGCGCATTTTGGAATATCGCATAAAAAATCAAAATGCTCATAAATTCTGAAAATGTGCATAAAAAACTTATGCACACAACTGAGTAGGATAAACTTTTTATCCGATAAGGAAAAATGCTTATAAACTACACTTTTACTGAATAAATTCCTCCATGCGTATTAAAAACCGTGTTTGCTGATTTTCAGTAGGCCTGTTTTTTTTTAATAATTACACTTTCTGTAAGTTACTTAACAGTTATTTTATTTTTGTTAATAAATTAATAATTCTGTGTTTAATATAGACTAAGGCCCAATCCCAATTCTATTTTCTACCCCTTCGCCTACCCCTCGCCCCTTCCCCTTGTCCCTTGAAACAAAGTGTAAAGGGGAAGGGCTAAAATATTTCCCCTAAGAAATGGGACACCACTACAACACTGTGATACGTCATCATACGTTGTCGCTAGTTCCTAATGTTACGTCAGAGTACATGCGCAGATGTTTATCACTCATTCCAAGATGTCAAAATGTTGTCACGTTGCAAAAAGTACAAATGTACGGTGTACGCACCGTTCATTCACATGTGGCCGTAAGCAAAACAAATAACGCATTATCACATGCGCGGCAAATTGCTAATCAGTGTAGTGGTGCCTGGAGAAGTATATATGCTTCATTTGTGAATTTCGTTTTCAACTTTCTATTTGAACGCGTTCGTTTTCTGGATCCTTGGACTAAAATGTTTACAGGGGTTCACTTGTTTAAGAAATTTCTGATCGTAAAAATCAGCTTCTTTTTATTTGTAAGGTATCGTTTTTATTATTATGTACTGATTTAAATTACTGGTGCGGTGAGCGGGCGCAGGTGCAATAGGCGCAATCATTAAATACATTTCAAAGCAAGCCGGCTCCACGGTCCTGACTGCCTTTATTGGGTGTTTTGAGCGAATATTTACATTTATTCACATGACTGGATGTGGTGGACTGCCATGATTTTGGCGAATGCCGGACACTGAATAATGCGCATCAGAGGGGATTTAAAAAGTGGAAGTGTGGATACACCGTATACCTGCGTTCACCCTCCACTACACCACCGTTGCAAATTGCCGTGCCACTGGTCTTTCATGTTTCTAACATGCAGTCAAGTGTATATGACATAAAAATATATTTTGTAATATCGTGCAATCAGTGCTATCTGCTAGCAAACTTTAGCGATTTTTTTGCAAACGTTTATTTACAAAACAACACCATAAACACAAACACAAGATTGAAGGTAATATACATATAATGAAACATTGTCATGAAAATCCTTATTAAAGGCAAAAATTACTTATATTTACGAGTCTGCTTGCTCGAGTGAGCAGCCATGTTGGAAATTTCTCTTAGCCCTTCGTTTGAAGTGCGGTCCTGAAAAATCTTCATTTGGAGGGCTATCTGGCCCTTCCCCTTACCCCTACCCCTCCAACCAAAAGAGAAATGAGACACCCCTACCCCTTCACGTGAACGCGCCAAACGGAGGGGTAGGGCTAAGTGTAGGGGTAAGGGGTAGAATTGGGATTGAGCCTAAGTGAGTTTGTCGTAGGCCTACTCTTTTGTTGTCGTCCATTCAATCATTTGACGCCGAATTGCAGCTAATTCGAAAGTAAAAGTAAAATGCTCCTGCACGGGCATTTACAAGCTATTTTAAAAACGAAGAAAAGCGTGGGAACATGGGAAAACTTTAACGAACTACCCCCCTCGGTGATACCGGTATTGTCTGTGTTGCCACGTCAATTAACCGGTGGGATAATTTCCTTACTGTCACATCCCTACTACAATCCCTTCCATTAATTATATTTATATGAAAATGATTATTTTCGGTGACTTATCCTAGTTTTCTTAGTGAAATTTAGAGGAAGTTTGTCAGCAAGTGATGATTTTGTTCTCTTTGTCTTGTTGGATGGAAACGCTGCTTTATGCGCAAATGTTTTATGCGATGTTCCAGTTTTGCGCATAAGTTAAATTCGCATTTTTTGGATGGAAACATAGCTAATGAAACTAAAATCACCATTTCGAACACACGCACTGTTTCTCAATACTTAACACTGTTAATAAATACTACTATTATTTATATGAAATATTATATGAAAAATAATATTAATTAAACAACAACAACACCCATCATTAAAGTTGAGGCAATTCAGTCACATGTACACAGTCAGCTATATACAGCAATGAATTTACATAAACATGATAAGATTTTGCCAAAACTACTTGCTCTGGAACAAATAATAGTTTAGTGAAACCAAAGACTCTGATGTCTCTATGATGGTTAAACATGAGATATCATTCGTTTGCATAAATCTAACAGGCAGTCTTTGGTCTCATTAAACTATTATTTGTTCCAGAGAAATAGTTTTGGCAAAATCTCATCATGTTTATGTAAATTCAATGCTGTTTAACAGACCGCTGTCTTGTACGTTTGACTGAATTGCCTAGCAACTTTTATAATGGCTGTTGTTGTTTACTAAATATTATTATTTAATAAATAATATTTTATATAAATGATAGCAGTATATAAAAATGTTTAGTATTGAGAAACAATGCATGAGTTCATGATGGTGATTTCAGTTACATTGTTCTGCCTTTAGATGGCGACAAGAGACTTTTACGAGGACTTTTACACTGAAAAATAAAGTTATTTTAGTTTCAACAACAGCTTGACGCATCTAACAAATACACTGAGCAGTGCTGTTATCAAAAATCATCCTTAACAAATGATATTAAGGATATTAACGTTACGACAAAGATGACGCTTTTCTCAGCAGATATATTCAAACTATTTCTTTTAAGCTGAAGAATAAATGCTGTATCAGATGCAGGTAATCACGATCGCTCAGTCCATCTCTTTCTCATGTTTAATACAGTAATACAATAAGTTTTCAATGAAGCCATTGAACATTCCTTCGTTACTAGCTCTAAAGTGACATTTTGGAATTAGTAATGGAGGCTTAGGCTTAGCTGTTCAATTGTTAAAATGAGGTTTGAATCTGTGGCAGAAGGAAGTAGTTCTGTACAAAAGAGGGTTTTTAGAGACACTCCGCTGTTGATTCTTATGTATTTACACACTCGTGCTGGCAAACTGTTGTATAAATGAAATATCACACTCGTAGACATGAGATATGGCAGTATATCAGCACACTGTGATTACCTACGGCCTATGGACGAATCACAGCAGTGCTGATATACAGCCATATTTCATGTCTACTCATGTAAAATAGCTCATATATATGAGCACACACGCTCATACACACGAGCACACACACACACACACACACACACACACACACACACACACACACACACACACACACACACACACACACACACATGTTGGGTTTACATGTTTTATAGGGACTTTCCATAGGCGTAATGGTTTTTATACTGTACAAACCGTACTTTCTATTGCCCTACACCTACCCTACACCTAAACCTAGCCCTCACAGGAGATTGTGCACACTTTTACTTACTCAAAAAAACTCATTGTGCATGATTTATAAGCCTGTTTCCTCATGGGGACCTAAGAAATGTCCCCACAAGGTCAAAATCTACTGGTATTACTATCCTTGTGGGGACATTTGGTCCCCACAACGTGATGAATACCAGGTACACACACACACACACACACACACACACACACACACACACACACACACACACACACACACACACACACAGATTGATTATATATTTGCCATCTCAAATTTGCCATTACTTTTTTTTACTGAAACACCCATGCAGCAGCATTAACCAGTGCTCTGGGTGTGTGTTCACTACTGTGTGTGTGCACTTGGATGGGTTAAATACAGAGCACAAATTCCAAGTATGGATTATGGGTCACTTTATTTGGCCACACTTCACTTCACTTCGTTTTCTGTAATCTAATGCCAAGGTACATTACTTTGTTTTTTACATTAAAAAAAGTATAAAAACTTTGCTAGATTTAAAATGTTAATAACTGTAGTAACATGTAATCACAGAAAGTGAAAAGAGTCCATTAGGAGAGAAGGGTGGTTAAAAAAATCCTAGCTCCAACCCTAAATAAACCCCTAAACCTACTAATCAGGTCTTCGGGATTACTGGAAACTTCCTAAATTAATAGCCTGAATGATACTTGTAAGCTCTGATGAAGGGGAATAATAATTAAATGTTTATTTGATCTAAAATGCCACTTTTAGTGTGAGCTTAAGTTTCTTGATTTGTGTGAAACGGAATCTTACCAAAGCCGCTTGTGCTCCACATACACATTCCACACGTACTCCCTATCCTGGAGTTCCACGTTTCCATTTCCTGCCATGACGAAGTTATGTAACATGTCCGGAGGATTCCCTCACACATCCAGCGCTATATTCTTGGGAAAACCCCACACCCACTCATTTTCCCTCTGCTCTGACCCTGCTCTGGAGTTTGTGGGTGTGGTGGTTGGCTCGAATGGAAAGGTGGGGCGGAGGGGTGTTTTGGTAGGGAATCCCTCATTGCCATGGAGACCCGGCAGGCTGATGTGAAAGAACTCTTCACATGTGACTGAAAAGAGAGGCTTCTGTGAGGCAGTGGAAATATTTCGCCATCCACACAGAGAGTGTTTTCATTTATCAGTCTGCTGACATGTGGAAAAGATTTTCAGCTTACTTTTTTGTTCTAATGAGGATCGGTTCCCCCCAAAATGAGAATTCTGTCATTAAATGCAATCATTATGTTCTTTTAAATCTGTATGGCTTTTTGACTAAAACTTTATTTAGGTCTTTGCCATGCAAAGACTATTCATCATTGAAAGAAAACAAGTACCATACTACCAACTATGGAACCTTTCTATTGCACTAAAGTTGATTAAAATGTCCTTTCACTGAAAAGTTCTTTTGGGAACCCAAAATGGTTCTTCTATAGGATCAATGTTAAACCCCTCATTTGGATCTTTTATTTTTAAGAGTGTAAATGCAATCCATGTGGCTTCTGTGCTATATTCTAAATCTACTGGATCCACAGGATGAGTCAGTAATCTGAACCTTAAGAATAATTGGTTTACTAACTCTAAAGTGAATTTGAGAACCATGTTCTTAAACAAATTTGTTTTCCAGCAAATGAGGGTTTGGAAAGACATGTAGCCAAATAAATAATGACCAAATTTTCATTTTTGGTGAACCATAATGAAGCATTTTATGTCATTTTCATTTTTTCATCTCATTTGTGGAAATATAAAGTTGTGGTATGTGAGGAAAACACAAATTTATCTAAAAAAATGACAGGCACTGTCTGTAAAAGGAAGGACGGATAAATTAAAGTATAAAAGAAAATACTTTTTTGCTGACCAACTGGGGTTGAAGCCAGCTGATATCAGCATATGACAAACCTACTTGGAAACACAGGAGAGAGAGAGACAGATAGACAGACAGATAGAGAGACAGTTAACCAAACCTCACACCATGTGACACACACACACACACACACACACACACACACACACACACACACACACACACACAGTCAAAAGAGCTCTTGTTGTATCAGTTTGTTTACACACTGTGACAAACACACACACAAACGGACATTAGCTGTTGCAGAGATACACAAACAACTCTTCTGTTCATATATTATGTCAATCTCTGTAGCCCACGGCCCTCCGTGCTTCTGTGGTTGGCTCATGGAAAAGTCAAGCAGTCTGTGATGTGGTCTCAGCTCTCTAAGTGACTCTTATGTACTTACGTGTGTACGTGCAGAACACCTTGTGTTTAAGAAGAAAAAGTGGGAAAGCCATTGCATGACACCATTTTTCTTCCTAGACCACGATGAGTCAGCAACACAATGAAAGAAAAGAGGAATCCATATGAAAGTTGTTGCTGCACTGACTCAGATATACTGCATGTTACTTGTTTCCAAGACCACTGTGTTGTGTGTGTGTGTGTGCGTGTGATGGGTGAAAGCAGCTGGAATTGGATGGTGGGATTACTTGGTAATTCTCTTCTCTTCTCTTCTCTTCTCTTCTCTTCTCTTCTCTTCTCTTCTCTTCTTCTCTTCTCTTCTCTTCTCTTCTCTTCTCTTCTCTTCTCTTCTCTTCTCTTCTCTTCTCTTCTCTTCTCTTCTCTTCTCTTCTCTTCTCTTCTCTTCTCTTCTCTTCTCTCAAATGTTTTTGAACCACAGAGCTAGCTTAAATGATACAGGACATGTGCTTTCAACAATGACATAATTGTATCTGGTAGTAATCACTGATCTATTTCTGGATTATGAAAGGACAGCTTTGTTTTAGATTTAATTATATTGTGCATCGTTGTGCTTTTTTATTGTTTCACATTGCTAGGCACACAACAGCCCTTGTGAAAAAGAAGTGTACTTAATTGTGTGGAATGTGCACTTCAAATCTTCGAAGTATATATTTAAAAACAAAACTTTACTTGCAGATAATGTGACCTTGGACCACAAAACCATAGCCAACAATACATGGTATGTGTCAAAATTATCGATTTTTCTTTCATGCCAAAAATCATTAGGACTTAATTTTTAATTAGTAATATGCATTGCTAAGAACTTCATTTGGACAACTTTAAAGGTGATTTTCTCAATATTTTGAGTTTTTTGCACCCTCAGATTTCAGATTTGTATCTCAGCCAAATATGGTATATGCTAACAAACCATACATCACTGGAAACCTTATTTATTCATTTATTTAAATTTGAATTTAATGAAATTGACTAATATCATTAAATTAAGTAGTAATATCACAGTGCCTGAAATTAGTTCACAGCTAGGTTAGCATTTTGCACATGAGCTGCGTGATATTACTGCACCTGCTTCGGCCATATTACGGCAGCAAACTTCCTTTACTATTACGCTGGAATGGAAGTGTAGTTCCTAATCTTACCGGCCTAGAAAATCGCAGCTTTACATTTTCCGCCGGTATTAGTACATGATATAACTACAGAAGAGTCAAGTTTTAAATAGGACAAATATCGAAACTCGTTGGTCATTTTTGAAGGCGATGATATTGGTCTAATAGGATTCAATAATCTATGCTAAGATATGCTAAAAGTGATATCGGCAGAACAGGAGAACGGCTGAATGGATTTCAAAACGGTAAAACTCAACTTATTAACTCGGGGGGAGTTGGAGAATGAGCCTATTTCCAAAAAAAGTGGAGTGTTCCTTTAAGTTTTGCCAAAAACACTGTAAAATGTTACTATATAAATTTAAACTATAATACATTGTAATAATATTACGTTTAGTTTAAACTTTAGTATGCACTTAAAGTATATACTTAGAGTATATTTTTCCATAATAAGTGCTCTTTTATAAACAGTATATTTCACAAGGGAGTACCCTTGAATGTGAAATGAGTGTCCTTCAAACGTTGTGGTCAGATTTGCAGCTCTTTTTACAGACCATGTCAATAAACTAACTTTGACATGACGTTTATTTTCATTTCTCTCCTATATAATAGAAGAAGAAACCAGCCTTCCTCTGATCCATAGTGCAAACAGCAAATGCGTCATGCATTTTACACGGATAGACTAAATATGGACTGTTCAGTGCATAATAATAAAAATATAAAGGGATTTCTGTCTCATGGTTTGAGAGGATCTAACCTTTCAAAAGGGAACAAGTTCAAAGAGATTTTTTTTTCATGGGAATGTGAAATGTAACTCCCTCGCTCTTATCGTTCCCCTCATACACACATTTACTCACATTTTCCAACAGTTTCTAACGGTGGAGTGCGTGTTTCCCTTCCTCTCTGCTCGATAGAACAATGCAACATTAACTTGAGAGAGGCACTTTGGGATGTGGGCTCACCAAGGTGACTGCCTGACTTCCTCTAACATGTTTTCCATCTTACTGTTCCTCCATTACAACTGCTTTGAGAGAATGTTGTTTACTTAAAATCAGTGACCTTCTGACCTTTGGGTCTTTAGTGCCTCAGATTAGATGCCCTTCTAATATTTTGAACTTCATCATAGTCTGACTTTGAAATAACACTTTTATTGCATACTATTACACAAGTTCATACTTGTGTAAATGAATGTATCTAAATACCATTCCCTTAGTTCATTACCTTAAAATGTATAAGGGGAGTACATTGTTTGTCATAACATAAGAAGCTATTGTGCTTGTAGGAACATGGATTTGAAAAAAGCCTGCAACATGACCTCTCTACTGTCAGATCTCCAATGTTTTATTTACATGTGAAAAGCTGACAAATAAACAAAAAAGTCTTCCCTGTTGAAAAGACCAGCTACACACAGGTTGCTTTAAAAGGTTCTTCACAGTGATGCCATAGGAGAACAATTTTTGGTTTCACAAAGAACCATTCAGTCAAAGGTTCTTTAAAGAATCATCACTTTCTTACCTTCTTTAGGTTCTTCAGATGTTAAAGGTACTTTATGGACATTTTTCAGGCAAAAAAAAACAAAAAACTAGATAGCACACATAGATGTTAAAAAGATGTCTGTTAAAGATCGCTTGATCTGAAAAGCATCTGCTATATACAAACATCTGACAGATGCCTGTAAGGTGTAGATTTACATACATTCTAAATAATCTTAAAGACATCTAATCAACATCTAACTGACATCTAAAAAGAAACGTCCAATAGACGTATTGCAGATGAGCAAACACAAATATATCTTCCAAATGTAAATACAGATGTCAAATAGACATCTCTGTGATGTACGTGTTCTATCAGGGAAGGTTCTTCTATGACATTGTGAAGCACCTTTATTGTGCTATAGTGTATGCTGGTTAGGTATGTTTTGAAGCATGGCAGCTTAGTTGGTCCTGAGATAGTTATAAGCTGGTTATGAGCTGGTCCAGCACATGACCAGCTCATTACCAGCTTATAAATAGCCCTGGACCAACTAGGACCAGCTTAAACCAGCTGCCATGCTTAAAAACATACCTAACCAGCATATGCTGGTCCTTTCAACAGGGTTTACTTAGACTAGATAAATAGTTTGACACAGTCCCAGATAACACATGTACATCTGCAAGATGTCTGTTAAAGATCTCTTGATCTGGAAAGCATCTGCTGTGTACAAACGTCTGACAGACGTCTGGAAGATGTCAGTTTTACATATATTCTAAATCATAAACATCTTAAAGACATATAATCAACATCTAATTGACATCTAAAAAGAAATGTCCTATAGACTATTGCAGATGAGCAAACACTCTAAAAAAAACGTCTTCCAGATGTAAATGCAGACGTCAAATAGACGTCTCTGTGATGTATGTGTTTTATCAGGGAATGTTCTTCTATGGCATTGTGAAACACCTTTATTTTTAAGAGTGTATGCTGGTTAGATGTTTTGAAGCATGGCAGCTGGTTTAAGCTGGTCCTTAGCTGGTTATGAGTTGGTCCAGCACATGACCAGCTCATTACCAGCTTATAAACAGCTCTGGACCAACTAAGGACCAGCTTAAACCAGCTACCATGCTTCAAAACATACCTAACCAGCACATGTACGTCTGCAAGATGTCCGTTAAAAATCTCTTGATCTGGAAAGCGTCTGTAAGATGTCAGTTTTACATACATTCTAAATCAATGTTTTAAAGACATCTTAAAGACATCTAATAGACGTCTATTTGACATCTGATATGAAACGTCCAATAGAAATATTGCAGATGAGCAAACTATGTCTTGCAGATGTCTTGTAGATGTAAATGCATGCGTCAAATAGACGTCTCCGAGATGTACGTGTGCTATAAGGGGTTATTGTCCCTGGCAAAATTTTGTGGGTGAAATCTGAGCAATCATAAGTTTGTGAAAAGGCAAAAGAGTTGCAGGCAGATTGCTCATGTTCAAGTTGGTCATGAAAGATTCATAAAAGCTAAAAACCAAGATGCTTGGTTTGACGTGACTTCTCCGACCGCCACACATCGCCACACTTTTGGCAACGGACAGTTGGCTTTTTTTTTCCGCTAATGTGACCGCACATGTAGAGGGAGCAGTCACAAGTCCATTTGGGTGCAAATATTCTAACTTTGACATTGACAAAGCTCTTGTTGGTCTTATTAATTGGCTTATACTTCCCTCTCTGTTTGACACATACATCATCTTATGAAGCAACCCAAATATTATGGCATAATTTTACAAAATACATCTGTGCCCATGTAGTACAAACAAGTTACATGAATGAAGACACTGTGTCTCAGTATATGTCTGTTTTATGTGCGTTTGGAGGTATATAATTTATTCAAATACAAACACCTCCAGCAGCAGCAAAGACCCTTACAGCACAAAAAGCTTACCGACACTTTGTTTGCTTGTTTGTTGGCTTCCCTGTGTTGATCATTTGTTCCAGCTCGATGCAGAGGAAAGAATAAATCAAACAACATGAAAAGACATCCTTATATTTGTTAGTTTGGCCAGGGAATGTTGGCAGAGACATTTAGAAAATGGGATGACTCAATGTATCACATTGACGGAAAATATGTCTCCTTTACAAACAAGTCAGAGCATTGTGCTGTAAGAAAAAGAGTGTGCTTGGGAACGAGGGGCTTCGCAGGGTGGAATGCTGGGAATTAGGGTCGGGCAGGAGGGTGGGTTGGAGACAGGTCGGAAGGGAAGGGAAGGGCGATGAAAGAATGGAAGAACAACAAAAGAAAGAAAACAAAATCTCTGCTGAGGAACATAAGAGGAACAGCTCTAGCTGTGAGTCGTGCATGTTCTCCATGTGTCAACCTCTGTTAAAATTCATTTAAGGCATATGCACATGCTTGTTTGACATTACAAATAGTAATGGTTACAAAAGGTTTAGACCTTTTAATTAATACAAACCGTACAAGTGCATAATAAAATGTTTGAAATGTTTGTAGTCAGCCTACAAACATCATAAAATCATATTAGTGACCCCAGCGAAATCAAATACTGTGTCTAATAATGGTTGTGTTGTGAATTCAGCATGTGCGTGGGAGTGCTTTTGTGAATGTGTGTAAGGTCACCATTAATGTTAGCACGGAAACTGAACAATAGGGCCATTAAATGGGATAAATAAAGACAGGACATTGATTGTTTTGGCAGTGCTTGGTTTTGGAGATCTGTTACATGCTTTTGGCAAAAGAAGGCTTATTAATTTCTCATTTCCTTGAGGAGAGAGATACAACCGTGGACAAAATAGATGACATTTTCAGCAGAAAGTATTAGTGGTTCTTGCATAATGGTAGCAGCATGATACAATAAGCAAATGACCCACCACTTTTTTCTTCATTTTTGTATCTAGATCAAGATAGAAAGTCAATTTACAAATGTTTTGAGCAATGTGTATCTGCTTAGCTTAATCGCTGTGAATTACATTATTATTTTGGTGTCTCTCTGCAGGATGAAGTGAAAATACCTTCGAAAGTCAGTGTGGCCAAGTCTATGAAGTTTCCAGAGCCTGTGGAAGGAGACGCTGAAGGTGAACCCAAAGTGGCTGCAGAGGAAGGAGGAGAGGACAAAGAGAAAGTCCATCTGGACCTGTCCTCTGATGAAGAGGAGGTTGAGTTTGAGGAGACCATTGAGGAGTCTCGAGCAGAGCGCATCAAACGAAGCAGCCTGCAACGCGTCCAGAACATCAAAACCGCTTTCTCCAAGGAAAAAATGGAGAAAACCAAGCAAAAGACCAAGGATAATTTGGAGAAGACCAAACAGAAGACCAAAGAGAACCTGGAGAAAACTCGCATGAAGACCAAAGAGAACTTGGAAAAAACCAGGCAGAAGACCAAGGAGAATCTTGAGAAGACCAAACAGAAGACCAGAGAGAACCTGGAGAAAACACGTCACAACATAGAGAAAAAGATGGGCAAGCTCGGCAATCGGATGTCTGTGAATCCCGAGCGCAAAGAGAAGATCAAGTCCTCGCAGAAGAAGGTGGTGAAGTCTTTCACTCCTGACCACACCATCTACGCTCGCTCCAAAACGGCTGTCTACAAGGTTCCACCGTTCACCTTCCATGTGAAGAAGATCCGTGAAGGAGAAATGGAGATCCAGGGAACCGAGATGGTGGAGGTCAGCGGGGACGCAGACGAGGTTGAGAATGCAGTGATGGAGGGAGGAGAAGATGAGGAGATGGAGATGGAAGGTGGCGAGATGGTGGATGAAGACGACGAGACAGAAGATAGTCCTGAGATGAGAGTGCTACTCGAGAGAGGAGAAGAGCTGGTGTTGGTCGAAGACCATGAAAGAGATAGTGATTAGAATTTGTATGTGTGTTTGGGCGCTTACACATTAGAGGAGCTTTAACAGAACTTTTGTTTGGTAGGACGGTATAGACGGCTCAGTTTGATATCAAATTTGATTTCTGAAAACGTATCTCTCTGAGATTCTGATCAATGAACTGATACCTAAAGAGGTTTTGGTCGCTTAACAGAGCGTCAGTTTTACCAAACCCTGATTGTTTTCTTCCACCATCCTCATTAAAATATTTGCAGTGTTCTCTGATATAGCATAACTTCTAGTGTTTAAGCGCCCTGAGCATGTGTGCTGTACTGCTAGTCCAGATATTGGATTCTGCAGGAGAATGTGAATGTGTCTGTTTGCATGTGTGTATTAGCATCTTTTCTAGCAGCAGAATGTTTCAAATATAAGGTGACTCCATTCAACTAACATATATGCGAGTGAGAGATTTACTGTACTTGTCCAAGTAAATTAGTTCCTTGAGTTAGGGTGGGGACTAGGCGTGCCAACCAATAAGATGCAACATGGTATCTGGGAACATTTTTGTGCTAGATGGACAGGATGATCAGAAAATTGCAACTATATGAAACAGATAACAGACAGATGGTTTGATCAAATGAGTAACAGACTTGTTGGAGAGGTAGTTCTTTTGTTCTAGAAGATTATTTGGTCACACTTTGTAATTTAATGGCCTTAACTATTATGTACTAACATTAAGACTATGAATTTACTGTTTAACCACATTCCCACATTTACTGTTCAAGAGTTTGAGGTGTAATTAGGTTGAGGAGTAATGGCTGGGTTACTGTTAACAGTGTAACTACAAAATAAATAAATATGATAAATATGTTTCATAGAGATTAAGGCCATTTAATGTAAAGTGAGACCAATTAGTTTCCTTCATGTTCTAGTTTCATATGTAAAGCTACAGACAGTTCTTCACCTTTCATAGAAGGTGGAGGAACAAACCAAGACAAGAAAACCTGAAGTATTGCTTCTAAGTGCTCATTTTTATATATTATATATATATATCTTTTATATATCTTAGAGTTTAATAAATAATGTTACATTTCCTTACAACATGCTGTCATAGTCAAAACTGTTGCACACTGATTTTTTTTTTGGTTTCAATGTGACAAATTACACAAATAGTAAATAGTATAAAAGAAGAATATGAAACCACACTTAAACATCAAAAATGATTATGTGAATATATGTTTTTGTATGTAAGTTTACTGGAACATATTGACAATTTGGTTTCAGAATAGCACTGCAGGCTTGCTCAACAGACACCAGTGCTCTTTACCCAACTAAAACTACTGTTTGTGTAACATTTGCACGTCCCCTGGTGGACATGTGTGGTAATGTTGTAATAGGCCAATGAGTGATGAACTCTTAGCCTCATTTATTGATCTAAGAGCACAAAAGTTATAATAAGCCAAATTGGTATGAGCTGCAAAAGCTACAGCTTAATGCCATCAACAGCTCTGATCTTAAATTAAACATATATGATAATGAATCACTGCTATTACTTAGAGCACAATCATTTCTCAGATTTAACTTAATTCTCTTCAATGCTCAGATAGTATCATTTCAGCAATTGTGTATCTTGCAAACCTTTTACTCTGCTTTAATCATCTTAGTTTTTTGTTTATTTTTGCTTGTGTAGCTGATGATGCATATGAATACTCTCTTGTAATGTCACACGTCTTAACCACTAATGTGTTAATAAAAGAAATCATGCTTCACACTCCATGAGTGTTGTTTCTTATTAACTGTTAACTGATTTACTGTTGTTTTGTACGGCATTTTTACAAATACAGCAAGTATTTTCAGTTGAGGTAAAAGTTTACACCCCCCTCTCAGAATCTGCAAAATGTTATTTTACCAAAATAAGAGGGATCATAAAAAATGCTTGATATTGCATAGTAGCATAATAGTACTGACCTGAATAAAATATTTGACATAAAAAATGTTTACATATGTTTTTTGCTTAGAGATAGTTGTTCAGTCTGCCTGCTGTTCTTCAGAAAAATCCTTCATGTCCCACAATTTTTTTGGTTTTCCAGCATTTTTGTGTATTTGAACCCTTTCCAAAAATGGCTGTATGATTTAGAGATCCGTCTTTTCACACTGAGGACCACTGAGATATTCATATCCAACTATTACAGAAGGTTCAAATGCTCACTGATGCTCCAGAAGGGAAAAAAAAAAACATTAAGAGCTGGGGGTGAAAACTTTTGAACAGAATGGAAATTTGTAAATTTTTCTCATTTTGCCTAAATATCATATTTTCCCATTTACTACTGCCCTTCAGAAGCTACAGAAGATAGTTACATGTTCCCACAAGAGAAAATGAGTTAAATTTACCCTGATTTTCACATTCGAAAGGCTCTTAATGCATGGCTATTTCGTCTGGAGCATCAGTGAGCATTTGAACCCTCTGTAATAGTTGCATATGAGTCCCTCAGTTGTTCCCAGTGTTAAAAGATGGATCTCAAAATCATACAGTCATTGTTGGAAATTGTTGGTTGAATTTTAGAAACGCAGTCCTTCATAAGGTCCCTTGGCATTAAAATGTGGTTAAATAGATAACAAACAAGAAACAAATGATACATCTGTTTATTTTAATTTGCATCTTCAAACACAAAGTGACTTTAGCATTAGGAATACAAAAGTGAAACAAAATAAATGTGTATGTTTTTTGACAATAGCAATCTGCTTATACTGTATAAATATAACAATTTTAACTCTTGTTATTTGCATAGCTATTAATTAAATCCAAAAGAGATCTCATTTTATATTTTCCAAAAATCACTGACTACTGTACTGGTTTAACTCTTACCAAAATTAGAAACAATTCATCATCACGTCTTTAACACAAAAATAACTTACAAAACCGTGCAAAGTGACAGCTATCATAAAGAAATCACATCTAATCCAAACATAAAAACATGCATTTAGTAACACAACTCATAACAAATCATGACGATCTTCACGTAACACAAAATAACCTTGGGAGAGAGAAAACATTAAGCGTGAAACTATAAGCTTCCATGAAACATAAACTGTAAAGATCACTGGTCATGCTAGTAAGAGCTAGTAAAGCTGATGCATGCAGTGCCTATCAATGCCATTTGCTAAATTGCTCAGTAGGTGGATGATTCATTGTTGCCCTGGATGTGACTGTATACTCTACGTATATTACCCACTTGTTACCATGACGATGTTTAGCGATGTGGTGCTTTCAGAGCAGCTTCCACCTCTTCCTCTGGTTGAAGCGTGTGCCACTGGGCCACTGGGCGTCTGGGATTGGCCAGCATGTCTGACCAATGGCGTAAGCCAACACCTGTGGCACCATAACCAATAAAGGTTTTGCCAATAGGGTCGTTGCTTCCCAGCTTGTCATAGTCATACACAGTAATGAGGAGCTGGACTTTCTGCATTTGGATAGAGTGGGTTTGGACTTTAGAATATGAATTTATTCAATTTAAACATACATGTACAAAAATAGACAATATACAGGATATATATATGCATCTCAATAAATTAGAATGTTGTGAAAATTCATTGTGGAATTCAACTCAAATTGTGGAAATCGTGTATTAAATAAATTCAATGCACACAGACTGAAGTAGTTTAAGTCTTTAGTTCTTTTAATTGGGATGATTTGGCTCACATTTAACAACAACCCACCAATTCACTATCTCCACAAATTAGAATACTTCATAAGAACAATAAAAAACATTTTTTTTGTGAATTGTTGGCCTTCTGGAAAGTATGTTCGTTTCCTGTATATGTACTCAATACTTGGTAGGGGCTCCTTTTGCTTTAATTACTGCCTCAATTCGGCATGGCATTGAGGAGATCAGTCTGCGGCACTGCTGAGGTGATATGCAAACCCAGGTTTCTTTGACAGTGGCCTTCAGCTCATCTGCATTTTTTGATCTCTTGTTTCTTATTTTCCTCTTGACAATACCCCATAGATTCTCTATGGGGTTCAGGTCTGGTGAGTTTGCTGGCCAGTCAAACACACCAACATCATGATAATTTAACCAACTTTTGGGGCTTTTGTCAGTGTGGGCAGGTGCCAAATCCTGCTGGAAAATGAAATCAGCATCTTTAAAAAGCTGGTCAGCAGAAGGAAGCATGAAGTGCTCTAAAATTTCTTGTTAAATGGGTGCAGTTACTTGGTTTTCAAAAAACACAGTGGTCCAACACCAGCAGATGACATTACACCCCAAATCATCACAGACTTTGAAAATTTAACACTGGAATTCAAGCAAATTGGGATATGAGCTTCTCCACCCTTCCTTCAGACTCTAGGACCTTGATTTCCAAATGAAATACAAAACTTGCTCTCATCTGAAAAGAGGACTTTGGACCACTGGGCAACAGTCCATTTCTTCTTCTCCTTAGCCCAGGTAAGACACCTCTGAGGTTGTCTGTGGTTCCGGAGTGTCTTAACAAGAGGAATACGACAACTGTAGCCAAATTCCTTGACAAGTCTGTGTGTGGTGGCTCTTGATGCCTTGACCCCAGCCTCAGTCCAATCCTTGTGAAGTTCACCCAAATTCTTGAATCAATGTAGCTTGTCAAGCCTCTTAAGGCTGCAGTTCTCTCGGTTGGTTGTGCATCTTTTTCTTCCACACTTTTTCCTTCCACTCAACTTTCTGTTAACATGCTTGGATACAGCACTCTATGAACAGCCAGCTTCTTTGGCAATGAATGTTTGTGGCTTACCCTCCTTGTGAAGGGTGTCAATGATTGTCTTGTGGACAGATCAGCAGTCTTCCCCATGATTGTGTAGCTTAGTGAACCAAACTGAGAGACCATTTTAAAGGCTCAGGAAACCTTTGCAGGTCTTTTGAGTTGATTAGCTAATTGGCATGTCACCATATTCTAAAAATCTTAAAGACTTAAACTACTTTAGTCTGTGTGTACTGAATTTATCAGTAATTAACACACAAGTTTCACAATTTGAGTTGAATTATTGAAATAAATGAACTTTTCCATGACATTCTAGTTTATCGAGATGCACCTGTAGGATATATCAGACATAAGAATGAACGCATGTTACCTGAATCTGTTCAAATGGGACCTCAAAGCTGAAGCTCTCATTAAAATATGGGTTCAATGTGTTCTTTTTAACGGTGGTTTTCTTCTTCTTCAGACGCTTTCCATTTTGCTGTAACACAATCTTCACATAGGGATCTAACACATGAAGTAGGATCATTGTCAAAGTGGTTCAAATTAAATGAAAGTGGCACAAGAAAACATTCAGCCAAATGTAAATAAATGTAACGTATTATTCAGTCAGTTTGAACGTACCTACTCATTAATTAGCAGTAGTATCCTTATTTCAGAAAAACATTGTTAAAATACTACAAATTAAATGTAATTGTACCTGATAAACCACCAACATCCATCTTTTTGAGATTTTTGGCCTCCATTATGTTGACAGTGAGTTTACCAGCAGTGGGCACATAACGCAGAGAAATACAAATGTCTCCAAGTTTCTCCTGTTGAAGAGGAAGAAAGAACAATCATGGAAACAAATATAGAAAATACCATTTAAAAACCCATGGATGAATGGCATACCTCAGAAACTCAGTCATGCAAAATAAATACAAATATTGACAGAAAATGGAATGTACCTCCTCCTTTTCTCCATTTTCAAGGTCCCTCCATTCATGCAGCGGTTGTGCGAGATCCACGCAGTTCATGGGAATCTTTATCTGGCCGATCACATCATGTTTACCAAACCGATCAAAATCAAACACCTGTAGCACCAGAGTTTTGCCACCTAATTCAGCATAAGGAATCTATAATGCATGATGAGAGACAGGAACAAAGCATATGTGAAACAAATAAACATAAATTAGTGTATCAGCATTTTGTGTAAAGCAGTTAATACGGTTGAAGTCAAAAGTTTACAGAATCTGCAAAATGTTAATTATTTTAGCAAAATAAGAGGGATCATACAAAATGCATGTTATTTTTTTTATTTAGTACTGACCTGAATAAGATATTTCATATAAAAGACATTTACATATAGTCCACAAGAGAAAATAATAGTTGAATTTATAAAAATGACCCTGTTTAAAAGTTTAAATACACTTGGTTCTTAATAATGTGTTGTTACCTGAATGATCCACAGTTGTGTTTGTTTGTTTGTTTGTTTGGTGATAGTTGTCCCTTGTTTGTCCTGAACAGTAAAACTGCCCGCTGTTCTTCATAAAATTCCTTCAGGTCCCAAAAAATGTATGATTTTGAGATCCATCTTTTGCAAGAGACTCATATGCAACTATGAGTCCTAAGGTTCAAGTGCTCACTGATGCTTCAGAAGAAAAAACGATGCAACAAGAGGGTGAAAACTTTTTCAATTTGAAGATCAGGGTAAATGTAACTTATTTTACTTTACTTAAAGGGTTTTAAATACACAAAAATGCTAAAAAACACATTTTTTTTTGTGGGACCTGAATGACTTTTCTGAAGAACAGCAAGCAGTTTAATTGTTCAGGACAAACACGGAACTCATAAACAACTAAAAAAACAAAACAAAACAAAAAAAAAACACACACACACACACACACACACACACACACACACACACACACACACACACACACACACACACACAGTTGTGGATCATTCACAGTATTAAGAATCAAGTGTTTGTAAACTTTTGAACAGGGTCATTTTTATAAATTCAACTATTATTTTCTTTTGTGACTTATACCTATATATTAACACCTTTTATGTGAAATATCTTATTCAGGTCAGTAATAAATAAAGAATAACATGTATTTTGTATGATCCCTCTTATTTTGGTCAAATAATTAACATTTTGTAGATTATGGAATGTGTATGTAAACTTTTGACCTCAACTGTATGTCAGTAAAACTTTGAGAAGTCTTTTCTAAAAGTGCTGACACAAATGTTTCCTGATGCTGGTGATTAAAGGAATAATTCATTCAAAAATGTACATTTTGCCATTTTTAGACACCAAAATTGAAGAATGTTTATGCGGGTCTTTTCAATAAAAAAGGCTGTATATGGTGACCATGTGACGTTGTCACAACAGTATGAAAATGGCAGCATTGATGAATTGATGATAAAGATGAATAATTTTGAATTATTATAATAAATATGAACATTTATGAATATAAATATTAGTACATTTTTAAGTGAACTATTCCTTCAAAAACATATATAACCTCAGTGATACCTGGATAGCTGTCAGTCAAAAAATGAATGACAAAATGTCACGTGTAAGAAGGGAGGTCTGGGTCCAAATGCAGGAAAGAGTGAATTTATTATAAACAATAATAAAACAAACAAAACCAAAGGGCCAACACGGCACAACTCGACTGGAACTTAAGACAAAGGCAAGACAGACTCAAACACAGACCAAACTCAAAACAATCCAAAGAATGCAAACTCAACGAGTGGTGGGTGAGTGGAGACTAATATAGTCTGTGTGTGATGGGGAACAGCTGTGTGATCAGAGTGACAGGTGTGTGAGATGAGGCATGGAGTGTGGAGGAAATAGTACAGCGACCTCCGGTGGAGGAGGGAAAAACCCGCAGCCCAGAGTCATGACAGTACCCCCTCCCCACGGAACGGCTCCCAGACGTTCCACAAGTCTGGAGGGAGGAGGAACGGGGGAAGGCGAATCAGGGGGAGGGATGGCGGGCCAGGCCCATGCAGTGGAGTCACGTGAGTGGACCACGCCGCCAGAGGAACGTGAGCTGGCCTCACCGCCATTGGAACGTCCGCGGGCACCGCAGCCAGTGGAACAGAGAGCGCAGTCGCCTTCGCGTCAGGAACAGAGAGCGCAGTCGCCTCCGCGCCAGGAACAGAGAGCGCAGTCGCCTCCGCGCCAGGAACAGAGAGCGCATTCGCCTCAGCGTCAGGAACAGAGAGCGCAGTCGCCTCTGCGTCAGGAACAGAGAGCGCAGTCGTCTCTGCGTCAGGAACAGAGAGCGCAGTCGCCTCTGCGTCAGGAACAGAGAGCGCAGTCGCCTCTGCGTCAGGAACAGAGAGCGCAGTCGTCTCTGCGTCAGGAACAGAGAGCGCAGTGGTCTCTGCGTCAGGAACAGAGAGCGCAGCCGCCTCCGCGTCAGGAACAGAGAGCGCTGCGGCCTCCGCGTCAGGAACAGAGAGCGCTGCGGCCTCCGCGTCAGGAACAGAGAGCGCAGTCGCCTCTGCGTCAGGAAGAGAGAGCGCAGTCGCCTCCGCGTCAGGAACAGAGAGCGCAGCCGCCTCTGCGTCAGGAACAGAAAGCGCTGCGGCCTCCGCGTCAGGAACAGAGAGCGCAGCCGCCTCTCCGTCAGGAACAGAAAGCGCTGCGGCCTCCGCGTCAGGAACAGAGAGCGCAGTCGCCTCTGCGTCAGGAAGAGAGAGCGCAGTCGCCTCCGCGTCAGGAACAGAGAGCGCAGCGGCCTCCGCATCAGGAACAGAGAGCACAGCCGCCTCCGCGTCAGGAACAGAGAGCACAGTCGTCTCTGCGTCAGGAACAGAGAGCGCAGTCGTCTCTGCGTCAGGAACAGAGAGCGCAGTCGTCTCTGCGTCAGGAACAGAGAGCGCAGCGGCCTCCGCATCAGGAACAGAGAGCGCAGCGGCCTCCGCATCAGGAACAGAGAGCACAGCCGCCTCCGCGTCAGGAACAGAGAGCGCAGCCGCTTCTGCGTCAGGAACAGAGAGCGCAGTCGCCTCTGCGTCAGGAAGAGAGAGCGCAGTCGCCTCCGCGTCAGGAACAGAGAGCGCAGTCGCCTCTGCGTCAGGAACAGAGAGCGCAGCCGCCTCCGCGTCAGGAACAGAGAGCACAGTCGTCTCTGCGTCAGGAACAGAGAGCGCAGTCGTCTCTGCGTCAGGAACAGAGAGCGCAGTCGTCTCTGCGTCAGGAACAGAGAGCGCAGCGGCCTCCGCATCAGGAACAGAGAGCGCAGCGGCCTCCGCATCAGGAACAGAGAGCACAGCCGCCTCCGCGTCAGGAACAGAGAGCGCAGCCGCTTCTGCGTCAGGAACAGAGAGCGCAGTCGCCTCTGCGTCAGGAAGAGAGAGCGCAGTCGCCTCTGCGTCAGGAAGAGAGAGCGCAGTCGCCTCCGCGTCAGGAACAGAGAGCGCAGTCGCCTCTGCGTCAGGAACAGAGAGCGCAGTCGTCTCTGCGTCAGGAACAGAGAGCGCAGCCGCCTCTGCGTCAGGAACAGAGAGCGCAGTCATCTCCGCGTCAGGAACAGAGAGCGCAGCGGCCTCCGCATCAGGAACAGAGAGCGCAGCCGCCTCCGCGTCAGGAACAGAAAGTGCAGCCGCCTCTGCGTCAGGAACAGAAAGCGCTGCGGCCTCCGCGTCAGGAACAGAAAGCGCTGCGGCCTCCGCGTCAGGAACAGAGAGCGCAATCGCCTCCGCGTCAGGAACAGAAAGCGCAGCAGGCCTCCGCGTCAGGAACAGAGAGCGCAGCGGCCTCTGCGTCAGGAACAGAGAGCGCAGTCGTCTCTGCGTCAGGATCAGAGTAAGTGGAAGCCGCCGCCTTCCCACGAAACACCGTCTCCACCCCCACCGCAAAGAAGGGGCGCTTTCGCATAGCCTCGGCGATACGGGCATCCATCGCCTGAGGCATTGTTCAAAGCGTGCAGCCGACGCCGCCTCAAAAGACATCCCCTCCGTCTTGGGAGCAGAGGGAATGGTCGCCGCCTCAAAAAAAAATTCTTCCCCGCTGGACCCATTTGTGGAGTTTGCATTCTGTCACGTGTAAGAAGGGAGGTCTGGGTCCAAATGCAGGGAAGAGTGAATTTATTATAAACAATAATAAAACAAACAAAACCAAAGGGCCAACACGGCACAACTCGACTGGAACTTAAGACAAAAGCAAGACAGACTCAAACACAGACCAAACTCAAAACAATCCAAATAATGCAAACTCAACGAGTGGTGGGTGAGTGGAGACTAATATAGTCTGTGTGTGATGGGGAACAGCTGTGTGATCAGAGTGACAGGTGTGTGAGATGAGGCATGGAGTGTGGAGGAAATAGTACAGCGACCTCCGGTGGAGGAGGGAAAAACCCGCAGCCCAGAGTCATGACACAAAAGCAGTGTAGGGAAGCAGGGATTTCTGGGAACTTAGGATGCCACACAAGGAGACAAAACCCTAACACAAAACCTGAGAGAGAGAGAGAGAAATGGACAAACAAACTACAGGTGCAACTAAACAGACATGAGAACACGCAAAAGACAAAACTACAGACAATAAAATGTTATACAGACACATTCACTGGAACACATACATAACACATCATGTACATGAATCAGAACCTGGCTTTATACTTCATTAACAAATAAAAAATATTTAAAAACCTTGAAGATAAAGGTCTCGTTGAACACAGGGCACAGGTTTTTGCGCTGGACTTTGGTTTCAAACTTTTTCTTTTTGTCTGGAAGCAGGTAAACTTTCACATATGGGTCAGATGTACCACCAATATCCATAGCGGCAAGATCTTGAGCCTGAAGAACTCCAACTATTAGCTGTTGACATAAAATTAGACGTTACAACGACATCATTACAACTCAACTAACCTGTTATGGTACATTTTAATAGGGATTTTAATACATCAAGCACCTGAGCATCAGTGAAGTTGTAATCCAAAGAGAATTCCAGTTTTCCAAAGTGTTCCTGCTCCTCTTTTTGCACTTCTCCCTCTTTTTTCTCTCCTTCCTCCTGCAATGATGGATGGGCAAATTTTATACAGTATGTCCTGGAGAATGTAACTAATTTTTAAATAACAAAGTACATTATGCAGTGTTTCAACTTAAATTTTGTCATATATATATATATAATTTTTTGGTAACACTTTACAATACGTTTCCATTTGTTAACATTAGTCAGGTAAACATGAAATAATAATAAAAAAAAATCTTAGTTAAAGGAGTACACTTCCAGAGCAAAAATGTACAGATAATGTACTCACCTCCTTGTCATCCAAGATGTTCATGTCTTTCTTTCTTTAGTCATAGAGAAATTATGTTTTTTGAGGAAAACATTTCAGGATTTCTCTCCATATAGTGGACTTCTATGGTGCCTCTGAGTTTGAACTTCCAAGATGCAGTTTAAACGATCAGTTATTTTCTATAAGGCTCGTCTTGTCTAGCTCTATGTGAACTCTGTGTATTCCAGTACATGACAGTTCGGGTATGTTGAAAAACTTCCATCTCATTTTCTCCTGTAACTTTAAAATCATCCTAGAAGTACCGACCCAGTGTTTACAAAGTGAACATGCAAAGAAGGTCAAACTTCTTTGCACAAATTTTTTTAGAAAATAACTGATTGTTTCGCTAGATATGACCCTTATTCCTTGGCTGGGATCATTTAGAGCCCTCTGAAGCTGCATTTAAACTGCATTTTGGAAGTTCAAACTCAGGGGCACCATAGAAGTCTATTATATGGAGAGAAATCCTAAAATGTTTTCCTCAAAAAACATAATTTTTTTAAGACTGAAGAAAGAAAGACATGAACATCTTGGATGAAAATGGGGTGAGTACATTATCTGTAAAGAAAAAAAAAAGTTAACTACTCCTTTAATGTTAATCATTAATACAATATTAATAATTACAGTAACAAATGTCTCACTCCTTGTTAGTTAATGCATTACTAATGTTAACTAATGGGACCTTACTGTAAAGTGTTACCTTTAACTTTAAAATTAAGGTTGTATTTGTATATTTCTTCTTGCACCTTATGTTCTCCTTCACCCTCTCCTTCATTCCCTTCTAGTTTTCTCCGTCCTGCTCTCTTCCTCTCTCGAGCTTTCTTGGATTTCTTCTTCTTGCCGAAGCATTTCTTGAACATACAATATGTAAAACAAGCCACCAGGGTGAGAACCACAACCACGATGGCTCCTACAGCCCACATCGGCACTATAGAGAACAAAAAGCTGGTCAGTCTCCATGGAAACAGGTATAGGACAGAAATGACACAGGACAATACTTGCTAAACATCATATCACATCACCTCAGTGTACTAACTTAACCTGACATTATCATCAGCTGAGCAAAAACTATAAATCAGAGTGCTCCATTTATGTAATTATGTAATCTGACTTCTGCAGATGCAGATAATGACTCAGAGAATAAATGAAAATGATGATTTTGTGTCCTGTGTATTCTGTATTTTAATGAAATGAAGTGCAGTGAGTTGAACTTGATAGAATTATTTATAAATATAATAAATTGTCTGATCTACGTCTACTCTGTTAGCTGTTTTGTGCTTTTCGCACCACACTAGTTAACAATTTTTAGCTTTTGTGTTAATATATGGCTAAATGTGGATACTTACATGAAAGATGTTCCAGCTCATTCATGAACTTGTTCTTCATGTTTTCATAGTCATGGTGAGTTGGGTGAGCAGGATGGTGCTCATGTTCTGGTTTTGGATGTGGTTCAGGTTCTGGTTCTGGTTCTGCTGGTTCAGCAGTCCGTCGAACACGGACACCCATATTCACAAACCTCATACCAGCCGTGTGTCAAGAATCCAATGCACAGCCTGAAAAAAAATGACACAAAACGTGTTTAGTAAATCCTAAAAAAAATCTTTCTTTATCATGAAGGTAAAGCTCTTTAAAGTCGTTCTTGATGATGACTTGGATAAGTCTCAAGAAAGAAGAATAACTGTAGAAGTAACAACTCTAGTGAAAACAATAAATATTTATCTTTCATCTATATTTATCTAACAACAATATTTATTGTTGGCACAGAATATGATCGTGGTCACATTTTTTTAATTGGCAAAGAGAAACTGTGTTTCCTTGGAAACATGACAGCACTAGAGTCAGTGCTAAAAGCAGCTCAAACTATCTTATACAGTTATGTCTAATTCGGTACTGTACACTGGAGTCTACAGACCTTATACAGTGTATTCAGAGGCTGAGAATTTGGGGTTCACATCTAATACATCCTGAAATCATCATTTGTCTATATTTACAGTACAAATGTGTATGTGCATGAACGTTCCCTAAAACCAGAACACAAACATGGCTGATTCTAATCCACGATGTATTTACCCTCCTCTGCCATACCATCCATCCACCCACCCCCATCTCTACTGGTTTATGTCTCTCTCTCTCTCTCTCTCTCTCTCTCTCTCTCTCTCTCCCATGCTTAACAAGATTATGGGGGGAAAAACAAAGCCAAAGCTCAGATAACTCAGATAAACAGATTCAACAACTCTGAGAAATTATAGCATTCTTCCCTGCATAGATCGACTCCTACATTCATTAACACTTCATTCAGGTCTAACTTACTCAAAACACTGAATGACAAGAAAGGACACCTCAATAGCTGCCAACCTACAGTAAATACATGTTTATCATTACACACTGCAAAATGTTCTTTGTGCATGAGTTCTTTATGCAGTGTCTAGGTTTGTTTTCAGATTAATGCAGCTTGATGGAACTAATGAAAACTGAATGTTTATGGTTTTCAGTTTTGCTAAAGGTGATTAAATCAGTATTTTATTAGGTAATAAGACCACGTGTTCTTGAGGCCAAAAAGGAGCAACTTTGAGTAAAAATTCTAATGAAAAATTAATTGTTTTCCGAAATCGTGAGGGGATGGATTTGTAATAAAGTACGCTATATCTGCAAAGTGGACTGACAGTCACGATTCATTTGTAAATAACCTTGTATTTTATATCTGATATCGACTTAAATATAACGAGTGTCTATAATAAAAGTACCTGGATGACAAGACAAACCATTGTCCACACAAATTATGTTTCCACACTGATACATATACCCCTTTGTTTTAGCTCATTGTAATATTTATATATCAAATGCAGTTAGCTACATTTCTCATAGCTACATGAAATACATATCGCTACCAAATAAAAGTTAATTACAATAGTGAAGGATGTGGACGTGTCGCGCGCGCTCTAAACGAACTGCATCATCCACAGGAATGCGCGCGTCATTCGCGCTCATTTTCAGCAACAGGTTACGATGGTAACACACAAATGTATGTTTTAAAATGACATATTTCACAAAACTGAAACAATTTGCCCTGATAATGTGCCAATTCCTGTCAAGGTTTGCTAAAGTGTGATAAAAATGAAAGCATGTGTCTGTATAGAACAAAGTACCTAAAAAAAAAAATGCAACGTACCTGATAAATGATATCTTGGGTGGGAAATACCTTCCTACGTTAACATTAAGACGATGCCCAGGTTTGTTTTCCCAGCAGCCCTCAGCCAGACATGCTGAAGTGTGTATATTGGTGATAAGTGTGGTGCTGGTGGTTTAACCCCCTCCCCATCAGCTTTAAGCTCAAGTGCTTTCAAATCATTAAAGCACCACTAATCTCTCTCCCCCTCCCCATCACATCTGTTATGCAGTTATAGAAGGTTTCTCCATAAATTCACCAGTCACATAAACAAATGCCTTTGTCTTTATTTCGGGTATGTTACTAAATAGAAAAACTTTATGTTAATCTGTGCTCATTTCCTTTGAGAGCTCTTATTTATGTGACTGCAAAGCATCAACTGCCCCTCTAATCCACATAAAACATCATGGTCAACATCATTGTTCCCATCTGGGACACGTTGTGGATGAAAATAGCCTTTCTGCCCTGATAATCTGTTTGATCACGGATTACACTTGCAATTTTTTCAATCAATAAATCATACAGTATTCTTAGGCACCTTCAGTCATTTAAAATCAAGCTGTTTCGATCATTTCTACACTGCTATTGGTCTAACTGTACTGCTTTCGTATGCCAGTTTTGTACATTGGGGTTTGTTAACTGCTTAAAGGAACACTCCATTTTTTTTTTGGAAATAGGCTCATTCTCCAACTCCCCCCGAGTTAATAAGTTGATTTTTACCGTTTTGAAATCCATTCAGCCATTCTCCTGTTCTGGCGATATCACTTTTAGCATAGCTTAGCATAGATCATTGAATCCTATGAGACCAATAGCATAGCGTTCAAAAATGACCAACGAGTTTCCATATTTGTCCTATTTAAATCTTGACTCTTCTGCAGTTATATCGTATACTAAGACTGGCGGAAAATGTAAAGATGCGATTTTCTAGGCCGATAAGATTAGGAACTACACTCCCATTTCGGCGTAATAGTCAAGGAAGTTTGCTGCCGTAACATGGCTGAAGCAGGCGTATTAATATCACGCAGCACATCGCAGCACAACGTACCAACTGCATGCACAGGGAGCGTTCCTCATTGGAAGTTACCTAGCTGGAACTAATTTCAGGCGCTGCGTGATATTACTGCTCCTGCTGCGTCCATATTACAGCAGCAAACTTCCTTGACTATTACACCGGAATGGGAGTTTAGTTCCTAATCTTATCGGCTTAGAAAATCACATCTTTACATTTTCCGCCGGTCTTAGTACACAATATAACTGCAGAAGAGTCAAGTTTTAAATAGAACAAATATCGAAACTCGTTGGTCATTTTTGAACGTGATGCTATTGGTCTCATAGGATTCAATGATCTATGCTAAGCTATGCTAAAAGTGATATCGCCAGAACAGGAGAACGGCTGAATGGATTTCAAAACGGAAAAACTCAATTTATTAACTCGGGGGGAGTTGGAGAATGAGCCTGTTTCCAAAAACAGTGGAGTGTTCCTTTAAATTGTTTAGTGCAGATGCTTTTGGTATGTTGGTGCATTGGAACGGACCAGTACCATTTGAACCTTTGTTTTTACCAGTTGTTCTTCGCCTTCAGTTGCTCATCTTATCTATGATGTGCTATGGAATGATACCCCAGGGGTTTGGTTGGTTAGCATTGGCAATTATAGGCTATTGGTTATTTTAAAACCACATTTACATTACTTTGTAATTTACATTTACATATATAGGTATTCATTTAGCAGATACTCGTGAAAGAGAAGTTCTCTTGCACACTTTACACTCCTGGTGCTTACTGAGTACTGAGTACTGAGTGATTTACATAGCAATTGTATTAAAATAAACATTTTTAATAATGCAAATCGTCACCTTAGAATTATAAGGTTCTATCTGCATTCTGAGCACTGTCAAGATAATGAGCTTCAAAGGTTTTGCATTACATTGACTTCTGTAGATGGAACCATTTTTTGTTTTCTAAAAAAATGCCCAAAATGTACACAGCTTACAAAAGAAACATCAAATAATGTAAATAATTTGTCACAGAATAAGAATATGTGAATAACTCAATTTTGACAAAAATGTCAGATAGAACCTTATAATTCTAAGGTGATGAAATGATGTATCATTTTTTATTTACTTTGTAACATACTTTTCTGCTTTATTTTGGGGAATATGGGGAACTTTTTACCTATTTACAACAAAATGGCATAACTTTAGTTTATAAGCTTTACTTTATTGATTATCTAAATTTAATATAAGTTGTTTCTGGATATTGAGGTGTTAGGGATGGAGTAATGACATCTGCTGCTTAGAAAAAAAAATCAGTATATATAGATGTAATATATAAATAAATAAGTGTTTGACCACATATATCCAGCAGAGGGCCTTAAAGATGTATTTTTCTGGCCACCTGTTATGCATTTGTTGTTGTTGATGATGATCATTGAGGTGTTTTGAAGTGTCTGCTTTATCAAAAATGCAACATAAATTTGCAAAAATAAAACTAAATGCACTTGCAGACTTGGAGTCTTGAAAGAAGTACACTTATTTTAATGTGTTGATTTACATACTGTACTACAGCACATAAGTACTTAATTATAATTTTAACTGAACTGTATTTGATATTAAATTGAAAGTGTAACTACATTGAAACCTTACTACATTGTAACAACCTCATTATAAATGTGTAATTACAAATGTTTTAATACATGGTAAGTTCTATTTCAATAGAAATGATATTAAAGTTCATTTTAGTTACCATAAATGCTTATCAGTACATTTGACAGTAAACTTTAGCTATATTTTAAAGACAATAGAAGTAATTATAAAATTATATTGAAAAATCAAGTCAAATGTACTCAAATACACTCTAACTGCATTTATTATTTAAATTTAAAAATATAATGCACCTCCAGAAACACTAAATTCATTTAGCATTTTTTTTTTATAAATAACTTAATTTTCTTTTAAAGTAGGTAGCAGTATACTTTAGTAGTATTATTAAGTACATAAAAGTATGCTATATATATTTTTACAATGGGATTATCAAAAACATCAAATGAGAATAATGCAATTAGAAGCGTTATTTAGTTTGATATTATCAATATGATTGTTGCTGAAAGGGTTAACTAAACAGTTCCATGGAGCAGGATCCCATCCCTACCAAAAGAGGCGGGGTTAAACCTCACAATCACTTACAATTGTCATTCAGCTGCTGGTGAAAACATTATTTTCTGCTTCCTGACTGAAAAACCTCTTCTTACAGGTAAGAGTTGTGTTACAAATTCTCATTACAGGACATGCGTACTTGGTTTAAAATCTTATTTTACTCATGATATACCTATTTTTACCTATAGTGAAATTAACAAGTGTAAATTACTTCTTGGGCACTATACTAGCTTAGTATACTGCTCACCTGCCGTTACTGGACTTTGACCTCTTAGTGAATGTTTAGTGATAAGGCAGCAAGATGAAACTGTGAAACACCTACTGAAAGCAGAATTCAGAAAGATGTTCACAGAATTCACATATTTTTTTCTCTTTTATTTCTAACAATTAAATAAATGAACAAAAGACAGAACACACACCCACGTCATAAGCCAGTCTCAAAGGCTTTTTTGATGTGGTTTGTTTAGTGTATTCATACAGTGCTTTGTGCAAATATTCTCTTTTGTAAAAGAGTCCTTATTATGGACATAATACAATAAAAGAATATACGTATTCACAAACTAAATGTCATGATTTCAGATACTTAATTAGATGTAACTGAAGCTAAACTAAAATATACTTTCATGTCATTTTTTTAAACATGTATATTATATATTTAAATATATTTGTAATTAGACATTTAGTATTTTAAAAATATATTAACTTTAATTGTAAAATAATACACTGTAGTTAAAAATATAATCATTTACTTTACATGGGATTTATGTTAGTCAACAGAAATAAATACATCTTCAAAACAAGTTTGTTAAAACATAATGAAACAAAATGTACTTTAAAGTACATTTTAAAAAACATTTTTATGAAAGTTTAAGTGTACTCTCTTTAAGCATACTTAATGGGTCTTATTTCAATAATATTATATTATCTGCAAGTACAATATATACATTTAAGACTTGAAGTACACTAAATAGAATTATACAAATATATATGTTTCCAGGTATCAGTCTGCCCTTATATAAACCAAAATACAGATGATACAAATCACTGGATGTTTATCAAGAGCATTATATATATATATATATATATATATATATATATCGCCACAGCTGTGAAATATATATAATGATAAATTCCAGCATTGGATTACCACACATAACACACAGAGATAATAAAAAATCCTGCTTAACAGCTTATAAATCACTGCTGTGAACTTTCATTAAATAATGTGGACAAATTCAGCCTTGGAAGAGCATAGTGGGGACATGTCCCATGATGGCTATACAGTGCTTTGTGAAAGTATTCATACCCCTTCATTTTTTTTACATTTTATATTGCTGCCTTATGTTGAACTGTTTTATATTACTGTTTTCCACATCAATCTAGACTCAATGCACCAATAACAAAGCAAAATCAAAACTTTCACAACTTAATAAATGTATTAAAAATAAAAAACTGAAATAAGTACATTGCAGAAGTATTCAGGTATCTCAGTACTTAGCTGAAGCACCACCATACAGCCTCAAGTCTTTTTGGGTATGATGCAACAAGATTTGCACATCAACATTTGGCAGTCATCTGCCATTCTTCGCCTCACCTCTTCACCTTTCAAGCTCTGTCAGCTTGGATGGGTTTTGGCAGACATTTTCAGGTTTCTCCAAAAATGTTTGGGTTCAAGCCCAGGCTGTGGCTGGGCCACTTAAGGACATTCACAGAGTTGTCTATAAGCCACTTTTACTGTGTACTCATTGCCCTGTTTGAAGGTGAACCTTATGCCCAGTCTGAGGTTCTGAATACTCTGGACTGGGTTTTTTAATTAAGGCAAATCAATATTTAGGTGCATCAAGCTTTTCTTATACTCTGACGAGTCCCCCAGTCCTGCCACTGCCCACAGCATGAGGCTGCTACCAGCACAATTTATTTTTGGGATGGTACTCTTAAGAGCAGTGCCTGGTTTCCTTCAAACATGATGCTTGGAATTGAGGTTCATCAGACCTCAGAATCTTGTTTTTCACAGTCTGAGGGTCCTTTAGGTGCTTTTTTTGATTTGCAAACACCAAATGTGTTTCCATGTGTCTTCACTGAGGAGAGGATTGATTCTTGCGACACCACCATGAAGCCCAGATCAGTGGAGTGTTGCAGTGATGTTTGTCCTTCTGTAAGTTTCTCCCATCAGCATATATGATCATGGAGCTCAACTAGAGTGACCATCATGTTCTTGTTCACCACTCTAGCCAAGGCCCTTCTCCATCAATTGCTCAGTTTGGCCAGGAGGCCAGCTCTTGGAAGAGTAATAGTTGTTTCAAACTTCTTCTATTAAGGGTAACAGAGACTACATGCTTCTGAACCTTCAATGCAGCAGAATTATTTCTGAACTCTTCCCCAGATGGCTTCATGCAGTCTTGTATATCTGAGGTAGTCTACGGCTAGTTATTTTTATTTTTTTTTACTCAGGGCTTGGTTTTTAGCCTGGAAAAATCCAGACCCAAATCTATTAAGATTAAGGGTCTGGCATCGAGCAATGAAAAGGGCCTAACTCGAGGGGCGGCACCAAGCATGCATTTGAAACTCTCACTGCACGCAATTGGATAATGCCACGACCAATCACAATAATACAGCCCCATATGCTTAGCTACCAGCGGAGCTAACTGATAGCAAAAACGTCCTTCTTGCAAAGGAACGATTCGAGCGCGGTTTTCTGTTCCTCTTTTATATGAAAAGCCAAGTCTAACTCGTTCATTGTAACGGCCAAAGCCGTTTCAAACAACTGGTGTTCATCTGTTTACTAAATGATTCCGGGTGTCGCAGCGCTGTCGTCATCAGCTTAGCTCGCCTCTGGCCCGCCTACATCAGATACACCGATTTGATTGGTTCCCAGAACTGCTTACGTAATGCAGTAACGTGCATCATTGCTCGATGCCAGAGTGTCTTGCAGAGACAATTCAAATTGTGCTCTCGCGAGACCTCTGGATTTCCAGGGTACTTGGTTTTTGCTCTGATGTCCATTTTCAGCTGTTAGATCTTTTATTAAGACGGGTGCCTTTCCAAATCATACCCATTCAATTGAATTTGCCACAGGTTAACTCCATTCAAAATGCAGTAATTCAATAATATGAGTGCTCCTAAGCTAAATTTTAACTGTCCCAGATAAATGTATGAATACTTATGCAATGGAATCATTTAAGTTTTTATGTTTTAATAAATTTGCAAAGATGTTAAAACATTGTTTTTTGCTTGCCAGTTTGGCATATCCCTTGATGCCTATATAGTGCCTTGCGAAAGTATTCATACCCCCTTTTTCACATTATATATATTGCCTTATGTTAAACTGTTTAAAATTACCTTTTTCTACATCAATCTATGCTCCATGCACCATAATGACAAAGCAAAAACAGAATTGTTAATAAATTTAACTTAACAAATTTATTAGAAATTTGAAAAACTGAAATAAGTACATTGCATAAGTATTCATAGCCTTAACTCAGTTTTTAGCTGAAGCACCATACAGCCTCAAGTCTTTTTGGGTATGATGCAACAAGATTTGCACATCAACATTTGGCAGTCATCTGCTGTTTTTTGCTTGCCAGTTTGCTGTATAGAGCGTAAATTGATGTGGAAAAATAGTAATTTAAAGCAGTTTAAGGCAGCAATACAAAATTTGAATAAAATGAAGGGGCATGAATACTTTTGCAAGGCACTGTATGTTGGTATTTCCTCGTCATGACTGTATGGGTCAAGGAGGCATTGTTGATGTATAAATGTAGACAGTCATGTACTCCAATGTACAGCGGTTCAGAATGAGTCTTTTTGAGTCATTGCTATTTGTTTTCTGTGTTTTTTTTGTTTTTGTTTTTTTTAATGGCACCAGTCATATGTAAAATGTGGCACCCCATTCATGTTTATATTCCTCTTGTTGTTATTTGTTCTGTTTCTAAGTCAAATTATTTATGATGTCACTGTGTTTTCCTCCCCTGTTTATCCACCCCAGTGATGTCATCCTCCACCCCCCTTCTGTCTAAGGAGTTGGTTCAGTGCTCCATTTGTCTAGATGTTTTCACCCATCCTGTGTCCCTCCCATGTGGTCATACGTTTTGCCAGTCATGTATCCTTGCACAGTGGACAGCGTCGGGCTCCTCCCATTGCCCCAAATGCTCCACAGTTTTCCAGGAAACACCAGAGCTCTGTGAAAATTCTTTTGCTCGTGAGATGGCAGAACAAATCCGCAAGCAGAGGGGCCAGAGATCATCAGGGTATCGTCCAGTCGAACCAGACAAGATTTTATGTGACATGTGCCCATTAGGGAAAGCGTCCCCTGCTGTAAAATCATGCCTGGTGTGTGTGGCGTCATACTGTGAGGTTCATGTGACTTCCCACACCTCCAGGTTTACCAAACACAGACTAGTGCAGCCACAGAGGATGGACAAGCGAATTTGCAGGATACACGAAAGACCCTTGGAGCTTTACTGCAGATTTGACCAGTCTGCTGTTTGTGTGCTGTGCATGAATACAGAACACAACTCACACCACACAATACCAGTGGAGAGAGAATGGGCGGAGAGAAAGGTTTGCTACTTGTCCAGTGAATGATTGGATTTTTATTTAAATTTAACCAAACATTCTAATATGTACAGATACAGTTGAAACCAGATGTTTACATACACCTTGCAGAATCTGCAAAATGTGAACTATTTTACCAAAAATGAGAGGGATCATATAAAATGCATGTTATTTTTATTTAGTACAGACTTGAATAATATATTTAACATAAAAGACATTTACAAATAGTCCACAAGAGAAAATTATAGGTTAATCTTTAAAAGTTTACATACGTTTGATTCTTAATACTGTGTTCTTACCTGAATGATCCACAGCTGTTTTGTTTTGTTGTTGTTTAGTGATAGTTGTTCCTGAGTCCCATGTTTGTCATTAACAGTTAAACTGCCTGCTGCTCTTCAAAAAAATCCTTCAAGTCCCACAAATTCTTTGGTTTTTCAGCATTTTTGTGTATTTGAACCCTTTGAAACAATGACTGTAATCTGAGATCCATCTTTTCACACTGAGGATAACTGATAACTGATAACTCATATGCAAAATTTACAGAAGGTTCAAATACTCACCGATGCTCCAGAAGGAAAAACAATGTGTTAAGAACCAGGGGTGTAAACTTTTGAACAGAATGAAGATGTGTATATTTTTTTTTCTTATTTTGCCTAAATATCATATTTTTTTCATTTAGTACTGCCATTCAGATGCTACTTAGATACTTAAATGTTTCCCAGAAGACAAAATAAGTGAAATTTGCCATAATCTTCACATTCAAAACCTTCTGTAATAGTTGCATATGAGTCATTTAGTTGTCCTCAGTGTCAAAAGATGGATCTCAAAATCATGCCATCATTGTTGAAAAGGGTTTAAATACACAAAAATGCTGAAAAAAAAACACACAAATAATTTGAAAAAAATAAAATAAAAACCCACAGCTGTGGATCATTCAGGTAACAACAGTGTTAAGAATCAAGCTTTTGAATAGGGTCATTTTTATAAATTCAGCTATTATTTTTTCTTGTGGACTATATGTAAATGTCTTTTATGTCAAATATCTTATTCAGGTCAGTACTAAATAAAAAATAACATGCATTTTGTATGATCGCTCTTAATGTTTTGTTTTGCAGTCTCATATAATTCATATTTTTTTTTGTCTTTGTCATAGACTCAGTTATTAAACACACAGTCTGACCTGAAGCGGATGATTATGGAAAGATGGAGTAAAGTTGAGGAACTCAGACACTCTAAAAAATTAAATAAAGTAAGAGCCTGGGCCCTCATTTATCAACAGTGCGTAGAAAAGGTTCTATATTTTGTCCAACGAATGAAATTTAGAATGTGCCTAAGTACAAGAAAATCCGCATTTATCAAACGTGCGCACGCAGTTCTTACGCACATGAGTAAGCAGTCATTGTTGATAAATACCACATGTGCGTAAGTACCATGCTCGTTCACATTCATGGTCATTAGCATTCGGAAACGCCTCCAATTAACCATATATGGTGACAACACTTCCCTTTAAAAATTACGTGATTGTGTTTTTTCCTCACTGCAATAATGGCAAAGAGAGCAAAGAAGAGGAACTTCACAAACACAGAATTAGAGATACTTGTAAATGAAGTTGAATCCAACCAACAGATATTGTTTAGTTCATTCACTGCAGGAGGAATTACAAATAAAAGAAAAAATGCTGCATGGGAGAATGTCACCAATGCAGTTAATTCCGTTGGGTCTGAGGAGAGAACTGTCCCAGAAAAATAAAAAAAATAAAAATAAGGTTTGATATTAAATTATTGGCTAAAAAAAGTGTCACAGCACACGCTCTCTGCGGAGCGCATTGTTTGCCAAGTCTTCCAATAACGCAAGATAAGCCATTGCACTGAAACAAATATATTTCACATCTGTCTTTTATAGGGTTTGACACCAATTAAGCATCGTGTTTAAAACTAGACAAATTATAAATTGAGTGTTTTAAAGGAAACACAGGACATATGTGGATTGCTTAATGCTTACTGTGACACTCTTAAATGCTTTTTATGTGTAGTGTCGCTATTCTACCACTAGATTATCTGCGTAAGCATGCTCAGAGGTGTGCTTATATTTACACACATTTCTACGTATAAGTACAACTTGGTGAATCCCACACTTTGCGTGAAATTGTTCTTACGCACTCACTACGCACAAATCTGTCCGTACGCACCATTGATAAATGAGGGCCCTGCAAACTAAATTTCATATTTACGAAAATGTATATGTTCAAAACGTTCTTTATAGACGAGTTGACATCAACCATAGACTTACTGGGATTAAATGTTAAAACAGATGATAAAGCTACCCCCTAAAGAATCTCATCCTATTATCTCACCAAAGTATGAATGCATTTCACACAAGCCCTTTCTTGGTATCTTGATTTGTTATTTCTCTTTTAGGAGAACACAGTAAGAGAGATGGCATATAGCGTTGAAGTCTTCACTACACTGCAGCAGTTTATTGAAAGGAGCCAGTCTGAGGTGCTCAAAAAGATGAAACACATGCAAAAAACTGAAGATAAACGTATAGAGAGTCTCATTAAAGAGCTGGAGACGGAGATCGCTAAACTGAAGGCTAGAAACTCTGAGCTGGAAAAGCTCTCATGTTCTGAAGACCACCTCCACGTTATACAGGTTACTCTTCTGTGCTTATTTCAGCTGGATATGCATGTTGATCATTTAGACAAATACAACTATTTCAGTGCGAATTTAAGACATTCTTCAGTGTGCTCAGTGAGAAAAATAAAATTAAAATAAATACTTAAGTTTGTGACACAAGATGATGACTTTAATTGTAATATTTATATTTGACCCTCCCAGGCTTTCCATAGCCTAAGTGAGGTACCTCAGTGTAAAAGCTGGTCTCAGGTTAGTGTGCACACCCATCAGGGTCTGGAGGTACTTAGAGAAACACTGAATGCTGCAGAAGAAACACTAAAAACACAGATATACAACGTCACAAAGAAAGGTTACTTTTTTTTAAATCAATTGACAGCTAAAAATAATAACTAAATGTTTTTTCTACTGCAAAGAAAAGTTACATATTATTGGAATTTTTCTTTTTCTTTTTTTCACAGAACTTGAGGCAATATCCCAGTATGCAGGTATTATAATATAATTAAGATATGAATCTATGAGTCTTCTATAGACTTTAACTATAACAGATCTGTTCAAATGTCTTCTTAGTTCTAAATCTTGGAACTATCCTTACTTAAATCTTGAGACTTTACTTCGGTATTCGAATCATTTTGAAATGTAATCTTTTCATTTTTAAAATTTATCCATGTAAATTTATTTATTTACTTTTCATCTTTTTTATTTGTTTTGTCTAATGCATTTTATGTTTGTTTTTTAACCTATAAGCAATATTGAATCTTTCCTTTAATCTTTGAACCATCTTGAATCTGTATTTGAGTCTTGATCATTTTCTTGTATCACTGAATCATCTTAAATCTTTAATTTTTAAACCATATTGAGTAGTTGAACCATCGCAAATCTTTTCTTGAATCTTTTAGCCATCTTGAATCTTTACTTTAATCTTCAAACCATCTTGTTTTTTTTTTAGAATCTTTGAGTCATCACTTCTTTACTTTAATCTTCGTACCATTGTTAATATTTTCTTGAATCTTTGAGCTATCTTGAATCATTACTTTAATCTTCGAACCATCATGAATCTTGTCTTGAATCTTTTAGCCATCTTAAATCTTTACTTTAATCTTCAAACCCTCTTGAATTTTTTATTGAATCTTTGAGTCATCTTGAATCTTTACTTTAATCTTCATACCACTATGGATCTTTTCTTGAATCTTTAAGCCATCTTGAATGTTTTCTTGAATATTTGAGTCATCTTGAATACTTACTTTAATCTTCAAACCATCCAGATTTTTTTATTAAATCTCTGAGTCATCTTGAATCTATATTTTAATATTTTAACCTTGAATCTTTGAGCCATCTTGAATCTTTACTTTAAAGCTTGGAATCATTATAAATCTTTTCTTGAATTTTTGAGTCATCTTGAATCTTTTCTTCAATCTTTGAGTCATTTTGAATCTTTACTTTAATCTTCAAACCTTCTTAAATCTTTTCTTGAATTTTTGAGCCATCTTGAATCTTTACTTTAAATCTTCGAATCATTTTGAATCTTTTCTTGTATTTTTGAGTCATCTTGAATCTTTTCTTAAATCTTTGAGTCATTTTGAATCTTTACTCTAATCTTCAAACCTTCCTAAATATTTTCTTGAATTTTTGAGTAATCTTGAATCTTTTCTTAAATCCTTGAGTCATTTTCAATCTTTACTCTAATCTTCAAACCTTCTTAAATATTTTCTTGAATTTTTGAGTCATCTTGAATCTTTAATCTTCGAACCATCGTAATTTATTTTCCTGAATGTTTGAGCCATCTTGAATCTTTACTTTAATCTTTAAACCATTTTGAATCTTCACTTGAATTTTGACTTTAATATTTGCACCATTTTGAATCTTTGAGCCATCTTGAATCTTTAATCTTCGAACCATCGTAATTTTTTTTCCTGAATCTTTGAGGCATCTTGAATCTTTACTTTAAATCTTCGAATCATCGTGAATCTATTCTTGAATTTGTGAGTCATCTTGAATCTTTTTATTAATCTTTGAATCTTAAATCTTTCATTTAATTTATTTTTCCATAAATCTTTAACAATTTGAGTCTAAAAATCTTGATTTTGTCTGATGTTATTCTTGCAGTGGATATGACCCTTGACCCTGACACAGCAAACCCCTGGTTGGTGGTGTCTGCAGACAGCAAGTGTGTGACCGACGGTAACGTAGAACGCAAGGTTCCAAACAATGCTGAACGCTTTGACGTGGCACCATGCGTCCTGTCGAGAGAACGCATCTCAAGGGGAAGGACTTATTGGGAAGTTGGAGTCTCGGGAAAAACAGCATGGGACTTGGGAGTGGCAAAAAAATCTGTCAACAGGAAGGGTTTGGTGACACTGAGCCCACAGGATGGTTACTGGGCAGTTTGTCTGAGAGGGGGCACCGAGTACAGGGCCTGTGACCGTGAATCAGTACTTCTGGCACTAAAGACTCTTCCACAGAAAATCGGCATATATGTGGATTACGAAAAAGGTCAGGTATCATTTTATGATACGAGTGCATGCACACACATCTACTCATTTACTGGACAGTGCTTTACTGAGAGTTTACTGGCCTACTTCAACCCAGACATGAATGACACAGGAAATAACAATGCACCACTGGTTATACAAGCTGTCAGTGCTGATAATGAGGATAAGACATATGATACTGTGACAATATGAAGAATGACAATCAACAAAAATAGACATGTAACAAAGCAAATATTGTCAGACTGATGAAAGCTGATGAAGAGTGGTAATATATTGTTAATCTATTCAAATATTCTTTTTGATTTTTGCTGATTAAACTGTATATCCAATTAGTTAAATGATGCAATGAGAACACAAACCATTGTTTATTCTAAATGTGATGATATATGATATTATATGTGTTATTTGTAGATAAATATTTTGTAAATCACTTATTATTAAATGTGTAACAATTTTTCCAGTCACATAAATTTGCACTTTTGCAGTCTGCATCTTTTACACACACACACACACACACACACACACACACACACACACACACACACACACACACACACACACACACACACACACACACACACACACACACACGTTGGGTTTACATGTTTTATGGGGACATTCCATAGGCATAATGGTTTTCATACTGTACAAACTGTATTTTCTTTCGCCCTACACCTACCCTACACCTAAACCTAGCCCTCACAGGAGATTGTGCACACTTTTACTTCCTTAAAAAAAACTCATTGTGCATGATTTATAAGCCTGTTTCCTCATGGGGACCTAAGAAACGTCTCCACAAGGTCAAAATCTACTTGTATTAATATCCTTGTTAGGACATTTGGTCCCCACAATGTGATGAATACCAGGTACACACACACACACACACACACACACACACACACACACACACACACACACACACACACACACACACACACACACACTAAAGCTTCCTTTCATCCTAGTCTTGTAATCTGATTTTCTCCATTGACCTCCTGTTCTTGTCTTTACTACAAACACAACAGCCAATCAGATTATTAGACAGTTACTACTACAGCCAATCACATTAGACAGGAATTCTCAAACCATATGCTGCTCATCTCAATAATACTAAACATTTTTTAGCATTTGTCATTAGACAAAGTTATTGATCATTAAACAATTAGTGTTTCAAGTTGTTTATATATAAAGTATTCACAATTTATATGCAATGTATTTGTAATTGAAAAATGCTGTGAGACTGGCAGGAACACAAGTAACTGGGAGGAGGAGCTGCAGAGAGATTAAGCAGATTAAAACTGGATTGATGAAACAGCGTCTTTCCAAAAGAGAAACCAATAATCAGACCTAAAATGAGAGAGAGGTTTCCTGCTGATGAAAAGGAGTTGACTGTGAGAAATACAGCAGTACAGGAGGATGACTGGAGAGGAAAGATCAGTAGAGGGAAAATGAATGAGATAGATAGGTGCTGAGAGGAGGATTAACACTCACTAAAGCTCTGTGGAGACACACAGACACACATACAGGTATGTGACTGAGAAACTTTACACAGTTTATGTATTGTTTATATGAGTGTCATCCGTGTCCATTTTCCCATACGTATCAGAATCATTTGTAATTGCCCAGATTAAGATGTTTTTGTTTTTAAAGGAAATTGCTAAAATATTGTTAATCTGAAGCTTGTGTCAATGCACCTGTTCGCTTTCACTAGTTAACAGAAATGGTCCTGCTGTTATGACAAATACATTTATGAAAGGATATGTTTGGAAAATAATTTGTTGTAGTGTCCCAATTAATATGAGGTCATGAAAGATACATTAATAAAAATGATTAAAGATGTAAAGGAAAGTTGTTTAAAATAGTTTTAAATGAAAAAGTTGGATCAGTATGTTTTTTACATACAATTGAAGTCAAATGTTTAAATACACCTTGCAGAATCTGCATGCTAATTATTTTACCAAAATAAAAGAAAGATCATACAAAATGCATGCTATTTTTTAATTTAGTACTGACCTGAATAAAATATTTCACAAAAGATGTTTGCATATAGTACACAAGAGAACATAAAAGTTACAACAATGCATACACTTACCATACACTTTAATATTGTGTTGTTACCTGGATGATCCACAACAGTGTTTTTATTTTGTTTAGTGAGTTGTTCATGATTGAAAAAGGAAAAGTAAGGAAAGGAGATCACGTGTGATATGTGTGCACTGCATTTACCCATCCAAGTGCACAGAGAACTGTAACTGGGGAGCGGGTGGCCCTTAAAGAAGGAAGGCGCCTGCAGATGATGATGAAGTGTACACTCTAAAAAGTGCTGGGTTATTTTTGTAAACACATTGCTGGGTTAATTGTGCTGGGTCAAAATTCTGGGTTGTTTGAGGCACTGTAAACACACAGTTGGGTTGATCATGCTGGGTCAAATGGACTATAAGGGGTTCTTTCACTATGAACTCCTGGGTTGGGTTATTTTGACCCAACCGGTTTGTTTATTTTTTTCACTTCATCGAACATTCTGGATTCTTCACTCGTCTCGTCGCCAGGCGGTCACGCACCTCGCAGCAAGCAGGATTATAAGGTAAATTCATAATATGATTATATAATTATTTACCTTTATTTTTAATAAGTTGTGTTTTAGAGCACACTGATTTCACTGTTTAATGCAATATTTGATATGTCGCTGTGCGGGGTTGGCATTTTATTCCATGAATGATGAACGTTGTAACTTAAGCAGCCTAGCGATGTACTTTTTTGCCTCAACAATCGCTTTATTGTTGTATAAAGTGTGTGTGTGTGTGTGTGTGTAGTGTTATTTGTATAAATTACAGTATACATATGGCCTTTATTTTAACGCCTTATGGAAAGAGTAGGTCAGAAATACGGGGGTAAGTTCCTTTACTGTCTGCATACTGTATGGCTTTGTAATGTTTTGTCCAAATTAGATAATTTCATACAAAAATTGATCTTTTAAGGGCATATTTTTTTAAGTAAATGTCTGCGACGTGCCGAATCCAACGACAGTAACGGTGTGTTCACACTGGCACGTAGCGAGCGGGGCGAAGCGAGCGTTTTCAATTCATTCACATGGAAGTTGCGCGTAAACGGTCGCGTGGTGCATTTTGGGATTGGAAGCGGCGCGGAGAAAGCGTTGAGAGCAGCTGACAGCGTCAAAAGGTTGGGCATTCCTCAACTTTATGCAAATTTCGAGCGCAAAACGCCGGCGACAACCAATCGGTGTGAGAAGTTGGCAAGGAAAGACTATGACGCGTGTTTCCGAAACATGTTGGATTACTGAGCTGAAATCACATATTATTGAAAAAGTCACGCAAAAGTAAATGTACTTTGCATGTTGTTAGTATACGCTACAGTTTAGTTTGCGAACCGCCGTTAAAAGAAGACAATTGAACGTAAATAGGGTGTGAACATTGGTTTTCAGAGGCGTGCTCTGCCCTAAATTTGACACACCCCAAAGCAGTGGCGTTGTAGCGTTGCTAGCGGCACTGAGCGTGGATTTGACGCTGTAGTGTGAACGCACCGTAAGGGCTGGCTCAAACTGCGGCATCGGCATCTCGCAGCGGCACTTCCGGCGGCATGTCGAGATGCCGCTGTTTTTCTCCGGCAGGTGCCGCTACAGCGGCATCTCCAGATGCCAGAGCGGCATCGGCATCTCGCAGCGGCATCTAGCAGCGGCATAGCAGCGGCATCGGCATCTCGCAGCGGCAGCGGCATCTAGCAGCGGCATAGCAGCGGCATCGGCATCTCGCAGCGGCATCTAGCAGCGGCATCGGCATCTAGCAGCGGCATCTCACGCCGGCATGTCCAGCAGGCGTACTTTCTTCTTATTAAAAAATAAATAAATACATTTCAACAAAATAACATAATATACTACAGGACTGTCATTTCTTAAGTATTTATCATATAATGTGTAATACTGATGCTGGATCAGAGCATGTGTGTGTGTGTATAGGATCCAGCAGTAAGTGTGTATTAATTTTTCATTTTCAGTTCGTTTCAGTGCCAACAAAGTTAGTAGATCACAAACGATAATAAATAAAAAAATGCAGTGTTTTTAATGTATTTGTCTATTTCAAATACTGCTTTGAAATGTTACTACTTATATGAATATAAAATGTTAATACAGAAATTAGTTTGTTATGCTGCACAAAACAGATATCGCAGCTCTTATAGCCTAAAATATACTTAATGTCACTCGTAATTGCATTTAGTAACAATTCATTTAGAGAGCTCTATAATTAAATTCCTGCTAGTAACAATTCCAAACAAAGAGCTCTTTAAATTATATTTTACTATTTACAATTACAATTAAAGAGCTCTCTAATTAAATTCTTACTAGTAACAATTCCAATTACAGTGCTCTCTAATTTAATTCTTACTAGTAACAATTCCCATTAGGGAGTTCTACAAATGTATTTTTACTAGTCATATGTCTCCATTGACTTCCATTTATTTTTAATTACAGAGCTTAACAACATAATTTCTACTAGTAAGAATTTCAGTTAAAGAGCTCTACAATTGAATTCCTACTAGTAACAATTACAATTAGAGAGCTCTTTAAATCAATGTTTACTAGTAATAATTCCAATAGCTCTTTAATTCAGTTTTTACTAGTAAGAATTCCTATTAGAGAGCTCTCGAATTCAATTGTCACTAGTAAGAACTTAATTAGACAGCTCTTTAATTCAATTACAGAGCTCTGCAATTAAACATATCTTTAATGTGTTTTTTACTGGTAAAAATTGAATTGTAGAGCTGTGTAACTGCATTTTTATTAGTAATAATTAAATTAGAGAGCTCTCAAATTGGAATTGTAACTAGTAAAAACTGAATTAGAGAGCTCTGCAATTGGAATTATTACTAGTAAAAATTGATTTAGAGAGCTCTGCAATTGGAATTATTACTAGTAAAAATTGATTTAGAGAGCTCTCTAATTGGAATTGTTACTAGTAATAATTAAATTGTAGAGCTCTGTAATTAAAAATGAATGGAAGACAATGGAGACATCTTCAGACCCACAACCACGGAATCCCGGAGACCATTCATTGACGTACAACCTGTAAGTTTTGTTTTACGTTTTCTGCTCTAATAAGGGTGTGTATATATATATAAACACAGTGGTGGCCAAAATTATTATAACAGTAGTATTTTCACCAGCTAAAAAATGATTTTAAGTCAGTGTTTGTTATCTTTTGCTGTAGTGTGTCAGTAAGAAATGGCAGTTTACATTCATTTTGCCTTTAATTAATCCAGTGAGGTTTTTGTTTGCACAACAGCCAATCCTCCACACAGAGATCTGATCTCATCATCATCCAGTCTGTCTGGAATGACATGAAGAAACAGAACAAACTGAGACAGACTAAATCCAGAAGAACTGTGACAACGTCTCCAAGATGCTTCTAGAGACCTACCTGCAAAGCTACCTGAAAAACTATGTGCAAGTGCACCTAGTGTAGGGCAAAAGCTGCTTTAAACATAAAAGGATGGTCAAACCAAATGTTGATTTAATTTAGTTAATCAAGGTTAATTGATAAAGAACATTTATTTATGACATTATTTGTGACAGCATCATTTTAAATTTTTAGACAAGTGCTTAAAACTTTTAACAGTACTGTAGCTTTGCAGTTAGGTCTCTTGAAGCATCTTGGAGACGCTGTCACAGTTCTTCTGGATGATGATGAGAACAGATCCTGTGTGGAGCACTGGCTGTTGTGCAAACAAAAATATCACTGGATTATCACAATTAATGGCAAAATGAATGGAAATGTAAACCGATATTTCCTACTGACACACTACAGCAAAAGTTATAAATCACTGACGTAAAACCTTATTTAGCTGGTGAAAATACTAGTGTTCTAATAATTTTGACCACAACTGTATGAAAAGTTGAGAAGCAAAATGAGCATTTATTTCATGCCTCTGTGTTTATGTTCATAAAATACACTTAACTTAAAATGTTAGTTATGTTGCAAGACTAAATTGCGTATAATTAACAGGTGGGGACCAACATGGTGGATTTGAGCCTTGGGATGAGACAACAACATTTCTAGACCTTCGCCATTGTTCCAGGCCATGCCATTGAAGCGGACTTGTTGCCTGGGAATTTCTCCAGCTTGCAGTATATCATATTGATGGACATAAGTCTTCATGTGTGAAGTTTTTGAGGGCAATTTTTTTTTTTTTTTTTTTTTATCCACTTGTAACATGTTTTAAATTGTAAGAATTGTCTGGTGGACTCTTTGTTTGGCTTAGTTTTAATGGCACGATGTTTGGAATGATTCTAATGTGGTAATAATTCATTTTTGAGTGTTCTGCTGCTGCAATGTTGACATAAAGAATAGGAATATATTGTGCCTTGTTTACAGTTTTGTGATTAAAGGAAACTGATCTACTAAAACCGTTATTTGTGTCTGTGACAAAATGTGTGACAGCTGCACCTATTTGAAAACTGTATTAAATTGAAAACTCATTAAATTGACATTTACAGATGCATTTTTTTGTGTTGTGTAACTGTATTACAGAAAAACAATAATTTTACATTCTTTTGTGATTTATATATTATTATTGGTAAATATAAAGGTAGCAAGGCAATCAGACAACAAATAACCCAATATTTAGGTAGTTTTTAACCCAGCAACACAGTTAATCTGACCCACTGGTTGGGTCAAATAAACAACCCAGCATTTTGGGTCAAATGATTTAACCCAGCACTTGGGTCAAAACAACCCAACGCGTGTTCTGTCCCATAGTTACCCAGCAGCTGGGTTATGGTTGGGTTATTTTTTAACCCAGCACTTTTTAGAGTGTATTCATTCATGAGTTTTGGTTGGCGGACATAGAAAATGCTTGTATTATGGGACTAGACTTTTTGACGTTGAGTGGGGCCTGGATAAACATGGCTGGGGCTTACCTTCAAATCGACAAATCGCCAAACCAAAAACTGCTTTCACCATTGGCCAGGGGCTATGTCAGTTCTGTGTAATGCCTTTTGGCCTCTGTAATGCTCCAGCCACTTTCTCCCAGTTGATGGAGCAGGTACTGGCAGGTGTCTCGGGATGTTGCAGCGTGGTGTATCTGGACGACCTGTTGGTGCATGCACCAGACTTTGGGGCGCGGGGGCACTACAGCATCTCCAGGTGGTCTTCGCTGCTATCCGCCAAACTGGGTTACGACTCAATCACAAAAAGTGCCACTTACAACAGAGATAGACTGTCTATCTGGGGCATGTGCTGCCCCAGAAGAATAATAAATAGAAAATCTCTTCTTTATAATATTTGAATATGACATGTAATTTTTCATTCTTATCTAATATTTTTCATTTGAAATATTTCTTGATTGTTGTGTGACACAGGATAAGTTACAAAAATACAATGAAAGGTGTCCCATTGCCTTCCTCTGTGGTGACATCACTTCCAGAATCCCTTGCATCAAAAAGGCAGTGATTGGTTGGGTCTGGTAGTACTCATAATGTCACTGGCAGTGGATGAGACAGCAAGTGACCTCCCCGTGAGGGACGTGGGATTGAGAGCGGGGCTGATAACTGTTCTCACAGGTGTGTATAGAGCTGTGTTTCTGGTTTCCTTAAAGGTGTGGATTAAAGATAAATGAATGCTTAATACATAAATGCATGCTTTATTTCAGACACAGATCAAGACATCAGAAACTGGAGAAGACCACCACAGGTGCTTAAAATAAAGGGTAAGATGTGTGTCAATACAGTCCTGAAAACAAGCACTTATTTCTTATACAGTTGAGGTCAAAAGTTTACATAAACCTTACAGAATCTGCAAAATGTCCATTATTTTACCAAAATAAGAGGAATCATACAAAATTCATGTTATTTTTTATTTAGTACTGACCTGATATTTCAAAGATGTTTACATATAGTTCACAACATAAAATAATAGTTGAATTTATAAAAATGACCCCGTTCAAAAGTTTACACTATTGTGTTGTTACCTGAATGATATATATGAACTCTTTCCAACAACACTGTATGTGTAGGTTCATCTTTTCACACTGAGAACAAATGAGGGACTCTTGTGCAACTATTACAGAAGGTTCAAATGCTCACTTATGCCTAATTTTTCTTATTTTGCCCACATATCTTTTTGTTTTGTTTAGTACAGCCCTTCAGAAGCTACAGAAAATGCTTACATGTTTCTCAGAAGACAAAATAAGTTAAAGGAACCGTATGTAAGAAATTTATTTCAGTTAATCATAAAATGGCCCTGACATGTCACTAGACATTACGAAATCATGTTCTATGTTTGGCTAACTTTGCTTCCGTACACAGTGGATTTTCCACGGTTGCCCTTGCTAAATGCGTTCATAAAAAGCTTTATATCGCACCACTAGCAGGGTATGAAAACAATCTATGTTCTGACTGAAATGTGGTATTACAGTACATCTTTACAAAATATTTGGCTAATCGCCATTAGTAAATTTTTGCGATACAAAATTACTTCGCAAAACATCTCTTGTGATGCATAAACATAATTAACAGAAGAAAAAAAATTACTGTGTAGGACTCGTCACTTGCCATTGGAAGCTCCTTGTAGCAGCCTACGTTCCTGCTGGATCCTGCAGCTTAGCTGGCAACCTCTAGTCAGGGGAGAGGGGGAGGGGATACACCGTTCTACAGTATTTTGAAAGTGATTGCAGTACCAGTTTTGGCCACAATCCTACATACGGTTCCTTTAAATATTCCCTGATATTCAAATTGAAAAAGTTTTCAGCTCTTAATGCATTTTTTTTTTCTTATGGAGCTTCAGTGAGCATATTAAACTTCTGTAATAGTTGCAAATGAGTTGCAAATGAGCTGCAAACAGCGGAAGGTTTAACAAAAAAAAGAAAAAAAAAAAAAAAAGAAAAGAAAAAACAGCTGTGGATCATGGATGATTCAGGTAACAACATCTTGTGTATGTAAACTTTTGAACGGGTCATTTTTTATAAATTCAACTACTATTTGTAATATTAATTACAATATGTTATATGTAAACATCTTTCATGTGAAATATCTTATTCAGGTCGGTACTAAAAAATAACATGCATTTTGTATAATCCTGATTATTTTGAAGAAATAATTAACATTTTGCAGATTTTTAAGAAATTCTGTGTCTCCATAAGAATTTTAAAAGAGACCTCAATGTCTCAAACTGCTTCTCAAGTGAACTCAAACATTCAAATTATCTAAGTGGCTATAGTTGTGTACTTGATTTAATCCTTAGTTGTTTTTTTCTGGTCAAAATTATGAATGTTGGCCAACTATGCTATGCTAATTTTTTTAGTTAATGTTTTAAATGTTTAATATTTTTTTATTGTAATCATTTGTGCCTATTTTCAATCTCTCCTTTTCAGAACAGACATCTAAGATATCTCAGTTATCATAACTGTGAATTACTTTCTGCAGTATCTATCAATATCTATGTGCTATGGAAGAGCAACTTCTGAGCAAATATTGTTAATACTTTTACATGTCGTTTTGTAAGTCTCTCTGTCTTTATACAGATCGCCAGCGATTGTTCAGAATACCACGCGAACAGCTGGAGGACCAATGTCTCCGTCTACAGGAGGAAAACACACTTCTCAAACAACACAGTCGCACACAAGAGCAAAAACTACGCAGGTACACAAACAAACTAACTAATAGATCTATAATACAGAAGAAAAAAAACGTCATTATTTAAATTACTTTTATTACTGCATTTTATGGCCGAGTCTTTTGTCTTGGTTGTTCAGGTTGTCAACAAAATTGCTGCGATTAAAGCAAGGACCTGCAGGGAGGGATGGAGAGCTAGAGGACACTATTCAAGAGCTAGAGGCTCGTGTAGCGACACTAGAGAGTCAGAAGGGGGCGCTGCAGAATAAACTAAGTTTAGCCAAGCAACATATCTTAGACCTGGGCGTCAGAACACATAACAGGCCACGAACAGGTGAGAAGTCACTGTATGATAAAATGGTAATATTGCTATATTGCTTTGGACATACACCATGGTAATACAGTGGTGGCATGTAAATACAAAGAACAGCCTATGGTACTTTGAATGACTTAAGTCAGAAGTCAGTACTACATTAGTGCTTAATAAATCACCACAGTGTTTTTAAATGGTTGTTTATTTTGTTTATTTTATCTTTGTTTATGTTTATGTTGTAGTCGAGATTTGATTCAGTATCTACTTTCTCGTTTTACATCTCAGGGCGAGGTGTGGATGGGGACAGAGGGGTCAGGCGAGCTGCCCAAACCGCTCCTGCCCGCTGTGGCATCAGTTCTCTTGATGACACCAGAGGAGAGATAGACAGATTGTAAGTTGACCTGTGTGGGTATGTTTTTTACTCACTATATGGCACTAAAAAGTCTAAAGGAACTGTTGGTATATATAACATAAATACAGTATAAATAGGTCATGAATGCTTATTACCTACAGTCAAGCCCGAAATTATTCATACCCCTTGCAAATTCTGACTTAAAGTTACTTTTATTCAACCAGCAAGGTTTTTTTTGACCGGAAATGACACAGACTTCTCCCAAAAGATAATAAGACTGTCACGTTAGAGATGAGATCTGGGTCCAATTGCAGGTAAGAAGTTTTTAATGAAAACAAAACCAAAGGACACAAACGGCCAACACGGCACAACACGACTTAACACTTAAACACAAAATAAACAGAACTGGAACACGGACAGGAAACAGGTTCTAGAACACAGAGACAGACAGAACTGAAGATAGTACAGGTGACAATGCAGCCAGGATGATGAGTGGGGAAAGAGAGTTCTTATAGTCCGGATAATAGTGAACAGGTGTGAGTGTACTGATGAGTGCTAATGACAAGACAGGAGTGAACGATCAGGGAAGTGCAGTGCAAGGGGAACAGCGACCTCAGGTGGCTGAGGGAAAACCCCACAGCCCAGATCATGACAAAGACAATGTACAAGAGGCATCATTGTAGAAAAACATATTTATCAGCTTTTATTTACATTTTAACAAAAAGTGGCATGTCCAAAATTATTCATACCCTTTGCAACCTGTCACAGTCTATGGGAAAATCCAAAGTTCTATACCATTCCAAATAGTCCAATCTGTTCTAAAGCATCCTCATTACCCTGATTCATTGGGAACAGCTGTTTTAATCAACTCAACAGGTGAAAAACAGAAGCTATCTGCTGTTGGTTTGTGGACACTCATGGCTAAGACAAAGGAGCTCACTGAGGACCTGCGAGTGCGCATTGTGTCTGCTCACAAGTCAGGAAAGGGCTATAAGACCATATTTAAATGTTTTAAAGTTCCAGTGGCTACAGTGCAAAGTATTGTTAAAAAATACAAGACGTTCCGCACTGTGAAAAATCTCAGACGACGTGGTCGGAAGCCAAAAGTGACACCTGTGCTGGCCAGGAGGATAGTGAGAGAGGTAAAAAAAGAATCCAAGGATCACCACCAAGGCCATCCTGATAAATCTGGGCTCTGCTGGTGGCAACATCTCAAGACAGACAGTCCAACGGACACTGCCCACTGCTAGGTTCCACGGACACAGACCAAGGAGGACACCACTTCTCCAGGTAAGGCACACAAAAGCCTGCTTGGCCTTTGCAAATGCTCATCTGGACAAAGAAGAAGACTTCTGGTCTTCTGTTTTATGGTCATATGAAACAAAAATTGAATTGTTTGGCCACAATGATGTAGCCTTCATTTGGCGTAAAAAAAGTAGAAGCCTTCAACCCTAAGAACACCATCCCCACTGTCAAACATGGTGGTGGGAACCTAATATTTTGGGGGTGTTTTTCATCCAGTGGACCAGGGAACCTAATTACAGTAAACGGCACCATGAAAAAGGAGCAATACATCAAAATTCTCAACAACATCAGGCAGCCTGCAGAGAAACTTGGACTTGGGCACAAGTGGACATTTCAGCACGACAACAACCCAAAACACACAGCAAAATTGGCTAAGAAATGGTTACCAGACAAAAACATTAATGTTTTGCAGTTGCCCAGCCAGAGTCCTGACTTAAATCCAATTGAGAATCTGTGGAGGGAGCTAAAGATCATGGTAAGGGCAAGGAGACCTTCCAACCTGAAATAGTTGGAGCTCATCGCTAAAGATCCCAGCAGGCACACGACGTCATAAGACGTAATATTAGGTTAGATTTGGGTCGTGATGTCAGGTGACCAAAATTCAATGTCTAGTCAGCGTCTAAGGACAACGTTATTTTTTTACAATGATGCCTCTTGTACATCATCTTATTATCTACCGGGAGTCATCTGTGTCATTTCTAATAAAAAAAAAACAAAAAAAAAACTTGCTGGTTGAATAAAAATAACTTTAAGTCAGAATTTGCCAGGGGTATGAATAATTTCGGGCTTGACTGTATTTGATATAAGGGATGATACTACTTAACATCACCTACATGTGAAATGTGAGGTACTAACTGCAAACTGCAAAAAATAAACAAATAAATAAACAAATAAATCAGGGGATGTTTATCGCATCATTGCAATCGTGCTTATTGTATAAATAATTTGTGTAAATCTAAACAGTCATAACCGTTGGATAATAGTGATGTCAATACACAAAAATATTGTCCTCAATCTTTCTGTCTCTTTCTCCTCTATATATGCAGACTTGCATTACTCAGGTTTGTTGGATGTTTTTATGTGTTTACAAATACAGTATAACGCCTTGCTTCAAATACCTGCAACTCAGCTAAGGCAAACGAAAGAAAGGCTCCGAATGTATTCAAAAGTGTGTACCTCTGCATTGAAAACATTTGCATTCTTAATCTTCCAGCAGAATTCATAGAGACTTTTACCATGTAGATCTGCTTTTACTCAAAAAGACTTTGCTAGTTTATTTTGCCTAAAATATGAGCCATATGCATATGATGGGGCAATGCTGCCATGCTTCTAATAATCAAATAACATATTTATTGTCAATGCAAAGTATCACTTTGCTTCTGCATTGTCCATATCTGGCTTTTACATCCATGTTTCAAATTTTCCTTCTTGTTTTCTTTCTCAGCAGATCTACCGTAATAGAAACCCAGCAAGGGAGGGTGGCAGAGCTAGAGCTGACAGCTCAGTCTCTTAGAGAAACGCTTAGAGGCAAAGAGAAAGAAATCGAGGGTATTGTGAAAGACCTGCGCAAACAACATGCCGATGGACACAAGTAAGAAACCATTTGTAATATACAGTTTATTTACCAGTAATAAATTAACAATAGCCTGTTCAATCACATTCTGTGTTCATGCTTGTTCAGTTGCTATTCAGATTCAGTCAAAAATATATTGTTCACAGTTGCAAGAACATATTCATGTAACAATTTGTATTCTTCTTTACAGACTAATTATAAAAGATAATGTAGATGTGATAAGATTACAGAAGCAGCTTTCGGAAAAGAGCACCTCCCTTCTGGTCCTTCAGGAAAAGTTTTCTGCTCTTCAAGAAGTGAGTTATAAGACCAAAACAGAGCAAATATTTATTATTAAACATTTAAAGAATAATGCATCCTCATGACTATTGCTTGTCCCTGCTTTGGGCTTCACTGAACAATTAATGCCCCATTATGGTGATGAGAACATTGTACTGTGCAAAGTCATCATCTGTGGTTAATAAAAAACCCTATCAGAAGGGTTTTTTCAGAAAGGCTAAAGGTGTAATATTGGTGTAATAATAATACACATATGTGCACTGACTTCATCATGTCTTTATTCCCCATAATGGTATTTGGGCATTTGGATGTACTTGCTGCTGTCATAAAATGACATGAATGTTTATTTTTATTTATTTTTTTAACCAAAGCATGAATGTAATTGGAAAACAACTAATACATGTGGCTATAACAAATTAGAATATTTTTTGAAGTTTGTTCAAAGTATAATTTTAGTTTTTTTGATGATGGTGTATTGAGTTTAGATGGGGCCTTCCACTTTGAAATCATAGGTATAATGTCTTCCAAACTATATTTCTACATTAAAACAAATTATTCCTCCCTCTCTTTGTGCTTCTTCGTAAGGCCTATGAGAACCAGCTGGATGAGGTGAGCTTAACCTGAAAAGAAACATTCCCTATATTTTGCATTATTTACTCTTTCTTCATGTTAATAAAGTATCATAGCAACATTTACAAGATCTAAACAAGATCTAAAATTGACCATTGAAGTGGCCATGTTCTTAACTGGACAAAACATTGATAAGCTGATACATGCCAATGAATAAATAGGGTTCTGTTGTCTTTTTTGTCCTATATGGGTAAATATACTACAGGGCCAAAGGTCTTTAAAAGAGAGCCAAGGAGCACTTCTGGGGAAGGTGGAGGAACTGAGTGAGCAGTTGAAACAGGAGAAGCAGAGAGTGCTAACACTTGAGGGCCAGCTGAATGCTGCATCACTTTCACTGCAAGCTCTAGGGGAGGTACTGCTCGAGTTGCGCTTTTATTCCAAGTTTTCTTGTTTGCAATCTTATACTAACATCTGTTTCTCAGCTTCAGGAGAGGGTTTCTGACCTGGAGGGGGAGAGGAACCTTTTGAAGAATAGCTATGATTCACTTCTGGAGAGGTTAGTTTTTCATAGAAGGTAGGTAGGGCCATTGATAGTGGGGGACAACCAGGAACGTTTTCATTGACAGTGTGACATCAGTTGACTCGCTAGCTGATGTAGCTAATGATTTTGGAATAAATTACTTAAAATGTAATTTATCGTAGTTTATCATTGTGCAAAAATCAAAAAGCACAAAAGGTTATTATACTGAAACACTAAATACAACAATAGAATAAAAGAAAATAAAGAAAAATAAAAAAATAACCACATTTTCCTCAATGCTTCAATATTCTCCTCAAATTTTCTGACAATGAAGCACATTGCCATATAAAATTCCATGTAAATTATATCTAGTTATTGAGAACTGCCCAAACACAAGCTTTTATCACAGTCTTTTTATTTAATGGAGAAAATATCATGCAATAATGAATGTGTAAAATTACGAACATCATAAGAACATCAAGAACATCAAGTATCTGTCTGATTTATACTGTAGGCGTTAAAGGAGGTTTTATATTCGTCTGACAATTCAGCAAGCTTTAAAAACAAAATGGCACATAGAAACAAGCATTCTGAGCATAGCATTTTTGACTGGCTATTTGGGATGTTATTCATTTATCTTTCATAAGGTCAATTGAACCCATCCATACAATTTTGTCTCAGGCTTCTTGTATTCAGTCTGTGGATCTGGCCCCAAAACCATCCAATAAATAACCAAAAAAAAAAAAAAAAGAAATGTTTATGTATGGAAAAGCCTACAATTTTATATGTTTAAATTCACTGGTTTCCACCATAGCACTATGTCTGTCCAGAACCATCAAGACGGACAACATGAGAAAACAGACAAAACAAACGAACAGTTTAGAGAAGAGAGGTGGAGAGAAGAAGTACATAGGCTTGAAGAAAGACTGGAGGAAGAAAGTAGAGCAAGGAAAATGCTGGAGCAGGAGAAAGAACAGATGAGACATGAGAATGATCAGATTCACAAGGAGAAGGAGCGAGATAGAGGTAAGACTCTTGCATTGCTTTTAAGTAGCAGCATCAGTTCCAGACTACATCTCAGCTTATTCTGCAAGTGCTTATCATAGCAGCTTTAATATGTGATATTGTTTGCACCCAGACTCCAGAATAATATGTGGTCATTAAAGGGGTCCTATTATGCTTTTTCACTTTTTGCATTTTAGCCAGTGTGTAGTGTGTATGTTTGGGCATAAAAAAAACATCTACAAAGTTATAAATCTCAAATAAACTCTATAAATCTCACTCCAAAGGGAGATATTTAGTTTTTAAAAAATCATTTTTCAAGAACTACAACGAACGGCTCCTTTGGACTACAGCGTTTGTTTTCCAGATGTTACGATGTCACAATGCGGTCCATTAAAATATCATATAAATAAATCCCGCCTACAGAAAGTTTAATTGTTGGCGGGTGGGGAGGGATGAGGTGGGGGATTCGCCTAACTTTAACGATGTAGCATGGACAGCCGCTTCTGGGATGCTTCAGAGAGCCGCAGAGTGGCTTGTATAAACGCAAGCATTGACTAAAGTGTCCGCGAACTGCTCCAGTAGCCATTTAAAACATAAGAATCACTTTAATCTAGCTTGCACAGTTGTACACGGAACTTGCTGCTTTGGGAAGGGGCATGGCAGGACTGAAACGCCGTCTAAGCTGTTTGCCAATTGCAATGCAGTGGGACTGCTAACCAATCACAACACATTTCGTTTTTTGGAAGGTGGACCTTCATCAAACCCAGAACTAATCGAGCCATTTGTGCCAGCCTGAGGAGAAAGCTATTGTAATAATGTAAATTATGTGAAAAATAATGCATTTTTCGAACCACAAAGCATGAGAGCATGTTCTAGTGCACCCCCAAAACAAAATAAAGATTTTGTAAAAGAGCATAATAGGACCTCTTTAAAGGTTGTATCAGCGATTTCTAGCCTAAAACATAAAGTGTCAATTTCAGCTGACCTTTCTTCACGATCCGCTCGCTGCTTGCCCCATAAATTGTCTGTGAAAAAAACGCGTCTCTCTGGTCAGCCTAGGGTCCGAGATATGCCAAAAAAACAATCCGTTTATCACAGATAAACAAACAGTGTTCCAACCAATCAGCGTCAGGGGTTTGGTGTTGTGGACTTTCCTACTGGTGCAGGGATGTGAGGGAGGCGGAGCGAAAGTCCACAACACCAAACCCCTGACGTTGATTGGTTGGAACACTGTTTGTTTATCTGTGGAAAGGTTGGTAGTGCCGATTGTTTTTTTGGCATATCTCGGACCCTAGGCTGACCAGAGAGACGTGTTTTTTTCACAGACAATTTATGGGGCAGGCAGCGAGCGGATCGTGAAGAAAGGTCAGCTGAAATTGACACTTTATGTTTTAGGCTAGAAATCGCTGATACAACCTTTAAGTCATATTGGAGTGTTAATATGATAAATATATCTGGTTCCTCAGTGTAAATCCATGTGCATCTTCTCAATAAATTAAATGTGTTTCAGATATGGTTATGTACCTCAGAGAAAAACATGACTGCTTGGAGCGAGAAGTCCTGCAGCACAGGCAGGAAGTCACATCTCTGCAAGAAAAGCTGGACTCTATTACAAAAGTAAAAATTAATGTATTAGACTAATTTACCTCACAAACCAAACCTCAACATTTAATTCATTAGAATTTGTTTTTCCATATTCTGTTTTTCATTCTCTATCAGGAGTTTAATATGAGTGTGGAAGATCTGAGTGAGACTCTGCTGCAGATTAAGGTAAGATTTTAATTTAAAAACTATAAAAGTTGCATTTTTAGATATTTTGAAATGTTTAAGCAGCTGTGAACCAAAATTTAGTTTTGCTTGTTCTCTTTCTGTTTTTCTCATTCTTGTGCTCTTCTCTTAGGCCTTTAGAATGCAGCGGGAGACTCAAGGGATGATGTGCTTCTTGAAAACAGATGAAAAGATAGAAGACACATCAAGAGGTTTGACTGCAGTACAGGCCTCATATGCAGAAACTGTTTTGGAACTCCAGAAAACAAGGGACTTATTATTACTGCAACATCGACTAAATGCTGACCTTCAGGTACACACACATTTGCAATGAGAATGCTGTTTATTTCAATTGTTGAATACAGTGTATTGCTCAAAATAACTCTTTTTACTCACAAAAAAACCAAAACATCAACCATTATACCTACAGTATTTTCTTTTATAGAATGAGATGAAGACAATTCTGGAAAAATTGGAAAAAGAGAGGGAAGAGAATAGAAGGAGGGCAGGTGAAAAAGAGAAATTGTTGAAAAGCAGAAGCCTTCAAATCAGCAATTTGCAAGGTTAGATTAACTGCTGTTGTTGCGTGTACAATATTCAAGTAATTGGGGCTAGTTGTCACAAGTTTTGAGTTAAAAGTCTGATTGGCCTTTTTTGTTTACCTCTTTTAAAATAATGTTGTTGTTTTTTTATTTGATATTTAAAATAAACATTAAATATTACTACTACTAATAATAATAATTCTAAGTGAATAATTCTAAATTTGAATTCCTCACAACCAAAATTATGTTGGCCCAAACCTGCATTTATTTGATCCAAATTACAGCAAAACAGTACAATTTTGAAATAATTTACCATTTAAAATAACTGTTTCTATTTGAAAATATATTAAAATGTAATGCATTAGTGTGATTTTAAATTTTAAATTTAAAATTTTGAATTTTAGCATCATTACTCCAGTCACACAATCTTTCAGAAGTCATTGTAATATTCTGATTTGCTGCTCAAAAAAACATTTATTATTATTATTATGTTGAAAACAGCTGAGTAGATTTTTTTTCAGGTTTCTTTTATGAATAGAAGTTCAAGTTCTGTTCAGAAGAACAGAATTAATCTGAAACAGAAATCCTTTGTAGCATTATAAATGTCTTTATCATCACTTTTTATCCATTTAAAGCATCCTTGCAAAATAAAATGATTAATTTCTATAATTTTATTTCCCAAAATAAATGGTATATAAACGGTATAATAAATGGTAATGGCTTTTGGTAGTGCATATTAGTGTATATAGTATATAGTATATAGTATATAGTGTATGTTTCAAAAACATTTTATTTAAAATAAATGCTGATCTTTGAATCTTTATATTCTTATATTCTTTATATTCAAATAGAAAGAAGTTATTCAAAATAGTAAAAATATTTCAATTTTCAATATTTTACTATTTTTGCTTTACTTTGAATCAAATAAATGCAGGCTTGGTGAGCAGAAGAGACTTCTTTAAAAAACATTACTGTTCAAAAACATTTTTTACAGCTTTTAAAAATAAACCTACGCTGAGAAATATTGAATAGAATGAGAATTGGATGAATGAGAATAAATGACAACTAGTCTATTCTCCTCTATCAATTTATTTTCACTTAATAATGCAAGTATGATGACTATGAATATTAATATTTTTCCTGCATTATTTTAGCTCAGCTCAAAGAGCTTACGTACAGCCCTAGAAACTATAAACGGACCATGCCCCTGCAGTACACCTGGACAGGGCTGGAACAAGAGTCAGTCCAGCCCACAGCAGAGGGTGCCATAATCACACATCTTCGTGGAGGAGAATCTCTTCTGGAGATCCATCTCACAGGAGCCACCTTTACACCTCTGGGATTGAGACTTATGGGACAAGGCACAGGAGATCACCAAGGGATTGCTACATTTTGCACCTATGGATTCCTCGACTTTGAAACTCTCTCATCTTCATTAATATCAGGTGGTCAGCCAAATTATGGCTTCACGTCACATTACGCCCTTTCTGAGTTCGACCTGGAGAAGTTCAGGGTTCAGGGTGGGTCCGTTACTGTTGAACTGCACCAGGGGCTTGGAGGGGTACAATTTATGACCCGAGGGAGAGCGAGGATCTCTCTGATGGGAGCTCTACAGCGTAGAGGTGAACGAATGAAAAACAGAACCAACATCACAGGTAAGATAAAATGAGGTCACATGAGCTTTGCAAATCAAAATGGCATTTAAATACCGCTTGTATAGGCGTGTTCAATTAGAGATCTTTTCATTTTTGTATCTGTTTATTGCAATAATATTTACCACTGCATTTTTCTTCAAGAGGTCATTAATTCCTTTATTCTGCAGGAGCTGAAGGGGAAGTTATCGGAATGCTTGAGTTTTGGGTGTGTTTACACCATCAGGTGGAACTCATAGAGCCTCAAATGGAAAGAGACGCAAGCAGAACAGCTGTAAGACACACTATAGGTTCAGAATGGGCTCATGGGGAACAAGAGGTAAATGCTGGGACAGGGCTTTTTAGGAAATTCTGTTGTTTACTCACACCTATATGGCTTCAAACCTGCCATTGTGAAAAAGAACACTCTATAAAACTTATTAAGGACGTTTTTAGGCATAAATTTAAATTAAAATGTTTTATAGTTTAAATGTAGATTAAATGCAGTTAGCTAAACTTTCGGTTTAACCCACTAAAGTAAACTTCTTTATATGTACACCACTGGTCAAAAGTTTTTAGACGGTAAGATTTTTAATGTTTTTTAAAGACATCTCTTCAGCTCACTAAGTCTGCATTTATTTGATTCAAAATACAGCAAAGGCAGTAATATTGTGAAATATTTTTACTGTTTACAATAGCTTTTATAACGTAATTTTTTATTCCTATGATCAAAGCTAAATTTTCAGCATCATTACTCCAGTCTTCAGTGTCACATGATCCTTCAGAAATCAATTACCTATAGAAATTAATACTTTTATTTTGCAAGGCTGCTTTAAATTGATTAAAAGTGATGATAAAGATATTAATAATGTTGCAAAAGATTTCTATTTCAGATATATCCTATTCATCAAAGAAACCTGACAACATAACAACATAACAATAATAATAAATGTTGTTTGAGCAGCAATAGAATATCAGAATTATTTCTGAAGGATTATGTGACTGGAGTAATGATGCTGAAAATTCAGCTCTTTTTCACCGGAAATAACACAGGCTTCTCCAAATAGATAATAAGACAATGTTAATAAGACAAAGAGGCATCATTGTGGAAAAAAATATTACTCATCTTTTATTTACATTTGAACAAAAAGTGGCATGTCCAAAATTATTCATACCCTTCTCAATAATCAATAGAAAAGCCTTTTTTAAAGCTATTACAGCAATCACACGCTTCCTATAATTGCTGACCAGCTTTTTGCATGTCTCCACTGGTATTTTTGCCCATTCATCTTTAGCGATGAGCTCCAACTCTTTCAGGTTGAAGGGTCTCCCATCACCCTGATCTTTAGCTCCCTCCACAGATTCTCAATTGGATTTAAGTCAGGACTCTGGCTGGGCCACTGCAAAACGTTTTGTCTGCTAACCATTTCTTCACCACTTTTGCTGTGTGTTTTGGGTCGTTGTCATGCTGAAATGTCCACTGGTGCCCAAGGCCAAGTTTCTCTGCAGACTGCCTGATGTTGTTGTTGAGAATTTTGATGTTTTGCTCCTTTTTCATGGTGCTGTTTACTGTGATTAGGTTCCCTGGTCCACCGGCTGAAAAACACCCCACCACCATGTTTCACGGTGGGCATGGTGTTCTTAGGGTTGAAGGCTACTCCTTTTTTACACCTCTTGTACATCGTTTTATTATCTTTTGGGAGAAGCCTGTGTCATTTCCGGTCAAAAAAAAAAAAAACTTGTTGGTTGAATAAAAGTAACTTTAAGCCAGATTTTGCCAGGGGTATGAATAATTTCGGGCTTGACTATATATTCAAATAGAAAAGTTATTTTAAATAGTAAAAAATATTTCAAAATTGTACTATTTTTGCTGTACTTTGGATCAAATAAATGCAGGCTTAGTGACCAAAAGTTACAAATCTTACTGTCCAAAAACATTTGACTGGAAGTGTAATTTCATAACTACCTCTTTTGTGATTTGGTTAAAGTGCTGAGAAGCATTTATAGGAAATTAAAACATACTTTAATGTAATTTCTGTTGAAGCTTTGTAATTGTAATTTTAAATACAACTTTAAGTAACACACTACAGTTAAAATTATAACCAAGTATTTAACAACTCATCAAAATAAATGTACTTCCATATAGCATAAAATAGGATTATTAAAGCACAATTGAAAATGCAACTTAAAGTAAAACTTTTCATTTGACAATATGACAAAATGCACTTAATGAAAGTATACTTAAACTGTGCTAAGAAACAGTCATGAGAGTGTATTTTCTTTAAGTGCACTTCTATTTCATTAATATGATATCTGAAAGTACAGAAAGTACAGTGCAATAGTTTCAATATTTGACATGTACATTCAGCACAGTTAAGTGCACTTCTGTCTTGACTATCTTGCCAATGATTGTCTTTCTCTGTAAAACACAAATGGACATTTTAAAAAGAATCTCCAAGATGCTCTTTCCCATACAGTAAAAGTATACAGTGACTAGGGAGTACAAAAATGAAATAAATTAGGAAAAAAGAAGCAGCAAAAGAGCCATAGCTATAGTTCTACCAGAAAGACTTAGAGAGAAGGTGAGTGTTTACATGATATTTATTCCATAAAGAATGAACAGAGCTACAATGATTTGAGTATAGTTCTATGAAAAAGTTTTTTGGCATAGACCAAATACCGGAGATGCAGATGTGGTTGCTCCTGCCTATAGATGATGGCAGGGGCTGAGCCTACCCCCATTGGATGGACAGGGACCAACCTGGAGGTTGTAGGGAGAATGGAGGGGAACGTGTTATCAACTGAGGAAGTAAAAGAGAAAGTTCAGTGCTTATATACTCCAAATGTCAAGCAGAGATTGGCCAGAGGTAATAGCCATGAATGAATGACGTAGCATTGGAGTCTTCCTGGTAGAACCTTCGCTGATGCTTTCATTTTCATAGTAGTTCAGTCATTTTATTGCTTTTATCTTTTTTCGGACCTCAAACAACCTTGTTTTTTTATGCTTTTACTGTAAGCAGCTTAGAGGTTATTAACATTTCCAATTTTATTCCAGGACGAAAGTCATGGTTCAAGGAAACTATTAACTATTTATTATTACCAGTAACAAAACTGATAAGCATGTGTTTTGTGTTTATGTTTGCAGGAAATATATGATTATGGCGTAGGGATACCCAATGAGCTTGAGGTGGTACTGGAGCGCTGTGTGGACCTCAGTACCCGCTGGCCAGGACTACTCCCTGATGCATACTTAACGTATCGCCTTTATGACCTGCCACCTCATTCTACACCCATAATTCAATGCTGTGTGGATCCTGTCTTTGGAGATTCTGCAAGCTATCCATTAGCTGTAACCACAGATGTACTGGAATACCTGAATGTGGGCAACCTGTGGGTGTATGTGTTTGATGATAGTGACCGTCAGACTCCTCCCACTTATTTGGCAAAGACACCAATCCCACTACGAGCCCTTGCAGCAGGCAGACCAATCAGAGGTAATCATTACGATCAGTGCACAATTAAACATAACTTTAATTAAACAATAAATGTAATTGGGAATTTATTGGGTTAGTTCACCAAAAAATTACAATTCTGTCATTAATTTTTCACCCTCATGTCGTTCCAAACCTGCAAGATCTTCATTCATCCTCAGAATACAAATAAAATATTTTTGATGAAAATCTGAGTGCTTTCTGACCTTGCATACAGTCGTGGCCAAAAGTTTTGAGAATGACAGAAATATTAGTTTTCACAAAGTTTGCTGCTAAACTGCTTTTAGATCTTTGTTTCAGTTGTTTCTGTGATGTACTGAAATATAATTACAAGCACTTCATACGTTTCAAAGGCTTTTATCGACAATAACATGACATTTATGCAAGGAGCATGCAGTGTTGGCCCTTCTTTTTCAGGACCTCTGCAATTCGACTGGGCGTGCTCTCAATCAACTTCTGGGCCAAATCCTGACTGATAGCAACCCATTCTTTCATAATCACTTCTTGGAGTTTGTCAGAATCAGTGGGTTTTTGTTTGTCCACCTGCCTCTTGTGGATTGTCCACAAGTTCTCAATGGGATTAAGATCTGGGGAGTTTCCAGGCCATGGACCCAAAATTTCAACGTTTTGGTCCCCGAGCTACTTAGTTATCACTTTTGCCTTATGGCACGGTGCTCCATCGTGCTGGGAAATGCATTGTTCTTCACCAAACTGTTGTTGGATTGTTGGAAGAAGTTGCTGTTGGAGGGTGTTTTGGTACCATTCTTTATTCATGGCTGTGTTTTTGGGCAAAATTGTGAGTGAGCCCACTCCCTTGGATGAGAAGCAACCCCAGACATGAATGGTCTCAGGATGCTTTACTGTTGGCATGACACAGGACTGATGGTAACGGTCACCTTTTCTTCTCCGGACAAGCCTTTTTCCAGATGCCCCAAACAATCGGAAAGAGGCTTCATCGTAGAATATGATTTTGCCCCATCCTCAGCAGTCCATTCGCCATACTTTTTGCAGAAGATCAATCTGTCCCTGATGTTTTTTTTGGAGAGAAGTGGCTTCTTTGCTGCCCTTCTTGACACCAGGCCATCTTCCAAAAGTCTTGGCCTCACTGTGCGTGCAGATGCGCTCACACCTGCCTGCTGCCATTCCTGAGCAAGCTCTGCACTGGTGGCACTCCGATCCCGCAGCTGAATCCTCTTTAGGAGACGATCCTGGCGCTTGCTGGACTTTCTTGGACGCCCTGAAGCCTTCTTAACAAGAATTGAACCTCTTGCCGTGAAGTTCTTGATGATCCTATAAATTGTTGATTTAGGTGCAATCTTAGTAGCCACAATATCCTTTGCCTGTGAAGCCATTTTTATGCAACGCAATGATGGCTGCACGCGTTTCTTTGCAGGTCACCATGGTTAACAATGGAAGAACAATGATTTCAAGCATCACCCTCCTTTTAACATGTCAAGTCTGCCATTCTAACCCAATCAGCCTGACATAATGATCTCCAGCCTTGTGCTCGTCATCATTCTCACCTGAGTTAACAAGACGATTACTGAAATGATCTCAGCAGGTCCTTTAATGACAGCAATGAAATGCAGTGGAAAGTTTTTTTCGGGATTAAGTTAATTTTCATGGCAAAGAAGGACTATGCAATTCATCTGATCACTCTTCATAACATTCTGGAGTATATGCAAATTGCTATTATAAAAACTTAAGCAGCAACTTTTCCAATTTCCAATATTTATGTAATTCTCAAAACTTTTGGCCACGACTGTAGACACCAATGCAACTGAAACGTTGGCCTAGAAAGTTAAGTAAGGACTATGTTAAAATATTCCATGTGACATCAGTGGTTCAGCTGTAATTTTATGAAGCTACAAGAATACTTTTTTGTTTCAGTTGCATTGCTGTGTATGCAGGGTTAAAAACATCTTAATCAGTGAGCTAAAATTTAGAACCATAACCAATATTCACTAAGGCAAAGGTTAACTGTGGTGAATAATGTTTACTCTGTTCCCTGATGTCAGGTGATTACGTGCTTAGAGACCCTGCTGGCACTCCAAGAGGAATGGTGAGGGCTGCTCTTAGGTGGAAGTATGCTTTCCAGTCACCTGAGGCTCCCTCAAGACAAAGAGATGGAGCAGAGAAAGAGAGGATGGTGCCCATTGCTGAGGTGACACAGAGACCCATTGCAAAGCCCAGGGTGAGTGCCTGTGAATGACACTTACTGCCCAGAGTACCTCATTCACACTTTTCATGTTACATTTTTAAATTAATTTAAGCCATACATAATTAATGCAAATATGTGACCCTGGACCACTAAACCATATGGGTCAATTATTTAAAAGCTGATAAATAAGTTTTCCATTTATGTATGATTTGTTAGGATATGACAATATTTGCTCGAGATACAACTATTTGAAAATCTGGAATCTGAGGGTGCAAAAAAAAACTAAATACTGAGAAAATCCCCTTTAAAGTTGTCCGAATGAAGTTCTTAGCAATGCATATTACTAATCAAAAATTATGTTTTGATATATTTACAGTAGGAAGTTTACAAAATATCTTCATGGAACATGATCTTTACTTAATATCCTAATGATTTTTTGGCATAAAGGACAAATTGATGATTTTGACCCAGACAATGTATTTTTGGCTATTGCTACAAATTTACCACTGCAAATTAAGACTGGTTTTGTGGTCTAGAGTCACGTGTAATATTAAATGTAAATCTAATTGTTAAAGGAGTGATAATCAGTGTTGTAACTACTAATAACTGAAATTTCAGAACATTTAGTCACACTTTAGTTTGGTGACCAATTCTCACTTTTAACTAACCCAAAACTAAAGTGTTATCTAACATCATTTAAACTGTTTTAGCTGTTTGGATAATCTTTGTCATTTGCATGTTATAATATTTTGAATACATATTTTAAACCTACATAGTTATATCTACCTTTTTATTTACAGTAATTACAGTTGAGGTCAAATGTTTACATACAGAATTTGCAGAATCTGCAAAATGTTAATTATTTTACCAAAATAAGAGGGATCATACAAAATGCATGTTATTTTCTATTTAGTACTGACCTGAAAAAGATATTTCACATAAAAGACGTTTACATATAGAGAAAATAATAGTTGAATTTATAAAAATTACCACGTTCATACACTTGATTCTTAATAGCGTTGTTACCAGAATAATCCATAGCTGTGTTTTATTGTTTAGTGGTGCTTCAGAAGGAGTCCCTAAGTTTGAAAAAATTGATCTGAAAATCATACAGTCATTGTTGGAAAGGGTTCAAATACACAAAAATGCTGAAAATTTTACATTTTTTATTTATTTTCTCTTGTGGACTATATGTAAACATCTTTTATGTGAAATATTGTATGCAGGTCAGTGCTAAAAAAAAAAAAAAACATGCATTTTGTAAGATTCCTTTTATTTTGGTAAAATAATTAACAATTTGCAGATTCTGCAAGGTGTATGTAAACTTTTGACCTTAACTGTAAATATGAAAAAATTCATTTGCAGCAAGCTGATATTTTTACATAAATCTTTCAGGTTTACAGTTTTTAACAGTGAGAGATGGATCATAGTTACAAAATGAAAACTGCAAGTCTAATATTCCATAAAAATATAAATTCAATCTTTTAACTTAATTTCAGTCTCAGCTTCGGCCTCCACCAGACCATGGAGCCAAGACCACTGACATTCACCCATCCAGGTCTATTAAAAATTCAGTCAAACCCATTCAGTCACCATCCATTCAGGTCACAGAACCCACATCTTATCATCAGAAACCTCGTTTGGCTCAATCTTCAAGGTCAGTTAGACGGAAGCAACACCACACTGCAGCGTTGCCCGTTCAGGACAAATTGAAACCCACAACGCGACCTTACCTGGGTCCTGCCATGTCTATTAAGTCGCATGAATCCAGTCGAGTTGTGGACTTCAGACCAACAGCCTCAGAGCCAAGCACCCCTCGCAGTCAAAGGGGCTATCGAAGCGACTCGATGCAGGTAAGGAACTGTGAAGGAAAATGCAACAAAATACTTAGTGTTGAATAAGCATTTGAATCAGTTCACAAGTGTCTTCATTATATTTTATATTAAGCAAATTAAAATGGATGATGAACAGGAATATGAAGATCATGAAGATGAAACTGAAGATAGAAGTAAGTTTTTTTCCCAAAAAGCCTATTCATTACACAAATGATAAAACAGTGAGTTAATGCATTATTTTACTTCTTTTATCCAAAATAGCTAAAAGTGACATAGATGCCCTTCAGTCTGATGAATCAAGAGATTCAAATGGAAGTGATGTCATCATAATTCCTCACCCTCCAAAACCACATAAAAAGGTGATGATCATACAGTTGACTAACAGACAACAGACATGTTACATAAAAATAGAATCTCAACAATTAAAAAAAAATGTTATAGAAAAGAAGTGAGTCCCTGGTGTAGCCTGGGCTTCCCTAAAAGTTTCATGTTACTGCCAATTTTTTTTGTGTGAATTTTTCTACTGGAAGCCAGTTTTCACCAATTAGACTTTATATTTCACAATCAAGTGAAAAAAGTCAGAATTGCGGGATATAAGCGCGCAATCCTGACTTTTTTCTCAGCATTGTGAGATATAATAAAAGATATTTATAACTCACGGTTTCAAGTTTGTCACGCAATTCTGAGAAAAAAAGTCAGAACTGCCTTTATAACTTGCAATTGCGATTTCATATCTCACAATTCTGAAAAAATCTGAAATGTTACTAAATGAAATGAAAGTCATACAATATATTTCTCAATATTGTCACTTAAATGGCTGCTAATTAACTCCGTTATACAGTATGTCACAAAAGTGCGTACACCCCTTCTCAAGGGACAATACTAGAGAAATTAAACTTGGATATATTTTAGAGTTGTCAATGTGCAGCTTGTATAGCAGTAGAGATTTATTGTCACCTGAAAATTACTCAACATACAGCCATTATTGTCAAAATAGCTGGCAACAAAAGTGAGTACACCCTAAGTGAACTTGTCCAAAGTGTCATTATACTGTGTTAGCACCATTGTTATCACTGCCTTAATCATCCTGGGCATGGAATTGACCAGAGCTGCACAGGATCTGGGATCCTCTTCCACTCCTCACGGAGCTGCTGGACATTAGACGCATGGTGCTTCACCACTTTACGCTTGAGGTTGCCCCATAGGTGCTTAATTGGGTTCAGGTCTGGAGACATACTTGGCAACCCCATCACCTTCAGCTTCCTCAGCAAGGCAGTTGTCATCTTGGTGGTGTGTTTGGGATCATTATCATGTTGGAAAACTGCTGTTCGGCCTAGTTTCTGGAGGGAAGGCATCATGTTCTGCTTCAGAATGTACAGTACATAATGAAACCCATGTTTCCCTCAATGAACTGCAGCTCCCCAATACCAGCAGCACTCGTGCAGCCCCAGACTATGATGCTATCACCATTACACTTAACTGTAGGCAAGACAAAATTATCTTGGTACTCCTCACCAGGGCATTACCACACATGCTGAGCCAAATATGTTTATCTTATAGTCTCATCAGACCACAGGACATGGTTCCAGTAATTCATGCTCTTGGTCTTCAGCAAATTGTTTGCAGGCTTTCTTTTGAGCCAGCTTCAGATGAGGCTTCCTTCTAAGACGACGCCTATGCAAACCGACTTGTTGCAGTGTGTGGCATATGGTCTGACCACTGACAAGCTGACCTTCTACTTCTGCAACCTTTAAAGTAATGCTGGCAGCACTCATGCATCTGTTTTTTAAGCCAGGTTCTGCACCTGACGCATAGAACAAGTTCTCAACTTTGTTGATAGACCCTTGCAAGGCCTGTTCCGAATGGAACCCATCTTGGAAAACCTCTGTATGACCCTGACCACTGTAGTGTAACTTGGTTTCTGGGTGTTACTAATAGCCTTGGCCATCTTTGTGGAGAGCAACAATTCTAATTCTCAAATCTTTAGAGAGTTCTTTGCCATGTTGAACATCCAGTGGTCAGTGTGAGAGAATTGTACTTAAAGGAACACTCCACTTTTTTTGGAAATAGGCTCATTCTCCAACTCCCCCCGAGTTAATAAGTTGATTTTTACCGTTTTGAAATCCATTCAGCCGTTCTCCTGTTCTGGCGATATCACTTTTAGCATAGCTTAGCATAGATCATTGAATCCTATTAGACCAGTAGCATCACGTTCAAAAATGACCAACGAGTTTCCATATTTGTCCTATTTAAAACTTGACTCTTCTGTAGTTATATCGTGTACTAAGACCGGTGGAAATGCAAAGCTGCGAGTTTCTAGGCTGATAAGATTAGGAACTACACTTCCATTCCGGCGTAATAGTCAAGGAAGTTTGCAGCTGTAATATGGCCGAAGTCTTAGTACACGATATAACTACAGAAGAGTCAAGTTTTAAATACAACAAATATGGAAACTCGTTGGTCATTTTTGAACATGATGCTATTGGTCTAATAGGATTCAATGATCTATGCTAAGCTATGCTAAAAGTGATATCGCCAGAACAGGAGAACGGCTGAATGGATTTCAAAACGGTAAAAATCAACTTATTAACTCGGGGGGAGTTGGAGAATGAGCCTATTTCCAAAAAAAGTGGAGTGTTCCTTTAAAGCACCTAATTCTAACTGCTCTATTACAAGATTGTATGGTCCTGTCTAGTAGACAAAAAACATAAACATGATGAATAGGACATGTGACTTCTCATGGTTAAACAACATACTGCTTTTATCACTTAGGGTGTACTCACTTTTGTTGCCAGCTATTTTTTATACAATAATGGCTGTATCTTGTGTTATTTTCAGAGGGCGGTAAATCTATACTGCTATACAAGCTGCACATTGACTACTCTAAAATATATCCAAGTTTCATTTCTTTAGTACTGTGCCTTAAGATATACTAAAATGGTTGCTGAAATGTGAGGGGTGTACTCACTTTTGTAAGATGCTGTATGTGCTAGACAACAATATATATAAATACAATGTACAATATAAATAGAATATAGCTAGATTTAAATCTGGAGGATCACAGATGTTAGAATATTGTCCATTATAATAGACTATCGTGTTCCTTGTGGCAACTCAAATAATACACCGTGTATTTACATTGCATTATAATTGTAAACATTTTGTAACTTTTTTTGGAAATCCAGCTGGTGTAGCCAGAAATGTTTGTGCTCATGTATTCAGATAAGGGTATGTTTCTGGTCCTAAATGTAAAGACTTAGTTCTACATTACACAAAATCTTTGTCTCACAGGGAGACAGACTCAGAGTGGAAATCCTGTCACTGACTTTTAACCCTTCTTCAAGTGTTGCACTTGACCAGTCAGTGCATCAGGTCTATGTAGAGTACCGCCTTCTAGGTATTCCTATGGAGACAACAGAAACACCTATGTCCCTGCGTAAACCAGCAGACGGGGAGGAAATACATTATAACTTTACGCGAGGTAAGGTCACAGAAGTGAAATCATCCTTGTGTCCTTTAACTTCACTATGTAGCTCCACCCACAGTGATGTCTCATTAGCCCAAACTCCCATTTAACATACATTAGATGTACATCAAAAATCAAATATGTTTGGACTGGATGCTTTAAATTGATCAAAAGTGATGATAAAGACATTTACAAAAGATTTATATTTCCAATAAATACTGTTCCTCTGAACTTTCTATTCATCAAATAAAATTATATAGTAATAATCACATTCTCTTACATTTTATTACCATCATAGTTATCCATGTGGATTGCATGGAAGCAGCTCCTCTGAGACATTACCTCTACACCATGCTGGAGGGCACTGACCCCAACCATGGCAGGTATACAGAAAGAACATTACAGATACTGGTAGATATAATAATAATTATCATTTCACATGGCAATAAAATAAAAAATCTTCTAATCTCTAGGCTATTTTTTCCCTTTAATCATCTAGGTTAAAATTCACGGTAGTCAGCGAGCCCATGAACGAGCAAGAAGAATGTGAAGATGTCGGCTATGCCTACTTGGATTTACGAGAGCTTCTGCTGACTGGAAATGATGTTATTGAAGAACAAATCGATGGTTGGCTTCAGTCATTTTAAAAGTAGATGAAATTATACTTTAAAAACATGCATAACTCTGTTTTTCTATCTCAGTTGTCAGTGCGGATGAAGAGCAGGATGTGGTGGGAAAGCTGAAAGTATCTGTAGAGGCTGCACAGGCTCTGACTGGAATCTATCAGGAATATCATCAGACTGGGAAGAGGGATAGAAGACAACCCAGAAACAGCACAGAGGATGAGGAGGAGGAGGAAGAGGAAGAAAGAGGGATACAAAAAAACGAGTTGCAGGTGCTTGATTTTGAAGTTGATGAAGACAGTGATTTTTACTGAAAATCTACAGCCTGAAGCTATGCTTGGTCCAGGGAAGTCTTTTAAGGAACATTACTATACATTACAACGTTAAGGTCATTGCACACTTTTTCGAAATTTTCGCATGTAAAAAAATAAACATGACCTCATGTTGTGTCAATCACGTTTACACACTGCCTCCAAAACTTTCGTCTCTCATAATTTTTTTTTGTTGTGTTTTCACATCCGTAGCAAGCATTTTGATAGGAAAGGATGACGAACACACAAAAAAAACTTAATCGAAAAATGATCTTTACTCTACAACATTACATTTTTGCTCTTGCAACATTCTAACCTCATTCTTAACTCATCGGAACCTTTGACATTTTCATGTGTTTGAACAATGAAAAACATGGAAGTCCCAAAATATTTTCATATTATAAATTTTTTTATTTATTTTGAGCCTCTTAACCACAATCAGTACATCAACATGAAAATGCAGAAGGAAATGAGTGTACAACCACAATGGTTTTATAAAAAAGTGATATTTTGGTGGTGCAGGATAGTCAGTCAGTAGAGATGAACGTGGCTGGTACAAATACTGAATTATTATTACTGTTGTATAATTGGAAATATGCTTGTTGGATTGATTGGCTAGTTTATTTAAAATGCTGTCGATTGGGTTCTACTTCACTTCATTCATTTCAATCAAATGATTTGAATAATCATTTAAACAAACTCAGGTTGTTTTTTTTCACTAGCAGCAAGTGCATGTTTCAAGCTTTAGACATGCTCTGAACATCATGATTGGATCTGGTCCAGCATGTGTTTAATAACCAACCAATCTGATGTCATTTCCTAACCCCTTGGTGACATCAAGAAACTTCCTCCATTAAAGAGGAACCTCAAACCAATGACAGTGGTCAGGGCCATACTGCATTTAATTATCTTCCACCACCCTCTTCTGCATGCTCTTGAGGTTTTGATTGCCCCATCTGTTTAAGAGTTGGTAAAAAAAGTGCTTCTGTTCTCTTGAAAACAACAGCCTGACATAAGATTTTAACTTTTCTATACATGTACATGCAACATTATTAATGGATTATTATGAATGGATATTTCACCTGGAAACTGCAGTAAAATGTTTCAGCATTTATGTATACTCAAATTTTATAAGAAGATGAATTTGCCTTTAGCTCAGCCTCTCCAGACTGTGGCAAACAGGCTCTTCCTCTTGTGGAAAGAAGTAATTTGTATTCAACATTTCACACACTTTTATATATGGGTTTCAATTGGTTCTATTTTCTCCATGATACGCATTTTTATGCAGTTATGACTGCTCAGGTGTCCCTTCAGGTTCTGGTCTTTTGCTGTCAAATCTTTGCTGATTTTTGTTAAGTAAATGTAAGAATAATTTTTATTTTGTTAGTTATATTTCAAGATGAACACTTATTGGACTGAAGCAGCTTATGTTTACTTGATTATCCATACATAAATTTGTTTACCATGTTAAAGAATGCACATTTCAATCACCTTCTCTCCTTGACACATTGTTTGTATTTTAAGACTTTTATATTAAAAGTACCAAAAGCACAAAGCTTATTGCTATTTTTAGGTGGCTGGCGCACTGCAAACAGGCCTGTGAATGCAATCAAAGACGTGAAATATTATTTTTAAGCATACTGTCCCTGCGAGTATAACACATTGTATGATTTCTGCTAACAATCACATATATATTCAAATATATTCCGGTGGCCTGCAACTTCTCCCAGTGCTCCCAATCCAGGTTATTTGCATGCACAGGCTATACTCTTAAAATATTATAACTTTAATTGCTATGATTTAAATTCTGCTTAAATTTCAAAACATTTAAACTTTATTCTCTTAATTTCAACTTTATTCTCAAAATATTAAGACTTTATTCTTAAAATATTAAGACTTTATGATTTTTTTTGTTTGTTTGTTTCATACTTTTTTACCGTTTTAACGTGGATTTCTATGGAGACCAAAACATGAAATCACCCAAATGAAAGTTAAAATCCATCATGGTGCTGCTCTTCGGTTACTCAGGAAAAAGGTGGATATTCAAATAAATTTCAGTACGATTTAATTCTCGTAATTTCGACTTTATTCTCGAAACATTTCAAATTTATTCTCAAAACATTTCGCCTTTATTCTTGTCATTTTGACTTTATTCTTGAAACATTTGATCTTTATTCTCATAATTTTTTATGACTAATAATATTTTGACTTTATTCTTGTAATTTTGACTTCATTCTCAAAACATTTTGATTTTATTCTCTAAACATTTCGACTTTATTCTGTTAATTTCAGTTTTTTCTCGTAATTTTGACTTTATTCTCAAAACATTTCAACTTTATTCTTGAAACATTTCGATTTATACTCTACATATTTAGACTTTATTCTCATAATTTTGACTTCATTCTCGAAATATTTCGACTTTATTCTCGTAATTTCAGCTTTTTTCTCATAATTTTAACTTTATTCTCGAAACATTTCAACTTTATTCTCGAAATATTTTGACTTTATTCTCTAAACATTTTAACTTTTATTCTTTTAATTTCATCTTTTTTCTCTTAATTTTGACTTTATTCTTGTAATTTCGACTTTATTCTCGAAACACTTCGACTTTATTCTTGAAACAATTCGAAACATCAACTTTGTTCTCGAAACATTTCGACTTCTTTCTCGAAACATTTCGACTTCTTTCTCGAAACATTTCGACTTCGTTTTCGAAACATTAACTTTATTCTCGTAATTTTGACTTTATTCTCAAAACATTTCGACTTTATTCTCGTAATTTCAACTTTATTCTCGAAACATTTCGACTTTATTCTTGAAACATTTCGACTTTATTCTTGAACATTCGAAACATCAACTTTATTCTCATAATTTTTAACTTTATTCTCGAAATATTTCAACTTTATTCTTGAAACATTTAGACTTTACTCTCGTAATTTCGACTTTGTTCTCGAAACATTTCGACCTCGTTCTCGAAACATTTAGAAACATATTAACTTTATTCTCGTAATTTCAACTTTATTCTCAATTTTTACTTTATTCTCAAAATATTTCAATTTTGTTCTCATAATTTTAACTTTATTCCTGTAATTTCGACTTTATTTTTAAAATATTTCGACTTTATTTTCAAAACATTTCAACTTTATTTTCAAAACATTACACCTTTAAACTAATAATTTTAGATTTTTTTTTTTTTTTTTTTTCCGTGGCACTAAAACGGCATCATAGTTTTGGCCCCCACAATAACAACTACAGAGCTCCGATCATAAAACTAAGCATTTAAAAATATACTCTCAATAAGAGATAATATTTGGAGATATAGAGTGACAACTGTTATTTATATGCATTTTACATGTTAGAATTTTGCTGGTATTTTACAAATTCGTTTTTTCAGTTAGATCTATGAATCTATTTGTCATAGAAATAAGTTGTTTGCAAAGGCATTCAGTGCAGTTTTTTGAAAACACACAAAAATTCAAGAACAAGAAAATACACAGTGTGCAGTGGACTTTTTAGTATCCAAACAACACACAAAATGAGTCAGCGGTTTCAAAGTCCTTATCTCTGTGGCTGACACATTATAGCTGCCCAATTCATAACTGCCTTCAGTGTCAGTCAACACAACTGGTGTATTCAACCATGTCCATGTGTAAGGAGGATATGTGCAGTGTCAAATAAGCAAGAAGAGCATTTTTTATTCACAGTCAGCACTGAGAGCAGGTTCATCTGGTCAGATAATTCAGTGTAATGTAAACTCATTTAAAAAGAAATACTATATTTTGTGGATAAAATGTGAAAGGTAATGACTTAACTACTGTAAAAAATGTTTTCATAAAACTGATAACAACTTAATTGATTTTATACTTCATACTGTATGCAACCATGAAATTTTTTTAGTTCCCACACTCTCAAGATGCTTGTTTATACTGAGTTGTAACATTTAAAAAAAAAAACAAAAAAAAAAAAAACATTTTAATTATTACTTCTGAATATCTTAAAATGATCACTTAATTTATAATTAGCATTTTTTTAAAGATTGTCAAATTTGAATTTGCCTTACAAAAAAGTTACATACATACACTCCCCATTTTAACAAGACACGGCATTTCACAACAAGTTAAGAGCAGGACGGCCAAGTTCCAATGTGTCAAGTTACTTTGTGATCTGTCAATGATTTGCTCAATTTTATTATACAAATGTAACCTGACAAGTGAACTACATTCTTAAAAATAAACAAATTATCTTTAACCTAATAAGATTAACCCCCGGTTTCACAGACAAGGCTTAAGCCTAGTTCTAGACTAAAATGTAAGTCTGAGTTGTTTTAACTGAAATATAATTGCACTGTTTCATCTTAAAATACACCAGTGCCTTTGTTTTGTCTTAAGATGCACACCAGTAATATTTTTTTGCAAGCACGTTTATAAAAATTACTTAATTGTCCTAATTGAACTATGGCCTAATCCTGGCTTAGCCTAAGCCCTGTCTGTGAAACCGGGCCTTAAGAGTCTTTATAAATAACACTGCAGAGAGAGTACATTAAAGGTACAATAAAAATCAATGAAAAAATATTTTTTGGAATGCTTGATTTATTGTTATTGCTATATTGACACTGAGCACCAAGTTTGAGGTATAACAATACACAAAAACAGGTTTTTGGAGTATAATACATACTGGAACATTGTACCTCTCCTAAAGAACCTATAGGAGCATATAGGCTGGTCTTTGACAAGATATGGCTTTACCCTAGCACTAATACAATTCTGTAAACAGACATGGGGTAGTTCAGGCTTGAATACAAGGGTATCAACTGTGGATTAGCACATTTCACAGTATAGTCCTACTTTACATGATTTAAAAGTACTTCAAAATGTGGTGACAAAACACTGGGTGGTTCTTACAAAAACGTCTTTTGAAAGGTACAAATGAAAAGGTTGTGCAAAAAATCCTTAACGGAATGTTAACAAAATTCATCAGATCTGAGCGGATCAGAGAGTGTGCTTGTCAAACAGGTACTCTCCCATTTTGCCATGCGGGTCAGAAGAGAGGAGGCGACTCAGGCTGCCAACATAGTCACCCAGCGTCTTAATGGTGTCATGACTGTCAGTAAAGAATTCACTCTCTAGGAAGTCACAGAGCTGGAAAAGTGTGAGAGAAAAGTAAATTACACTCTTATTCCAAAATATTATACAATTATATTATATAAAACAAATGAAAAAAGAAGATACAAAGGTTGTCAGTTCTGTCTCCCTTAAGCTACTCACATGAGGGTCAGAGTTTTCTCCAGCTGCTTTGTGGATCTCCAGCAGGGAACAGTTAAGAGACTTTTGATGGTCCAGAGAAAATGTGATAGCATCCATACCTCCTTTCCAATCATCACGACTGGGCTTCTGATAAGTCATAGGAAGGGAGATAATAATGGATTTTTATAAGCTTGTAGATTTGATGGCAATGACACCAGCCTAGTGAAAGTGTGCTTAATTGTATTGAACATGCACTTGTAATGTACTTACAACTTAAAAGTGCTTTTTTTAATAACATACTTTCACACACAAAAACTAAAGTAAACTTACATTACACTTATTTTTCTTCACATTTAATAGTCAAATTAACATCTTTCTTTAAAGTACATTTTTAAAAAATTGATAAACCTGCTGAAAAAAACAGCTAAAACCAGCCTGCTGACCAGCTAAACCTAGGCTGGTTTTAGCCGTTTTCTTCAGCAGGGAATGTTTTAATATAATAAGTACATGTAAAGTAATTGTTTATAATTTTAACTGTAGCGTATTATTGTAGCGTATTATTCAACAATGCGCAGTTACATTGAATGTCCCTTGTTTGTTCTGAACATTTAAACTGCCTGCTGTTCTTCAGAAAAATCCTTCAGGTCCCACAAATTCTTTGGTGTTTTTCAGAATTTGTGTGTATTTGAACCCTTTACAACAATGACTACATGCTTTAAGATCCATCTTTTCACACTGAGGACAACTGAGGGACTATTACAAAAGGTTCAAACACTCACTGATTCTTCAGAAGGAAACACAGCGCATTAAGAACCAGGTGGCGAAAACTTTAAGAATTCAAAGATCGGGGTAAATTTAACTGATTTTGTTTTCTGGGAAACAAGCAAGCATCTTCAGTAGCTTCTGAAGGACAGTACTAAATGAAAAAAAAAAAAAAGTACACATCTTCATTCTGTTCAAAAGTTTACACCCCCTCAATGAATTGTGTTTTCTTCTGGAGCATCAGTGAGTGCTTACACCTTACACCCTTCAGTTGTCCACAGTGTGAAAAGATGGATCTTAAAATCATACAGTCATTGTTGGAAAGGGTTCAAAAAATGCTGAAAAACCAAAGAACATGTGAGACCTCAAGGATTTTTCTGAAGAACAGCGGGCCGTTTAACTGTTCAGGACAAATAAGGGACTCATGAACAACTATCACAAAAAACAAACAAAAAAACAACTGTGGATCATTCAGGTAACAACACTGTATTAATCAAGCATATGTAAACTTTTGAATTGGGTCATTTTTATAAAATCAACTATTATTTTCTCTTGTGGACTACATGTAAACATCTTTTATGTGAAATATCTTTTTCAGGTCAGTACTAAATAAAAAAAAATTACATGCATTTTGTATGATCCCTTTCATTTTGTTAAAATAATTAACATTTTTCAGATTCGGTGTATGTAAACTTTTGACTTCCAACAGAATAGTTCTGATATATTCAAGACAGTAAGTTCCACTTCTGTATACAGTTGCTTTAAGTGACCAAAAACATTACATTCGCAATTAAGTACGTTGTTTTGAAAGAATATTACTTCCGTAATAAGTACTATTTTTAAAAGTATGCTAAAAGTGTGGAAATACATGGTTTCAATGAACAATTAGCTTTTGTATAAGAAATAAAAGCTAATATAACTTGAGAAGACTGCAATGCACAAGTCATGTATTATTTTAATGATACTTCATTGTGCTTTGTCTTCCTTTAAAGCATTACAGTCTCTAGTTACTGTATGAAAAAGAGCAACCTGAATTTTCTACTAAACATTTCCTTTTGTGTTCCACACAAATCATACAGCTATGGAACAACATAAGGGTGAGTAAATGATGGCAATTTCCATTTTTAAGGTTAACTATTGCTTTAAAACTGACTCACCGCAATGGTCTGGAGAACAATTCGTCCTCCTCTTGTGTTTTGATACTCCAGCAAATGCTCCGCCTGATCCCTCTCCTTCAGTGAACGCTCCAGGAAAAACTTTGAGAAGCGGGGCAGAGCCACATCATCTCTGTCAAAATACATTCCCTATGAGACAAAGAGAAAATATATTAGTGTTACAGTCTAAACATGCATTCATGGGTCAGTTATTAATATATAAATAATGCAACAGTGCATACAGAATATTCAATTTTAAACTATTTATATTTTCTAAAATATTTCAGAAACTGTGCACAAAGAACATTTAGCATGAACTTCATGCTAAATGTTCTTTGTGCACAGTTTCTGAAATATTCATGCCATGAAGTAATCACAAATAATTTGTTATGTTAAAGTGTATATGCATTTCAAAGGAAAAAAAGTTAATTGCACAAATGTGACCCTGGACCCCAAAACCAGTCTTAAGTAGCACGAGTATATTTGTAGCAATAGCCAAGAATACATAGTATGGGTCAAAATTATTGATTTTTCATTTATGCCAAAAATCATTAGGATATTAAATAAAGATTGAGTTCCATGAAGATATTCTGTAAATTTCCTATTGTAAATATCAAAACTTTTTTTTTTTATTAGTAATATACCATGCTAAGAACTTAATTTGGACAACTTCAATGGCGATTTACAAACAGTTGTATCTCTGCCAAATATTGTCCTGTCCTAACGAACCATACATCAATGGAAAGCCTATTTATTCAGTTTTGATGTATAAAACTGACCCTTATGACTGGTTTTGTAGTCTAGGGTCATAAATGTAATTACATAAACCTAAAACAAAATTTCATAAATGTGGTGCCAATGTTTATAAACCAACCAGCGAGAGATAAACATATGAGGCCGTCAGTTTGAGGTTAACCAGTTTGTTGATGTTCGCCTCATTATTCGGGTGAAGATTCTGCTTGACTAGAGACATTTCTGAAGAGGAAAACACACAAACAGATAAACTATAACACAAAACAGAAAACTTAAAAAGGTTAGTAGAGCAGAGATGGATTTAAAACAAACAAAAGGTACTAACAAAATGAAAAGAAAATGTCATATTGCACAAGTCTTACCATGTGTGTTCACTGTTTAGTGCTGATACTGAGTGAGTGCATGATAATTCTGTCTAAACCGTTATAGATTTATCAGATGTGACGTAAGACTATGGAAAGTACTAAAAACAAGTAACTCTCCTTGAAGTATGGCTCTGGATTCAAAACAGGAACATAATGTTTTAAAAATAATAATAATTAAAAAAAAATGGTTTATAAACCTTTTAATTGTATGCATTTTTGTTATTATAGATATATAGCTGTAAACTGAATTTAGCCTGTAATGACATGGATAGTTGCACAAATTGTATAGCAACAAAGTATTTATTTAATCTGGCACTGCTGATTTAATTATATGCATTTTCCACTGGCTTTATCGGTGTTGTTTATTGTATAAAAAAAGTGAATTAGTCTAAAATAGTAAATGGAGGAATAGGTATAGAACTTTTTTTTTATTTTAGATCAACGCAATGTCTAAAAGTCTGTTTAAAACGTTTACATTCGTGCAGTATAGATTGCAAAAGACCTTTAACAAACAATGTCCAACAACACAAAGACGGGACAACAACAAATCCAAAATAATTCTACAAGTTTATATTGGCATTAATTTGTTTGACGCCATTCCTGCAGACAATGAAGCCCAAGCCAACCACTTTTACATAAACTTGAAACTTGTCTAAATAAACCGTATGTAACATTTTATCAAACGCAACGTACAAACAAAAATAAACAAAAGGGTGACATTGTTTATAAAGGCTCTCTGCTGTTGTTCGCGGATTCTCTTTAACAGGACCTGCAAATAAAAGACTCACCTCTTCAGCAACAACACGCGCCAGATCACTGCTGGAAACAGAATAAAACTTTAATGGATTAATTTATTAACTTCGTTTATGTTCCCGTGTTTGATGTTTCCTCGGCAGTAAATCTCCCTATTGCTTTTACACACAGCGACATCTACAGTTGAGGAGACAAACACTTTCAGTTACATGGATCAGCGTACTGTGCCAAAAAATTTGAATATCGAGAGAAAGGTCCATTTATTTCAATAATTTGTTTCAAAAAGTGAAACTTGTATGTTATATTAGTTATATTAGTTCACTACACACAAAGTGAAATATTTCAAGCCTTTATTTGTTTCAATTTTAATGATTATGGATTAAGGATAAAGAAAAAACAAATCCAGTATTTCACAAAATTAGAATATCATGACTAAGTTCAACATTGTAGGGCTCCCTGTGTCCCAATCTAGTCAGCTAATTAACGCAAAACACCTGCAAAGGTTTCCTCAGCCTTTAAATTGTCTCAGTCTGGCCTAGTAGGCTTCAGAATCATGGGGGAAAAACTGCTGACTTGACGGTTGTGAAAAAGACCATCGTTGACACTCTCTGTAAGGCGGAAAAGTCTCAAAAGGCAATTGCAAAAGAAGCTGGATGCTCACAGAGCGCAGTATCGAAGTATATTAATAGAGTGTTAAGAGGAAGGGAAAAATGTGGTCGGAAAAGGTGCACAAGTGACAGGGATGACCGTAGCCTTGAGAGGATTGTCAAGCAAGGGCAGTTCAGAAATCTGGGGGAGCTTCATAAGGAGTGGACTGAGGCTGGTGTCAGTGCATCAAGAACCATCACATACAGACGTCTGCGTGACATGGGCTACAGCTGGAGAATACCATGCGTCAAGCCACCCCTGAACCAAAAACAACATCAGAAGCGTCTGTGCCGGACTAAAGAGAAAAAGTACTGGTCTGTTGCCCAGTGGTCCCAAGTCCTGTTTTCAGATGAAAGCAAATTTTGCATTTCATTTGGAAATCAAGGTCCCAGAGTCTGGAGGAAGACCGGAGAGGCATAAAAGTCAAGCTGCTTAAAGTCCAATGTGAAGTTTCCACAGTCAGTGATGGTTTAGGGAGCCATGTCATCTGCTGGTGTGGGTCCATTGCCTTTTATCAAGTCCACAGTCAACGCAACTGTCTTCCAGGAAATTTTAGAGCACTTCATGCTTCCTGCTGCCAACAAGCTTTTTGGAGATGACGATTTTATTTTCCAGCAGGATTTGGCACCTGCCCACAAAGCCAAAACTACTAGTACCTGGTTTAATAGCTATGGAATAACTGTACTTGATTGGCCGGCAAACTCGCCTGACTTAAACCCCATTAAAAATCTATGGGGTATTGTCAAAAGGAAGATGAGGGAACAAAGACCCCAAAATGCAGACGAGCTGAAGGCCAATATCAAAGCAACTTGGTACCATAACACCTCAACTGTGTCAAAGGCTGATCGCCTCCATGCCACGCCGCCTTGATGCTGGAATTAGTGCAAAAGGAGGCCCAACAAAGTACTGAGGACATAATATAGTACATTAACACACTTCTCAAAAGGCCAACATGTGTTTAAGATCCTTTTTTTTATTGCTCACATGAAATATTGTAATTTTGTGAAATACTGGATTTGTTTTATCCATAATCATCAAAATTGAAACAAATAAAGGCTTGAAATATTTCACTTTGTGTGTAGTGAACTAATATAACATACAAGTTTCACTTTTTGAAACTAATTATTGAAATAAATGGACTTTCCCTCGATATTCTAATTTTTTGGCACATACCTGTATAATAGCTTTTTTTGTAATACAGAATAAAAAAAGTAACAATTTTACAAAAAACTAAGATAATTATGACATTTTCTACAGGTGTACAAAATAGGATTTTATTCAG
>NC_133384.1:1665154-1773656 GCF_049309525.1 Garra rufa | reverse complement strand
GAACAGGATGTAACAGGCCTGCAAGCAGCCCAATGGTACAAAGTGACTGCAACATCATTCTCTGGAGACTTGAGGAGTGAAACTGTATCAGTCCACTGCCAAACAAATCCAGCAGGTAAAATAATGTCTGCATATCTGTAATAAAAGAAAGTGTCTTAAAACTCCAGGAATTTTCCAAGTTAAATACACCTTCAAGCAATAATCCATGCTCATGAGCTATTATGGATCCACCAAGGAGAGCTAGGATGGGTATCAAGACGGCCTGTTTCACACAGAGTTGCTATCAGGTGATTTCAGCGTGTGTTTCTGTTTGTTTTCTGCAGGTGTTATAGCAGGAGTTCTTGTGTTTTTCCTGTTGGTCATCATTATTTGTGGTGCTGTCTTTGTATGGCTCCGCTACAAGAAAACAGCAAAACGTGAAACGTATGATTTTTATTTATTTATTGTTTAGGATTATGGCTTTCATAATAAACTGCAATATGGTTTCATCTCTAACGTATTTGTTTCTCAATTTTAGAAAGCCCACAACACGTGAAGATGTGGAGTCAAACATGCCTACTAAAAAATACAAGTATGTGTGACTCCACTTTATTGAAAAATTGAAAATGTAAATTCGGTAATCTTTTTCTTCACCTTATACTCTTAAAAATAAAGGTGCCATATAGAAATGTCCATAAAGACCCATAAAGAACCTTTAACATCTGAAGAACCTTTCAAAAAAAGGTTCTTTGTGGTGAAAGAAGGTTCTTCAGATTATATAAAGGTAAGAAAGAGATGGTTCTTTAAAGAACATTTGACTGAATGCTTCTTTGTGGAACCAAAAATGGTTCTTCTATGGCATTGCTGTGACGAACCTTTTAAAGTACCTTTATTTCTAAGAGTGTATGTCATTCTAAACCTGTATGACTTTCTTATGTGGAACATACAGTATAAAAAGATATTTTGAAAAAATGCCTTTTATTAATTAATTAATTAATTAATTAATTCATTCCAATGAAATTAAATCAGTGATCACCTAAACTGTTAAGTTACAAACATTCTCCAGAATATCTTCTGTTGTATTCTTCAGAAGAAAGAAAAGCAAAAGAATATATATATATATATATATGTGTTTGTAATTTAGACATTTTTAGGTGTGCCAAAAGTATCTACATATTTTTTGTGTACACTCTTAAAAATAAAGGTGCTTTACGATGCCATAGAAGAACCTTTTTTGTCTAAATGGTTCCATAAAGAACCTTTAACATCTTAAGAACCTTTCTGTTTCACAAAAGGATCTTCAGATTATTAAAAGTTAAGATTGAGATGGTTTCTTCTATGGCATCGCTGTGAAGAACCTTTTAAAGCACCTTTATTTTTTAGAGTGTACATGATTTTATTTCAATTATTTATGTATTAGTGTATCAGTAAACTGTGAAATGTTTTTCAGATCCATTTCCTTGGATACATTTCCTGAACATTTTCGAAATATGAGTTGTGATCAGAATAGAGGTTTCAGTGAGGAATATGAGGTAGGTTTTATCGAACATGAAATTTAAGAGTTACATTTTTATTACTTTTATCTCGTCTAAATTCTAAATGGCATTAAAGCAGAACAAGGCCTAGTTTGGACAGTTGCATAGTATTTAAACATGTTAGAAACATTAAGTTCATTTTCGATGTTCAGAGAATTTGTTAAGTATGTTTTTACTGAATATGTTTTAACAGGACTTGAGTTCAGTGGGTATAGAACAGTCTACTTTTGCAGCTCTTCTGCCTGAAAATAAAGACAAAAACCGATTTTCCAATGTTTCAGCCTGTGAGTGTTAACACACACACATAATATTACCAAACAGTGCCTGTCTTGAAAAATGAAAGTTTATCTTTCTCTCTCTGTATTTAAGATGACTCCTCTAGAGTGCATCTCCTCACAAAAAATGAGGGCGATTCTGATTATATCAATGCTAACTACATGCCTGTAAGTACAATAAATAGTAGTCAACATGAGCTGTAATTCATTACATAAGGCACTACCTCACTTGTGTCTCCAGAGAAAATGCTCCTGGTGGATTGACATGTGCGTGTTGTTTATGTGCATATCAGGGCTACGGCAATGCAAGCAAACGGTATATCGCTTCTCAAGGTCCACTGCCATCCACTGTCAATGACTTCTGGAGAATGGTTTGGGAGCAAAAGTCACAAGCCATTGTAATGGTAACCAACTGCACTGAAAGTGGAAGGGTAAGTCAATGTTAGAGAATGCAATAGTATACTAAATACTGTAGTATAAAATGTTGGCTTTGACTGTACTGACTTCCATTTGTTTTAGCACTACATGGAATTATACATTATGTAGTGATGTATGAAGCAGTATTACACTATATTATTGTTGCATGATGCTAAATTTAATTATCACAGTTAAAAAAATGTTTGGCATTTTTAAGCCAATTTTGTGTAATGACAGTATTTCACATGGAGTGGACTGGTGGCATTATTTCTATAATATCATTTTTAACACTAAAGCTGATGTGTCCTCTGCACTTGGTGCAGTTACAATGAGAAGAAAAAATATTTGGTACCCTGCTGATTTTGTATGTTTGCCCACTGACAAAGAAATTGTCAATCTATAATTGTAATAGTAGGTTTATTTGAACAGTGAGAGAAAAAAAAGAAAAAAAAAGAAAAAAAGAAAAACATATTTTTAAAAAGCTATAAATGGATTTGCATTTTAATGAGTGAAATAAGTATTTGACTCCTTCACAAAACATGACTTAGCAAAACCCTTGTTGGCAATCACAAAGTTCAGACGTTTCTTGTAGTTGGCCAGCAGGTTTGCAAACATCCCAGGAGGGATTTTGTCCCACTCCTCTTTGCAGATCCACTCCAAGTCTTTTAGATTTTGAGGCTGACATTTGGCAATTCAAACCTTCAGCTCCCACCACAGATTTTCTATGGGATTAAGGTCTGGACACTGGCTAGGACACTCCAGGACCTTAATGTGCTTCTTCTTGAGCCACTCCTTTGTTGCCTTGTGCGTGTGTTTTTGGTCACTGTCATGCTGGAATACCCATCCACTACCCATTGTCAATGCCCTGGCTGGCCTCAATGCCCTGGCCCTTACGGTACATGGCCCCATCCATCGTCTCTTTGATGCGGTGCAGTCATCCTGTCCCCTTAGCAGAAAAACACCCCCAAAGCATAATGCTTCCAACTCTATGTTTGACGGTGGGAGATGGTGTTCTTGGGGTCATAGGCAGCAGGCCTATGCGAGTTGAGTTGATGCCAAAGAGCTTGATTTTGATCTCATCTGACCACAACACTTTCACCCAGTTCTACTCTGAACCATTCAGATGTTCATTGGAAAACTTCAGACAGGCCTGTACTAGTGTTGGGCGATATGCTCAATTTTAATATCGTCCTATCGTCAGCCTCTGAGATCGCCGATACACGATACTATCGTGCTAATTTATTTAATAATATGTAAATGTGTCAATATGTAATAAATTCCGTATTCGTTTTGTAAGAGTAGTGCACGTGACTTGTGACACAGTTGTGTGTGTACAGAGCGCTGACGGTAGTTCTGTTCAAGTTTACTTTTGGTTTCATTCTCTGCTATCTTCAGGGAGCGGTAAATGTGCGTGCCTGAATGTAAATGAATGTATCTTTCTTTACCCGTCATATTGCGATAATGCTACCGCTATATGTCTGATCTTTGTCATCAGTTCATGTTGTAGTTCAGTTCATATAGAATGTGGAGAAGCGATGTGCGTGTAATTCACGTGCATATGTTTAGCGCCATTTTATCGCATCGTAATTCTAGTTAACGCATACAGATGTTACTGAGGTGAATGTTTATGTTTACTATATACAGACAGATTCTGATATATCGTATTTATTTCAGCCTAAACCACATTTTACTACCTCTGTTATCCGAATGACTGTCTACACTTAAGTCTACACTTAATCTATGTACACTGTATTAAGAATAAATCTCTTACCCATTTTCACTGTACACATCTGCGGCGCCATCTACTCTATGCTTGTGTTTATACCGCGGCAAGTTTCTGAGGCATCCTAGAACCGACTCTCCGCGCTGCAACACTAAAGTTAGGTGCCTTTTTGATGGATAATGATAATAATCGTCTTAGTATCGTCAAAGGCATCAGCAACAGGCGATATCTCTGACTATCGTCGATACACGATACTATTGTCTATCGGTACAACCCTAGCCTATACATGTGCTTTCTTGAGCAGGGGAACTTTGTGGGCGCTGCAGGATTTCAGTCCTTCACAGCGTAGTGTGTTACCAATTGTTTTCTTGGTGACTTTGGTCCCAGCTGCCTTGAGATCATTGACAAGATCCTCCCATGTAGTTCTGGGCTAATTCCTCACCGTTCTCATGATCATTGAAACTCCACGAGGTGAGATCTTGCATGGAGCCTTAAACCAAGATTGACAGTTATTTAGTGTTTGTTCCATTTGCAAATAATCGCACCAACTGTCATCATCTTCTCATCAAGCTGCTTAGCAATGGTCTTGTAGCCCATTCCAGCCATGTGTAGGTCTACAATCTTGTCCCTGACATCCTTGGACAGCTCTTTGATATTGACCATGGTGGAAAGTGATTGATTGATTGCTTCTGTGGACAGATCTCTTTTATACTGGTAACAAGCTGATATTAGAAGCACTCCCTTTAAGAGAGTGCTCCTAATCTCAGCTCAATACCTGCATAAAAGACACCTAGGAGCCATAAATCTTGCTGATTGATAGGGGATCAAATACTTATTTCACTCATTAAAATGCAAATCAATTTATAACTTTTACAATTTTTCTTAAACTTTTCAGTTTTTCTGGATTTTTTTTGTTGTTATTCTGTCTCTCACTGTTCAAAACAATTTATTTAAAATTATTAATTGATACATTTTTTGTCAGTGGGGAAATGTACAAAATCAGCAGGGGATCAAACAATTATTTTCCCACTGTATTTTAACTTTTTTTTTTTTTTTCTGATTTAACTTCTCCAGGTCAAGTGTGAGCAATACTGGCCACTGGACTACACACCATGTCTCTACGGAAACTTGCTTGTCACAGTGAAATCGGAGAATAAATATCCAAGTTGGACTCTGCGAGAATTTAATGTCAAAAATGTGAGCAGAGAGATTTCTATTCCTGTGTCAAGACAATAAAATTAAATATTCAGAGCAACATGCCAGACTGCTGAAGGCAGACATTTTCTAAAAATATTATAGGTTTTTGGTAACACTTTATTTTAAGGTGTCCTTTTTGCATGTAATTACTTTTACAATAACAATTTAATTATGTATAATTACACGCAAGTAACTGTAACCAAACCCTAACCATACAGTAAGTATGTGTAGTTAATTAACATTACTCGGTATTTCAATGTATAATTACATTTTTTTTTTTTTTTTTTTTGTGGGACAAAAACAGTTGTTCATATTTTTGTGCCATTTTTTTCCAGCCAAATTCTCTCTAACCCTTACTTAATTACTTGCTTGATTGTTTTTATCTGAATTTTAATTGTTTCACTGTGAGTGAATTTAGCACTGTTTGTTGGTTGCTTTTGGGATATGATTGAGCATTGGGACCCAAAAACTATGATGCATGATGTCTTAACAAAAAATGATGAGACTTAACAAGTGGATAGTTTGTAATTGCCTCTCTACTTTTTATTTATTACATCATGACAGATTGTCGCTAATATGGTGTTTATGAAAAACATTATGCATTCTGCTTCTCCTGATATGAACCATTTAAAGGAGTAGTTCACTTCTAGAACAAAAATGTACAGATCATGTCCTCACCCCATTGTCATCCAAGATGTTCCTGTCTTTCTTTCTTCAGTCATAAAGAAATTGTTTTTTGAGGAAAACATTTTAGGAATTATCTCCATGTAGTGGACTTCTATGGTGCCTGACAGTTTGAACTTCCAAAATGCAGTTTAAACGCAGCTTCAAGGGGCTCTAAACGATCCCAGCCAAGGAATGAGGGTCTTATCTAGTGAAAAGATTGGTAAATACAATTGATATACTTTTTAACCTCAAATGCTCGTATTGTCTAGCTCTGCTATGCTTATGCGTACTCTGTGCTTTCCGGTTCAATACAGTTATGGTATGTTGAAAATCTCACATCTCATTTTCTCCTCCAACTTTAAAATCGCCTACATCGCTGCAGAAGTACCAACCCAGTGTTTACAAAGTGAATGTGCAAAGAAGGTCAAACGCCCTTTTCAAGAATAGGTAAAACAGCGATGTAGGGTGATTTTGGAGTTGGAGGAGAAATTGAGATGTGAGTTTTTCGACCTACCCTAACTGTTTTGAACGGGACTACACAGATGTATGCGCATGGCAGAGCTAGACAAGATAAGCATTTGAGGTTAAAAATCATATAATTTGTATTTTTTTTAAATGGCCGATCGTTTTGCTAGATAAGACCCTTATTCCTCAGATTGTTTAGAGCACTTTGAAGCTGCATTGAAAAAGCTGCATTTTGAAAGTTCAAACTCGTGGGCACCATAAAAAGTAGCCTATATGGAAATAATTCCTGAAATTATTACCTCAAAAAACAATTTTACAACTGAAGAAAAAAAGACATGAACATCTTGGTTGACAATAGGGTGAGTACAAGATCTGTAAATTTTCGTTATGGAAGTGAACTACTCCTTTATCTTCCATATGAACATATTAACATATCACTAGTCAGATTACCATAAGACTGTTTCTGTCTATTTTTGTATATTAGAAAAACACCTCTGAGACACGAACAGTGAAGCACTTCCACTTCACAGCATGGCCGGATCACGGCGTTCCCACTGGCACAGAGGAGCTCATCCAATTCAGAGGACTTATTCGTCAACACATAGAGAGAGCTTTCTCTGCAGGGCCGACAGTTGTACACTGCAGGTGACCACCGCTCAGTCTGAAACCCAACTCAAACATTAACTTAACATACATAATGACAGTCAGTCAATAGCTGAGGGCTACAGCAAATCAATATTAAAAGTGAGCACTAAATTAAATAATTAAATTGACTGTGTTTCTGTCATTGTCTCCGTACTCTAGTGCTGGAGTGGGCCGGACAGGTACCCTGATTGCACTGGATGTTCTGCTGCAGCAGCTGGACAAAAAGAAGGAAGTAGGCATTGCAGCGTTCGTCCAGCAAATGAGACTCAACAGACCACTAATGGTGCAAACAGAGGTAACACTGTTTAAAACCATAACAAAGGCATTTATTAGAAGTTTATTGGCAATTTAGCACAGAATTGGGTTCTAGGTGTTGTCTTTATTACTGAGGTGATATTTTGATAGCCTATTTGGGTTATGGCTAACGTTTTCCTGGAGGATCCAAACAACTAATAAAGAAAGTTCTGGTGGATATCATAATTGAACTGTAAAACTTCCATCTCATGGTAGGCATTTGGGAGACTGCGTATTTTACTGTAACTACATAAATTATGGAATAAGCCTGAACTATCAAACTACATTTTTCTGTACCAATAATCAGTGATGGGAATAACGACGTTATAAATAAACGGCGTTACTAACGGCATTACTTTTTTCAGTAATGAGTAATCAAACTAATTGTTTTTTTTCCCCCATTACAACAGTGTTACCGTTACTAACAATAAAATGCGGCGTTACTATAACTAAGCTCACTAAAGCAGTTTTCTTCTGAGTTGCATCACGTTGCGTTCTTCTTCTGAGGTACATTCTGGTTTATTCCTCTCAGCGCGTCTTCTTCCAGAAAGAAAAAGTAGCCAAGATGAACTTGATGAATGTTCCCGTTTGTTTACAGAGGTGATCTGGGAGTTTACCTACAATGTTCGCACGTCTCACATGGATGTTTAAAAAATTTTAAAAGCTGAGCCGCTCGTGGGAGTGATTACAAGAGATAAATTTACACAGGAAAACTGGAGCTCGCACTGGTATCATACGGATTATTTTATCAGAAAATATATGTTTTCGACGTGACTTACTTCATTTAAAAGCAGACATTTTACAAGCTTTCTATACTTCTACTTCTCATGTCTGTGAGGCAGGTATTCACTGAAATTCAGGTTGTTTTATCTATGTGTCTGAGAAAAGAGGTGACAGGGACCGAGATGGCAGAGAGCGCACCCTATATATTTTCTTTATTTTACAAAAGCACATTGTTTTGTTTTATTCATTTAACATATTTAATATGGGGGGCATTCAAGTTATTTGACATTTGAACATTTTTCAACACAGTAGTTACTTTTATAATGATGTAACTCAGTTACTATTTGTGAGAAGTAGCAAGTAACTATAACTAATCCCCAACACTGCTAAAACAAGTCTGCTTTTAGAAATGTATCAAAAGCAGCCTTTCCTGCATTCATGGCAATATAGTTTTTTCATTATTCCACATACACATACAGTGATGTTACTGCTAATTCTACAATTAAGTTAAGACTTGATAGCAGCTCCCAGAATTAATATCAAAGTATAATAACGTAGTAAATATTTATAGCTGCAGTTGCTATCAGCATGTTTTCAAGGAATGCTTATTTTGAGTTCAAAGGATATTTCAAAAACTCTTTGTTCTAACTGGATGGCATCTATATTTTTATGATTATTACATATTGTTATCTAATAACAGGTAATACTTTTATCACCTAGAAATAAGGAAATGTGTATTCCTGGCAGACATCATTTACTCAACTGTTTTATGGTTATCTTTCTGTATTTTACAGTCTCAGTACGTGTTCCTGCACCAGTGCATCATGGATTCTCTGCAACCCAAAGTTGTGCCTGGCTCAGAGCCTCTCTATGAAAACACAGAAATGATTTATGTCAATGCAATAGCATTGAGAGAATATGAAAAAGGAAATTAAATGTGAGGAGAAATTTAAGCCACATCATATGGTGCTTAAATACACACCCTTCCATAAATAAACACTGAAAGTCTGGATTATATGGGTATTTTATATAATGAAATGCTGTTGTTGTTGTTATTTTAAACACATTCTTCTGCTAACAAGACTGAAAGATACTGGTATTTTCAACCTAAAATATAAAGCACTAAGAGTTTACCATTTAAACTTAACCATCAGTCTTTATTAAACTAAAGAGCTGTGTATATATGTTTTTTTTTGTGTGTTCAAATTTTTGCGTGATAACCTATGGTCTCTAAAAGGAAAATTTCATTTGAGCTGTAGTTAGTGCTGCTTATTTTGCACATTGCTTTTAAACAAAAACAAAATTGTTCAAATTGAAATATGAGATCTATTTAATGTCAAGTGAATGTAAGATTAACAAAAGAGAAAAGTATTTTTCTATCATTTTTTTGTTTTTCCAGTGTCATGTATTCTCAGCTGCCTGTCGCATAAGATGCTTTAAAGGAATGGTTTATCTAAAGATGATAATTGTGTAATTATTAACATCAGGTCTAGGTACCCTGATTGAAATAATTTCAAATCTGTATGCGAAATAGAGAATGCGATTTAGGAAAATGAATTTGCTTTGGAGCTTCACAGACACGGTTGCTTTAAAATTTCAGTCAGTAATTCAAGTTATTTTCAAGTTAACCTTTATATACTTGGGTAAATAATGTTGTATGTGACCTGTTTTGATATTTGCTGTTCATGTAATTGTTTTGCACTTTAGTAAAAACTGAAATTTAACTGAATCTTTAAATACATCTACATTGTGTTTCCAGCCACAAGCAATTTGTAAATAATTAACTTAACCATTGTTGTACATGTTTTTGGACTTGACCTTGGCAACTCTTTTGATGTACATATAAATATGATAATCATTCACTATTGTGGTATTAGCTGATAGCATCACTGAGCCAAGATACCACTGCAATACCATTTCTTGTGACAGACTTTTATTGTTAGATGAGTGCCGTTTAAAGTCTTCCATAGACATTTTTTTTATTCACATCACTTGATGACAAATATTACTGTATTGGCATTAACTTATTTGATTAATTGAGTAATTGAATAAAACTTAAGTATGTGAAGAATCAACTGGCATTGGCATGCATTTGTCTGTTCATTTCATTGGGTTTGCATTGTAACGGTTTCTGGCTTTTTGCTATCACAACTGTTTTTCCACACATCTGGTTACATCTTATTCACCTTCCTCTTCTGCGATATTAAAAAACATTTCTATCATCTCATCTTTAGTGTCTTCCATGTAGTCAAAAGGCTGCTCTGTCATGATGTTCACCACCTCTGATGGTGGATGGAGCGGCTCTACGTTAAAATCCCAGGGTAGCGGCACAGAGAACTTCTTGCAGATGTTGTGCAGGACACAGCAGGCTTTGATGGTGCATGCCACTGACTCAGGTGATTGAACAGAGCCGATGTCACGCAGGCAATGGAAGCGGCTTTTCAAACAGCCAAAGACCTGTTGCGCACGGCTGTGTAGCTGAGCGTGTGCTTTGTTAAATCGAAGGGCTGCGTTGCTTTTTATGCGGAAAGCCTCGACAGGGGTCAACACATGTCCACAACCGAGCAGACTTCTGCTACCTGTGGGAAACAAAGACAAAAAGATTGACAATTGGAACACACTAAGGCCTGGTTTTACAGTCAGGGTTTAGTCTAAGCCAGGATTACACCATAGTTCAATTAGGAGATTTAAGTAATTTTTTAAAAAACATTAATATATAGGATATATTTTAAGATCAGTCAGTGCAAGATTTTTTCAGTTGAAACAGCTCAGATTTACATTTTAGTCTGGGACTAGGCTTAAGTCTTGTCTGTGAAACCAAGGGTAAATCTTCTCATTTTGGTGTCAAATAAATTTATGAAAATTGTTTTTATGCACTACCAGTCAAACGTTTTTTTAACAGTAAGATTTGTATTATTCTTAAAAGAAGTCTCTTTTGCTCACCTGTATTTATTTGATCCAAAGTACAGCAGAGACATTTTTACAATTTAAAATAACTGTTTTCTATTTGAATATATTTTAAAATGTAATTTGTTCCTGTGATTTCAAAGCTGAATTTTTAGCATTATTTGAGTCACACGATCAACCAGAAACCATTCTATTATTCTATTTTGTTGCTAAAAAACATTTATTATCATTATTATGTTGAAAACATCTGAATCGAATTTTCAGGTTTCTTTGATGAATAGAACATTCAGAAGAACAACATTTATCTGAAACAGAAAACATTATTTGAAAGCACAATTTAAAGGATCCTTGTTAAATAAAACTATTAATTTCTGTATAATTACTGCCTCCAAGCTTTTGAATGGCATAATGTTACAAAAGCTTTTTATTTCAGATAATATAATGCAAATGTTTCTTGGACAGCAAACCAGCATATTTGAATGATTTCTAAAGGATCATGTGACATTAAAGAATGGAGTAATGATGCTGAAAATTCAGATTTGATCACAGAAAATAATTACTTTTGAAAAAATATTCAAATAGAAAGCAGTTATTTTACATAGTAAAAATATTTCACAATATTACTGTTTTTGCTGTATTTTAGATCAAATGATTTCAGGCTTGGTGAGCAGATTCTTAAAAAAAAAACATTAAAAATCTTCTGACTGATAGTGTATACATAGAAAGCATATGTCTCAAATTTTGTGAAAATAAAGTTTTAAAATATGAGTGCATAATGTTGCATTGTCATTCAGCAGAACATATTTATTTCTGTAAAAATGAAACAACACTTATTGTAACCCATACTTATTAAAGGGCCCATATTGTCAAAATTGAAATTTCCTGTCTTTTTTCCATGATAACTGAGGTCTAGGGGCTATATAACTACCATATAAGTTTCAAAACAGTCAATCCACAGGCACAGGCTTCCGAACAACGTTAATATAAGAGACCAGTGGCACGTCAACTTCAGCCTCTTTCACACAGCCATTCCGGAAAATACACGGATAATGTGTCCCATGATTTGTTCCGGAATTGTTTAATTTGGTTCATTCACAGTTGTTTTCCGGAATCTGTACGTGCTTTACACACAACCCATAAAGACATGTGACGTTTGGATGTGAGGTGTTACACTTACACTAACCTGACGAACAATCTGTGCTTCAGCGTGGATAGCGAGGAGCTCCCTGCTTCATTCCACTTTGCACGTATTTTTCAGTCGTGAAGAGTCACACGGTAATGTGCATCATCACTACAACGCTGCCTTTGTGGCATTTGGTTCTGGCTTTTGTTCACACAGCGCTTGTTCCCGTAATTTTCCGGAATCAGCGCGCATTGTGAAAGAGGCTTTACTAAAGCAACAGTTACGTAGCTTAATGCATTCCGTGTTTGAAAAAGAAAAAAAGCATTAATGATCATTCTGAAATATCCTGTTGAGTATCAGCATACATGACCGTAGTTACTTGTGTTTGGTCTGGCCGTGCGTCAATCAGAAAACAATAGGCCAATCAGAAGAGAGGCTCATGAATATTAATTAGACAGGCCAAAATCTACCTGTTCTTGACAGAGCTCCTAAAAAGGAGCTGTAAAAATATATTGAGATGGATTTTGGCACTTATACCGCAAATATATATTCTTAAGGACATCAACAACTAAAATAAACCTCCAGAAATGTGTACAATATGGGACCTTTAAAATATATAAAATAAAAAGAAATCATACTAAATTGTATTATATAAAAAAAAAATACAACTTCTTACTAATGGGAAAACCTGTTGGTTTGAAGGATAGTAATAAAAATGGGTAAAGATTTAATTAAAAAAATAATAGTTTGTTTTTGAGGGCTGCATTGTGATCCTTAAATACTTTTAATGTAGTCTACTGATTCTGGTTCTAAATATGCATGACCAGCTTTTTTGTTAAACGAACTACTGCTACATTGAATGACATTTTAGTGGGTGTCTTTTGTAAACTGTGATAAAACCGTATGATAGTATTTTTTTTTTCTTTCCTCAAAAAACAAACAAACAAAAGTTTTATTACCCTTCTCAATGAGTCTTACCAACAACCCACGTATGGCCATGTTGAAATATGCTGAACTGTCTGCCAATGTCTGAATTTTCCCAAAGAGTGTGTTCAGGCGTTCCTCCCGGACAGCACTGCTCCAGACTCAAGAGATTTCCATCCACGTCGAATATGACCTGCATCATGACTGAATGATAACCCAGAGTGTTCAAGTACATGAGCTCCTCCCCAAGCGGAGGACTCACCTTTACGTGCAGATACCCCAGCACTCCCACCACATGCGGAATGCCACTCAAATTCTTAAACGCTTGGGCGGCACCCATGCGGTCGTTATAACTGTTCGGGAAAGTGATGAAATCAGGACTCACATCTGATAAGAGTTTAGTAATGGTCTTCACAGCCTCGACCGCTGCTGTCTGATCTATTCCCATGCGGTCTGTAATTTTACTAGGCAGAGACCCCTGTGCGTAGTAGGCAAGCGTGGCCAGAATATTGGCTTCTGCGGAGGTCAGACTGTGGCTGGGTGCAAACACGTCTTTCTTTAAACGGGCCTGAATGAAATCGATGATAAAGCGCAAGCACTGTCGATTGAGACGTAAACACTGAGAAATATAGCGATCATCCAGTTCGTCCAGGACACTGGGTGTCTCGGAGGCAGAGATGGGCTCACTGATGCTGGATTGTTTGTCTTGTGTTGTGTTGCTGATGCTGATACTGGGTGATGGAGTGTTGTTACACAGTCCGTTTGAGAATAAATCATCCTGGACCGCAAACCACAGCGCTCCAGCTAAAGACATTATGAGCAGTTGGAAAAAAAGCTGTAGAAGTCTTCCTTTCGGGTATATTTGTTTAAAAACAGATGTTCATTTGAAGGTCTGTTGCAGCGGTGAAACTGCAAACTGCTATTGAACTGAACGATAAACCATCAATATGGTCATAAAACAAATCTTCAGATAGTCCATGAAAAATCGAGTTTAACTGAGTGGAATAACGACCAGACATTCCTTAACCCAGCTCTTCTGCATTATGTCAAAATATACATCTGAACGACAACCAGTGTAATGTGAACCTAACGTTACTTCGGAACACGCCGAGTTGATCGTGTTTAAACATCCGGGTCATGGGGAGATTTGTTTTTCATTTCATAATAAAAGTCCTAGTGGGAGCGAAATGCACATGAAGAAAATACAATATAATATACATAAATAAATGAACAAAATAAATTAATGACTGAGACTAATGTAAATTAATTGACGCTTAATTACACATGATTTACTTTGGCAAACTATTAGTTTCAGTTACATATTTTCATACACAGTAGACAGCATCATTTTTTTGATGTTTTATTATTAAAATTCATTGTGAATATTGTATTAAAATTGCTTTATTAGTGTGTTTTTGTGTTTTAAGGGTGCATGGTAAGAAACATGTTTCATATTTCACTCTAAAACCCATAGAAAAATTATATTTTGTGTGATAAAACTGGTGAAAAATCGCCATTAAATTTGTACAAATGAAGTTCTTAGCAATATATTACTCATTAAAAATTACGTTTAGGTAGGATTTTAAGGTAGGAAATTTACAAAATATATTCATGGAACATGACTTAATATCCTAATGATTTTTGGCATAAAAGAAAAATCCATAATTTTGACCCATACAGTGTATTTTTGGCTATTGCTACAAATATACCAGTGCTACTTAAGACTGGTTTTGTGGTCTAGGGCCACATTTGGTTAAAATATTTGGTTCAGCCTGGCAGATATGAGAGTTTGTCTACTGTATATTAATTTATTTGTAAACAGAATGCTCTAGATATATTTAGAATATATTGGTTATGTAGGAAATAAGTGAAAATCTATTTGGATCTAATGCGAGTTCTTTCATTTACTGTTTGGAAACATTGAGATACACGAGTTTGTAATTTATTTGCGTTTTCTGGGTAACTTTTACTTTGGTATTTCGTTTTTTTTGTTTTTTTTTTAATGTTAACGCAAACTGTGAAGTTTGACACGATATGCCACTATAGACTTAGCAAAACAACATATTAAAGGCGCATTGAAGATTTATCCTAAATTATGGCTTTTACTTTAGGGAGAATATCAGTTTATAATGGTTTTAGGAGGGCAGTTCACCACATGAGTGTAAACTCAACGAAAGGACAAAGATTTTACAGCACCATTTCAAAAGAAGAAAAAACAAGCCCTTCAGGTAAAGTTAGCTGAATTTCCAGTTTTTAGTCAGTAGAGGTCAGTATAAACTTAAAAAGGTTGAGGTTGTTTTCAAAACTTGATTTGTTTGTCACTGCCAGATTATTATTTTGAGATTGCAATATTTTTTTTTTCTTTAAAGCTGCTTTAAAACAATGTACATTTTGAAAAGAGTAAATAAATTAATAAAATTGACTTGATATGTCCGGGATACTGCTGTAGTAAGTTAAGTCTCCCCCTGTAGGAGGGGGCTTTGAAGTTCACTAACTAGTAACGTTACTGGCCAATCAGTTGCTACTCTGTGAACTCTCTGAGTTGGACTTCAGAAACAGTACAATGGGTGAATAGCCTTTTAACGTAGTTTATTTTCGACAAAAATCTAGTTTTACACATAATGTCAGAGATTACGGTGTGTCTGTGTATGTATATGTTTAGAAAAAAAATATTTAGATTAGCATTAGCCGACCAGAAACATTGCGACCTTGCTCTTTTATGAAGTGACATATCTTTAAAATATTTATTTCAATATTTAGCGAGTACAATTTTTAAAACTCAGTTCACATACAGTCATTATATGATGACATTTGTTATAAAATATTTAAGATAGGAAAACAAAGTGGCCAGAGCAGTTGTGCAGTTAGTGTTAGAAAGGTTACTCTGGGAATGTAGGCTAATAAATTACAGATTACAAGTTACCATATTTAAAATGTAACCAGTAGTGTAACTATTTGAATTACTTTATTAAAGCAATGCAACTGATTACATTTGATTACTTTTTGAGTACTTTTCTAAATTTCTAACAAATGTTAATAATTTTCAAACATTTAAACTTGTGAACCTTACAGTAGTATTCAACGCTGATTATAATAAGGCTTTAAAAATCCTTCATCACTTGAATTAAGATTATAATAATTTAATTTTTAAACCACATTCACCACAAAATCAGACACCTCTTTTTACTTTGAGATCGTTCTGAGGTTAAATAAAGATTTAAAATCATAACAAGAAATATATACTGTTGTGATACTGTTTTTTGAAATCAAATCTTTGCACGGCTATGACAGGAAACACTGGCATCTAACACTGCCATAGGGGGGAAAAAGAGTTAATCTTAAAAAAATAAAGCATATACATAAATCCAAATAAAAAATAAAACTGTTATCGAATAAGCATGTATTCATTTATAAAGCAACTGTAATTTAATTACACATTTTTCGCAGTAACGGATTACAGTTACATTCATTTTGTAATTCAATTCTGAAATTAACTAATACCTAATTACACTCCAACACTGTGAACAGTGCCATCAGAAATAATATGAAAGGGCATCGAAATAATGTGAGCAATCTTAACTTTGCGACGTGTTGCACATGTCTAGTGTATCTGTGCAACATTTATTATTATTATTATTACTATTATTATTAATTACAATAATGATTTCTGAAGGCTCATGTGACTCTGATAACTGAAGTAATGGCTTCTGGAAATTCAGATTTTTCATCACAGGAATAAATTACATTCTAAAATTACTGCTGGGCAATGATTAATCTCATCCAAAATACAAGTTTTTGTGTACATAATATATATGTGTGCTGTGTATATTTATTATGTAAATAATATAAATACAAACACATGCATGTATATATTTAAGAAAAAATATGTTTATATGTAAACATGTGTGTCTTTATATATACGTCATCCTCCTGAAGCAGTGTGTCTTTATATATACGTACTAAATATACACAGTACACACACACACACACACACACACACACACACACACACACACACATATATACATATACTTATTTATATATATATATATATATATATATATATATATATATATATATATAATTAGTTTTTTCAAAATATATACTGTATGTGTGTGTCTTTATATATACGTAATAAATATACACAGTACACACACGCACACATATATTATGTACGCAAAAACTTTTATTTTGGATGCAATTAATAGCGATTAATCGTTGCCCAGCACTATTTAAAATATCTGACCTTGGACCACAAAACCAGTCATTAGGGTATTTTTTTTAATTGAAATTTATACATCATATGAATAAATAAGCTTTCTATTGATGTATGGGGTGTTAGGATAGGACAATATTTGGCTGCGATACAACTATTTGAAAATGTGGAATCTGAGGGTGCAAAAAAAAATCTAAATATTGAGAAAATTACCTTTAAAGTTGTCCACATTAAGTTCTTAGCAATGCATATTACTAATCAAAAAATTTATTTTATATATTTATGGTAGGAAATTAAAAAAATAGCTTCATGGACTTGATATCCTAATGATTTTTGGCATAAAAGAAAAAATAATTTTGACCCATACAATGTGTTGTTGGCTATTGCTACAAATATACCTGTTGCAATTAATGACTGGTTTTGTGGTCCAGGATCATATATATATATTTATTTATATTAGGGCTGTCAAATGATTAATCATGATTAATCACATCCAAAATAAAAGTTCATGTTTACATACTAAATGTGTGTTTTCTGTGTTTATTTATTATGTATATATAAATACACCCACATACATGTATATTCAAGAATTGTTTTTAGATTTATATAGAAAATATTTATAATTCTATATATAGTCTAAATTAAATAGAAGTATAACTATTCATTCATATAAATATTTTTTTAAATCTATACATGTATGTGTGTGCATTTATATATACATATTAAATATACACAGTAAACACACATTTACGAGAGTGTATTTGTATTTGTAGTGGGTGTATTTATATATACATAATAAATAAACACAGAAAACACACATTTAGTATGTAAACATGAACTTTTATTTCGGATGTGATTAATCGTGATTAATCATTTGACAGCCCTAATTTATATTTATATTTATATTTATATTTATATTTCTGTTTTTTTTTTTAATTAAATAAATGCAGCCTTAGTGTGCATAAGAGATTTCTTTTTTTAAATAAATAAGTAAATAAATAAATAAAGTGAAACAAAAATTATATATATATTTATATTCATATTTATATTTTTGTGATCAAACAACTGCAGCCTTAGTGTGCATAAGAAATTTCATTCAAAATAAATAAATAAATAAATAAAATAAAACAAAAATTTAATTATTCCAAACTTTCCCAAAAAACATTTGGACAAATAAAATCTGTGAATGTCATTATGTTATACAAATATCAAAGCAAATATGGTTTATTTTAAAGAAAACTAGCAAAAGCGCTTTTCAAGCAAAACATTTCACAAAAGAAGTTACTTTACTCTATTTAATATTTTATCTAATGCAATGACGTGTCTTAAATGTCCAAAATGTGTCACATACGCTGTACTTATTTGACATATTTTACTGTTTTAAAATCTATCTATTGTATTGTACTTGCCAACAGATGAATTAAATGTTCATGCATTTCATTTGCAATTGTGAATGGTGCAGGTGGGACGGTGATTTCTGAGAGGAGGGGTACGGTGATGGTTATTGGGATTAACCGTCCTGAAGCACGAAATGCAGTAAATCCAGAAACTGCTCAGAGACTGACTGAGGAGCTGTCAGCCTTTGACCAGGACAACAGCCTTAATGTGGCAATACTTTATGGAGTCGGTAAGTTCACTTAAACACTATTGGTGTGAACTTTGATGCACTTTGATGGTTAGTAAAAATATTAATACGTCATCTGAATGAGCGGTCAAGAAATTTCCTCAGATTTCTAGTGTAGACATGAATATATACTTGGTTAAGTCTAAAGCTAACTAAAAAATTCTTGAAATGTGCCTTCATACTAAAAGCTGTTAAAACGTTGAGTAAGTGGGTAACACATGGCTACTAGAGTTCTGTGTTATGTCAAAGCCTGTGGTGACAATATTACCACACTGAAAACAATTATCCTAGGCCATCCAATTGCACACCCTCAGTAGAAATAATTTGTTCAACCTGGATCAACCACCTCTGTTGAAATTTCCTAAATCACCTTTATCACGAGTCAAATGAGAGGTTTTGCTCTCTCACACACTCTAAACCTGGAGTCCAGCCAAAAGACTGTCTGCAGGTGAACTGAACACAGTAGATAACATTACATGGACAGCAACATAAAGAATGTGTGATGACAGTAATTGCTTGAGCTTTGAAGAGGTGAATGAGTGCCAGAGCTAATGATGGCCACACAAGAGCTTCCTTATTTCGCCAGAACACAGGGTTAGGTCTGTGTTAACATCTACTATATCTTAGACATTTAAAAGGACATTAAAATGCAATTGAACACACACATTCTCACTTACTGGTCTAGATTTTACTAGTCCATTAGGAAGCCATTATAAAAATTGTGTCCATGTTCACGTTTCAGCTAAATTATGAATAATTGCTGTTTTATTGCTTAGTTCAAGCTGTGCTTTGCTGAAATACACTGAAGTACTGTTTTAACTGGTCATTTTTTCTGAATTTATAAGTTTAAAATGACTCTTGTAATTAGCATGTATTCCCTTGTGAAAAAAGGTGTGCTTACTTGTGTTGAATGTGCATTTGTAGTGTACTTCAATATATTAAAAAAAGTAACATAGTATTAATTTTGATATAATAAAATAAAAACCACTTTCATGACTTTTTCTTAACACACTTAAGTGCACAAAAGTTCACTTTTTAATAATGTCAAATTAAAAATTCTACTTTAAAGCATTTAAAATAATTGTTTTAATAACATTTTTACATAAAACATATATGTAACACTTTTTGTCTGTTGCTGCATAATTACACAAAAAATAATTAATGGTATGTAGTTACTATACGTTTAAATCCAATTGTTAAATCTTTAACAATTAAAGATTAATTTGGTATTACACTGTAACCATATATAAATAGTAACTTTTCTGTTGGAATATTGTTAAAAATGTCATTTTCATTTTTAGCAGTTTTTACTCCAGTCCTAATTGTCACATGATCCTTCAGAAATCATTTTTAAATGCTGATTTCTGAAGAATGTATGCTGCTCCCCAATGACTTGCGTATATTTTTTTCCATACTATGGAAGTTAATGAAGACAAGCAACTGTTTGGTTATCCGCATTCTTTAAAAATCTTCTTTTTATGTTCAACAGAAGAAAAAAATATATACAGGTTTGTAACAACTTCAGCTATTTGCTTTTTTATTTAATTGCAATTTACTAAATTAATAATTGTACAAAAACAGTACATTCCATTTGCACTTAAGTATATTCTTTTAAAATATATTACATATGTATTACGGACTCTTAGTATGGTAAAGTGGACTTCTTTTTTACAAGGATTGCCTTGTCAGTTAAATAATCGAGGTGTTTATTTCAGGAGGGAATTTCTGTGCTGGTTTTGATCTGAAGGAGTTGGCCCAGAGCTCTGGTTCTCTTAATGTGGAGCAAGATGTCCACCGTTCTCCTGGTCCCATGGTACGGAGTGGTCCTTCTCAGATACAGTAATGCACAGTAATATTAGAGGACTAATTTAATACATTGCATTTAAGCCCGCTATAATATTATAACTATTAAATGTTTCTTGAACCAAAAATAGTTTTCATGACAGTTTTCCACTGTGCATTAACAGACACATGTACAGCCATTAATTACAATTAAAATGTCTTCCAAAATATTCATAAGGAAACAAACACTGCAGTCATGCAACAGATGTATGTTTTTTTTGTTTTTTGTTTTTTCCTTGCGAAAAAGGCTGGCCAACCAAAAAGATCACATGCCCAAAGTCACTGCTGTTATATAAAACAATATAGTGGTGCTTATGACTATTTTCCTAAGAGAGAGTGAATAACAGAGAGGAGTCCAGAACCAGCTGTGGCTGTATGTTGAGTAATTTCCAACATAAATCTATAATGCTATACAAGCTGCACATTGACTAAAATATATCCAAGTTCCATTTCTATAGTATTGTCCCTTGAGAAGATATACTAAAATGGTTGCTTAATTGTGAGCGGTGTACTCACATTTGTGAGATACTGTATATCATACATATATCTACCATCTACAGCTGGATGATACACCCACTAGTAACAGCGACTTACTATGATTAAGTTACTTTCAATGCACATGTTCTTAATAATAGACATTTAACGTACATGTTTGCAGACCTAAAGCTTGGTTCACATGGTAGAACAGAAGTAAACTAATGTGTGTTGTTTGCTGTAGGGTCCGTCTCGTATGAGGCTCTCCAAACCATTGATTGCAGCAGTCAGTGGGTACGCTGTGGCTGGGGGTCTGGAGTTGGCCCTGCTGGCTGACATGAGGGTGGTTGAAGAGAGCTCCATCATGGGTGTTTTCTGCCGCAGATTTGGTAAGTATTGTTTTCTCTTTGATTGTATCTAGATGTGTTATTTTTATTAAGTTGAGGTAGGACTACAACTCTGGACTGGGTTTTGGGGGAAGGGGCTTGTGGTTGGAATTTTTTCCTTCTTAAATCCTGAAGTAAATCCTAAAAGAAAATCCTGATATTAGAATAGAACTACTTGTTGTTTAGGTGACAATGTTGTTTTGAAACACTAATATCTTTGGTAGCATCCAAAACAGTAAAATATAGTAAACAAAAACTAAACATTTTATAAAATCATAAATCTCGCATGACAATATAGCATACAATGTATGTTATATTTACTCTGAGCAAGACCAGTGAATTAAAATGCATATTCACTCTTGCTTACCATGGTATTAAATGTTTACTACAGTGGTAGACAATGACTTCTTTTACCCCAACCCCCTAAAATCAACATAACCAAACAGAGTAGATACAAAAAACAAAAACAAAAAAACACCCATGGCAGGTGTTGATTTAAAGGGATAGTTCACCCAAAAATGAAAATTCTGTTGTTAATTACTCACCCTCAGGTTGTCCCAATCCCTTAAAACTTTCATTCATCGTTGAAAGTGAAGAATATTTTTTTAATTATTGACAGCCTAAGCAACTTTCACTTCAGAGACCCAGAGAGGTACTGAAAAAGTCATGGAATTAGTCCTTGTTACTCCAGTGGGTCAACTTTAATTTTCTGAAGTGACAGGAAAGCTTTTTGTGCTAAAAAAAATAAATAATAATAAAACAAATATATTCAACATTTTCTTCACTTCCGCTTCAATTTTCAAATTTTTAACATATGTTTACGAGAGTTTGTGTGCTTCTTTTCTGGGCCTTTGAAGTTGCTTAGGCTGTCACTGGAAGGAGACAGAAACCTCTTGGATTTCATTTAAAATATCTTTAATTGTGTTCTGAGGATGAAAGAAAGTCTTAGGGATTTGGAACAACATGAGGGTGAGTAATTAATTTTAGGATTTTTGGGTGAATTATCCCTTTAAAAGTATGACTCCATTTATTAATAACAAAGACAGTGTCAAAGTTCAAAAAAAGAGCTAGGTGGTGGTGCCTTCCCAAGACATATGGATCCTTGTTTTCAATAGACTTTAAAAATGTGCTTTCCTTGAGAAAATATAGAAATATACAGTTACAACTTTTTTTTTTTTAATTTGATCTGGTTGCATTAGTTTTGCATCAAATACAACATGATTTTTGGTAATCAAGATCTGGCAGCAACAGCACAGTTTTCCGTTTGGGCGAGCAATTTGTGGACAGCTTTTCTTGTGCATGAAATCACCCACATGCCAATAAACCAATGAGAACTTGGAGCAGTAATGATGATTCATAGCAGTTGAGTGTAGGTGCCAAAGCTGTTGTGGATACACTCACCCAAATCCCTCTGGAACTAGCACATATTTGCAAACAATTGGCAAATAAATAATTTATTTATTGTGAGTTTTATGTTGCACCTCAAATAACAAGGGAATTGATATTATTGTTGTTATTTATTAGCCAGTCCCTGAGCTCATTTTCTCAAATGGCTTGAGCATGCAGAGCTTTCACAGCTTATATGGACTGCATATCCCTGGATTACCATATTCATGTATGAACCCTATTGTACATTGGTACTTGCACAATGCTATAATAGCAGTATATAATAAAATGTGTCAATTTAAATCCCAAAATTAAACCCTGGGATGCTAAGATATTGTGGACAGGCTTTGCAATACCTAGAAAGAGAAGAGAAATTTGATGCAGTTTCATTCTGCATGTACTAGTTTCTCTATGCTAGAGATATGACCACAGTGTGTATAAATATGCCAGCAGTGCTATAATTTACTGCCAGGAACTGATTTTTCCAGCTGCTCGTTTAAAACATAGAACCATCATCATGACCCTCTCTCTTTCATTAAACCAAGCATCCGGGCATTGCCCGCATGTGCCTGCGAACCCGTTCCTCAGACTGTCTGCCTCTACTGTACTCGCGCCACCCAGGAAGGCATGACGCCTGCTGTCTTGAAGTCTTTACCAGTACTCTACAGTAATGATTAGTATAATTGTTTGTGCAATGAAAAAAATGTGGTGCTTGCTAAGACAGTTGTCTGCCTTAGTATTGTTATTATTTAAGAGTTTGATCAAAACTTTAGGCCCTAAACACTTTACCTGCACTACTTGAGAAATGATTGATACCTCAAAACATGTGCTTTGGTGAGGTGAGGTACTGTTGGTATTACTTTTCTAATTAGACTAGAAAAAATGGGTGAAAATTCCAAATGCTTACTTACAAGGAAGAACCTGTGCCATATGGAAAGCAGAATATATATTATTGAGAGGTGGACTATTTTGTAAAAATATCATTAAAAATTGATCATTAAAATGCCTGGTTTGGCAAAAGTGATCTGCCCCTTAGAGTATACCATTATAAACTTGCTCAGGTGCAAGCAATCAAACAACAGGCTAATTGCTCCACCTGACATCAGTAGTATTGATGTTGATTACTTCAGAATAAAACGAGCTGTTTCACGAGTTCACACTTACATATAATTAGCTGGAGTATAGTAATGCATATCTGGCGTGCTGCCCGGGGGAAGGGCTCCGAGCGTAGTAAGAACTCGAAGTGAGGAGATGGGGTGGTGGAGGGATGCTGATAAACCGTCAAATGGGTAGAGGCAAGTCAGCTGTATTTAAACCTATTGGCGTTGATTAACTTGAGTGTACTCCTCTTGTATTAATTAGACTAAGTATTTGACACGCTCCTCCCGAACTTTGTTAATAAAACATAATTTCTTAACGATTCCACTGTTAGTATTGCATGGTACGGCAAAGAATTTCCCATGGTTGGGAAAGAGAAGACCTCCGGGATAAAGTTGTAGAAAGGCACTAGTTAGGAGAAGGTTACAAAAACATTTTGATAGCTTTAGCTATCCCTTGAAGTATTGTTCAGAGCATCATTAAGAAGTGGAAAACATATGGTACCACCAGCACATTGCCTACATCAGGCCGTCTGTTCAAAGTGGTTGACGAATCCAGGAGGACATTGATAAAAGAAGCTACCAGGAGGCCAAAGGCAACTTTGAAGGACTTACGAGGCTTTATGGCTGGGTCTGGTCAGTCTGTGAGTTGACAACTATCTCCAGGGTGTATGGCGTATGGCATGGTGGCATAAAAGAAGCCTTTCTCATTTGCGCCATGCAAAAACACATTTGGAAGAGTCTGATACCTTCTGGCAAAAGGTGCTATGGTTTGATGAGACCAAAATTGACCTTAACTCCAAGCGCTATGTTTGGCAAAAAGCAAACACAGCACATCACTCAAAACACACCATACCTACTATGAAGCATGGTGGTGGCAGCATTATATTTTGGGGGTGTTTCTCTTCAGCTGGGACTGGGCAATTGGTCAGGATTGAAATGAAAATGGATGCTGCCAAGTACATCCAAATACTTAAGGAAAACCTGCGTCCCTCTGCTAGGCAGCTGAAGATGGGCAGGTCATTCACCATCTAAGATGACAATAATCCTAAACATACTGCCAAAAAAACAACAAAACGGCTTAAGAATAAGAAGGTCAATGTCCTTGAGTGGCCAAATCAGAGCCCTGACTTAAATCCAATCGTAAATATGTGGATGGGTTTGAAGAGAGCAGTTCATTGGCGCTCACCACAGAATTTGTCTGAACTTGAGCAATTCTGCGACGAAGAATGGGCAAATATTCCCCAAAAGCTATTTCAACGGGGTATGATGATTTTCTATAAGCAATGCATGTATAAATTAAAAAATAAAGTCCCTCACTTGTTCTTAAACTGCGCACACTTTACATAATAGACCTGTTGGTGGCATTTGGACTTCTTTTAACCAACTTAGTTTCATCAAACACTACTAAGAGTTTGAGTAAGAGTAAGACATATACCATTTTAGCTATTTTTACATTTGTTAAAAAAAAATGAAAACGGACAGCGGCTATGTAGTTTTCAACCAGTTAATTAATAAGACTGGGAAGATACCCCTTTACTCCACGTTGTCAAATGTAGTTTGAACTGGTTTAAGACACACACAATACACAGCAATGCAATGGCAACAACATCTCAGACTATAGGTAAAAATACACAGGTATTTTGTGAGTTTTGAGCCATTTGTTACTTTTGATTTTGAACCTGTTATCATAATAATTATAATTACAGAGCATGTTGTTTTATTGACCACAATATTATTATTGTTAGCTGTTGAGAGAGGGGCACTTTTGGTTAATTTGGGAATAAGGCCAGGGCCTTGAGCCCCAAGAGCACCCCACTCTGCATGTACCTGCCTGCGATAAAAGATCAGAACAATGTCTTCAGGTGTGGTAACCATGATGTAAGTGAAATAATTGCACTTGCATCCGTTATTTAGTCTGAAAATAATCAACATGAACAGTTCAGAATCTGGGTAGTCAGGTAGTAATGCACCATATCATCCATTTACAACAGCTTTGTAAATGCATAGCAACATCCTAGAAACATGTTCAAAATCGCTCAGAACACCTATGCAACCATATAGCAACTATCCACAACACCCTAACAACCGCAGAGCAATATGCTATACACTACTCAGGACATCTTGGTTATGTAGCATAGATATGCACTCTATCAACCGCATAGCAACTTGCTCAAATGTACTCAGTAGAGCTAAGCAACCTCTAGCAACATTGTTGCAGTGACTTGCAGGGCAGACACCACACATTTTTTCCAGAAAATTTTATTTATTTCTGAAATCATGAACAAATTCAATAGCTTACATGATGTGATATCTATAGTCACATTACACAGAGCATCTAACATGTAACCATTCCCTCAACCATATACCGAAATGTTTTGTCAACAAATTTTATGTGTTGTTTTTGCCGCACATTGGTTCCTGTGGCCATTCCGCTATGATTGAGTTTAAATGAGAACTATCATTTAGAGACTTTTTCTCCCAGAACAAGGCTAAGCGCTCTGACACTACCCACTTATTTCCTCTGAATTTTCCTCACTCTCTCCTGTACTTACCCACAGTGCACAGCAGGCCCTTAAACACCATTCATCTCACATAATAGATGTCTTGGCCACCATCAGTGGAAAGGGTTTATTTTAACATCCTGCTTGTAGGTTTTATTTTACCTAATCTTGTTTTGGCAAGTGATTTTTAGGGCTGTATTTGGGAGACCAAGATGGGAACAGCCTAGGGGAATCCCTCGTGGTGAGAGACGAACAGAGAGAAATGAGAAAGAGGATGGGGGAGGTAACCCTGGAAAAGGAAAATATGCTACCAAAACTGACTGAAATCTCTCTGATGTGGCCAAATACTTCCTGTTGTGTCTTCAGATACTACATTGAGCCACCAAACTGATAGAAACAGCCCTGAAAAGAATGTGGACAAGCCATTTAAGTGATTCATCTAGTAAAAAGTTACATAGTCTTTAGCACATTGGTCCAATATACTTTTTATTGTACATTCCAGGTCTTATTGTGCACAATTCATCATGTTATACCAAAGAAAAAAGCCTTTTTATTTAAAAAATAATTAAGTAACTCACCACATTTACTTTCACCTGACATTATCTATACATATTTACAGGTAATTTGACAAAAAAAATGTTACCATTGGAACATTGGAATGTCCTGACCTGACCTTTAGCCTCCATGTCCAGGTCAAAAAGTAGGTTCTGAAAGCGTCTGGACAGGAACTTCACGGTAGCTTCAGTTTCAGGTCTGATTCCATACGGCTATGGAACGCCCACATTTCATGATCCAGTCATTGTTTTCTCATTGAATATTCTGTTTCACTTGGACAGTTTGTTCCCAGCTCAAATGAAATGCAGTACATTTATCAGAGACCAGAAGATCTGTGAAATCTGAGTTTATCATTTTAAGAGGCCCTAACTGCACACGTTGTATCTAATCCAACAGCCCAGGTGGTCAAAGCAAGTTGTTCTGAATGCACTTTCCATTCATCCACCTCAGCCACCGGAGTGGCTGCCAACAACTGAAATGACTCGACCTTTCTCAGATTTTACAGACATTCTCTTTCAACCTTCAGATCTCTGCTTGGCTTATGTTGCTTGGACTCAGGGATGCAGATTTCATCAAATACATTGACAGATTTAAGTTGTCTTGAGAATGGAAGACTTCCCTTACTGCATTCATTTATTTTAATTGAACAGCTTAAACGGAAACTAAATCTTAGGTTTAACCCTTAGAGATGTACAAATATAATTAATAAGGGACAGGTTTTGTATCATAGTCATGTTGGTTCTAATTTCACAGACATGTAGACCAGATCTTAAAGCTTTTAATTTAGCTGTTGTTGCGTATGTGTAATTGTATAGTCATGTGTGCGTGTAAAGGTTTTTTCCTGAGCTCTAGACTGAGGTAGAGTGGTGTAATGCGGCATTACCCCGACACCATTGTGTGTGCAAACTTGCGTCGTGGGCTTTGTTGGGACTTTGAAGTTCTGTGGATACCAGTATCGCCAGCATGAACGCATACAGGAAGACATAAAAGTTCAACTGCAGGCTCAGGCTTACACAGACAGATCCATTCATTCAGTCAAACACCTGAGGTGAACTGAAATCACCCAGGTGCTAATGCAGGACTAGTGACATGGAGTCATTCAGTGATTTCTGAAAAGCCATTGTACCACTTCAATGTCTCCTGTGTGTGAGAGCAAGAGGAGCTTGCACAATAGTGAAGGTCTGGACATAAAGGTATTGGAGTGATTTGAAGAGATGTATGGACTACTGCAACTAACTCTTCCCTCTGATGCATTTTAAATGATACATTTTCCCATCAAATTTAGCAAAAATGTGTTACTAGGGCAGTATCTTCAGAGGTCCATTTTTGTACCCTACAGTTGAGGTCAAAAGTTTACTTACACCTTGCAGAATCTGTAAAATGTAAATTCTTTAGCAAAATAAGAGGGATCATACAAAATGCATGCAATTTTTTTACATTTGGAACTGACCTCAATAGGATGTTTCACATAAAAGACGTTTACACATAGTCCACAAGAGAAAATAATAGTTGAATTTATAAAAATGACCCCATTCAAAAGTTTACATACACTTGATTCTTAATACTGTGAATGATCCACAGCTGTTTTTTTTTTGTATTTTTAGTGATAGTTGTTCATGAGTCCCTTGTTTATCCTGAACACTGTTCTTCAGAAAATTCCTTCATATCCCACAAATTCTTAGCTTTTTTTGTATTTGCACCCTTTCCAACAATGACTGTATAAATTTGAGATCCATCTTTTAACACTAAGGACAACTGAGGGACTCGTATGCAACTATTACAGAAGGTTTAAACACTCACTGATGCTCCAGAAGAAAACAATGCATTAAAACCCAGGGGGTGAAAAACTTTTTGAATTTGAAGATCTTCTGAGGAACATATAAGTATCTTCTGTAGCTTCTGAAGGGCAGTACTAAATGAAAAATATGATATTTAGGTTTACACCCCTGGCTCTTAATGCATTTTGTTTCCTTCTGAAGTATCAGTGAGCGTTTGAACCTTTTGTAATAGTTGCATACGAGTCCCTCAGTTGTCCTCAGTGTGAAAAGATGGATCTCAAAATCATACAGTCATTGTTGGGAAGGGTTCAAATACACAGAAATGCTGAAAAACCAAAGAATTTGTGGGACCTGAAGGATTTTTCTGAAGAACAGAGGGCAGTTTAACTGTTCAGGACAAACAAGAGACCCATGCACAACCATCACTAAACAAAAACACAGCTGTGGATCATTCAGGTAACAACACAGTATTAAGAATCAAGTGTATGTAAACTTTTGAACAGGGTCATTTTTATAAATTCAGCTATTATTTTCTCTTGTGGACTATATGTAAACATCTTTTATGTGCAATATCTTATTTAGGTCAGCACTAAATAAAAAATACCATGCATTTTGTATGATCTTTCTTAGTTTGGTAAAATGATCAACATTTTACAGATTCCTAAAGGTGTATGTAAACTTTTGACCTCAACTGTATAGCAATTATTTACTCTTTAAGGTACTAATATAAGAGGGGATAAGTGAATTTCAGCCCTCAGGCGCGGACAGGACGACAGCGCGTAAGTGACTACTTAAATTCTGTAGTTTAAATAGGCGGTTGTTACATTTGTTGTTGCTAGAGAATCACGTCCTTGTTATCTAACAATTTGACTTATTCGTTTCTATTTGCATTTTGTTGCTCCTAGACATTATTTATTTGTTTCTGTTTATTTGTTTTCCTGGTGATTTCGTTGTAAATTGTAGTTTTGATTGCTCTCATTCTAATTGAAATACTGAGCGGATGGCCAAGGGAAGCTTTTGTTTGTGAGATCGCTCCCTTCCTGAGCGCGCTTAAAAGTGCAAAGGGTGTTAGTTTTTCGTTTCGGTCTGACCCATTTGCGTACCATCCATTTGGGACTGACTCAGCCGAGTGGGCGTGCCTAGCGAAGAGAACTGTTTAAATACTTAGGTCACTCTTCATTTTGTGGGATAAGTGAATTTCAGCCCTCAGGCGCGGACAGGACGACAGCGCGTAAGTGACTACTTCAATTCTGCAGTTTAAATAGGCGGTTGTTACATTTGTTGCTGCTAGAGCATCACGTCCTTGTTTTCTAACTATTTGACTTATTCGTTTCTATTTGAGTAACCAAACTTCTCCTCTCCAGCCATCTGACGACATGTCCTTTAGACCCCATCCCCTCACACCTTATCCAAGCAATCTCCCCTACAATCCTACCAGCGCTCACACACATCATCAACACATCTCTTCTCACAGGCACTTTCCCCACTACATTTAAGCATGCCCGGGTAACCCCACTGCTCAAAAAACCTACACTTAACACTTCACTCATAGACAACTACAGTCCTGTCTCTCTCCTTCCGTTCATAGCAAAAACATTGGAACAAGCTGTTTTCAACCAGCTATCTATATTTCTCTCACAGAACAATCTACTGGATGCTAACCAGTCAGGGTTCAGGAGTGGCCATTCAACTGAGACGGTGCTACTGTCTGTCACTGAAGCCTTGCGGACTGCAAAAGCTGATTCCAAATCATCAGTACTCATCTTGCTGGACCTATCTGCAGCATTTGACACGGTGAATCACCAGATCCTGTCTACCCTCTCATCGTTGGGCATCACAGGGACTTCACTTCGCTGGTTCAAATCCTATCTCTCTGGTAGGTCTTTCAGGGTGGCCTGGGGAGGGGAGGTTTCCAAAACTCATCAACTGGTCACTGGGGTTCCTCAGGGATCAGTTCTTGGACCCCTCCTCTTCTCCATATATACCACATCTCTGGGCCCCATCATACAGGCACATGGCTTCTCCTACCATTGCTATGCTGATGACACACAGCTCTATCTTTCTTTCAAACCAGATGATCCATCAGTAGCTGCAAGGATCTCTGGCTGCCTGGTGGATATCTCTGCCTGGATGAAGGAACACCATCTTCAGCTCAATCTAGCTAAGACTGAGCTCCTTGTCTTTCCCGCCACTCCAACTTTACAACATGACTTCTCCATCCAGTTAGGTTCATCAACAATTACCCCATCGACTTCAGTCAGAAATCTTGGTGTAATCTTTGATGACCAATTGACTTTTAAAGACCACATAGCTAAAACTGCTTGATCCTGCAGGTTTGCATTGCACAACATCAGAAAGATCAGGCCCTTCCTAACAGAGCATGCTGCACAACTCCTCGTCCAGGCCCTGGTCATCTCCAGGCTGGACTACTGCAATGTTCTTTTAGCCGGTCTTCCAGCATGTACAATCAGGCCTCTACAAATGATTCAGAATGCAGCAGCACGGCTGGTCTTCAATGAGCCCAAGAAGGCCCATGTCACACCTCTCTTCATATCCCTGCACTGGCTACCGGTTACGGCTCGCATCAAATTCAAGACACTGATGCTGGCCTATAGGACAGCCACCGGCTCATCACCTGCCTACCTCCATTCACTACTACGCATCTACTCTCCCTCCAGAAGTCTGAGATCCTCTAGTGAAAGACGCCTTATTGTACCACCACAGAGAGGCATGAAATAACTTTCCAAAACATTCTTGTTCAACGTCCCTGCCTGGTGGAATGATCTTCCCACCCCTATCCGGAACGCAGACTCCATAACTGTCTTCAAGCGACTGCTGAAAACCCATCTTTTTCGACACTATTTGACTCAATAATAATAAAAAAAAAGAAAAAAAAATTCTTCTCCTCTCTTTCCTGATCTTCCCTTTCTAGCCCGTACTCATCTAACAACGCCTGATATATGGTATTTTTGAGCACTTCCTATGTCGATCTGCCTCCTTAGGATGAATCACTTGTTGTATTCCCCAATTGTAAGTCGCTTTGGATAAAAGCGTCTGCTAAATGAATAAATGTAAATGTAAATGTAATATGTGTTCTTAAATTACTAATGTGCAGCCTGTGAGGTGATATAAGGTACAATTGTACATTTGAGGATTTGGCCTCACTGATTCCTAAGTCCCTAGTTTTTTTCTAAACTTAAATTAAAAAAACATAGATTTGTCAGCGATGTCACCGATTTAATTAATATTCGTTTGAATGCACCTTTATTCCTCTTTTGAATCTTTTGCATTTATGGATTCTACACTGCCTCTGCTTTTAAGATTTGATAGGTTCGTCTACTGAAACAGATGCCCCTCATCACGTCTGGTGTGTGTCAGCTGCATGCTTGCAGATGTGTAATAGAGATGGAGGACTGACTCTCTGAATGACAGACTTGAGTAATGGGCTAAAAGAGCAGAGGAAATATGGAAGGATGTGCTTACTGAAAGAAACTCCCTCCCACCTCAGCTCAGGCTGCCAGATGTGTAGCGTGTTGGACTGAGAGGACAGATGATTGGTAGCAGATGTATCCACTCATTATCTCTCACCCTCTCAAGCCACTTTGAATAGAGCTGCATTATTTCCATAACCTGCTACAAGAGGACTTCAGGAGAAAATATCATTTTAGAATGTGGTAATAATGATTGTTTGAATTGGCAGAGATAAAGAGAGCTCTAAGTGCAGAGGGATTGCTCGTGATTAGACATATTCAAAAACCCTTTGTTGTGTGTGTAATATAATGGTCAATGTACAATATTAATAATATTGTTTTTGGGGTTGCACTGCTATAATTTTATATATTGTCAGGCAGTCATACAGTGGCTGATATTATTATATGCCCATGCTTTATTTAAAGAGCAGGTCATATAGGATTGCAAATATGTTGGTGTTCTAATTACTTTGTTTAATAATAAAGAATGTAACATATTTTGTCACTCGGCTGATGTATACAACATTTTGTTTACAGTTTAGCAGCTAAACTTTAGCTGTGGACATGATTCGCTTAGATTAGTGTTAAACAAAATGCTTTTATGTTATTATTTTTTTAGAACAGATTGGAGCACTGTGTAAAGGTGCTCAGGGTTGCCAGGTTTTTACAACAAAACCTGCCCAATTGCTACTAAAAAATAACACAGTCGCGTTTCGAGTTGGATCCCCCATTAAAAATTGTGTTCCGGGGTGTAAAATACACGCTTTTTGTCAGGGTTCCCCTGGTAAATTTGCATTCCAGGAGCTAAATATGACGTTATTGGGGTCACTTCATCCCACTGACTTGGCAACACAAATGGCAGCGCTCGCTAACTTTCTCTGTGCCAATAACAACAGGCTTGGCCAGCTGACCAATCAAAGCAGAGTAGACTTAAGGGAGGGGTTTACAGACATTACACTCAAAACTGTTTTGAATGAACCATTTTGAATTCATTGACAAATGGCTTTATGTATAAATGTATATTCTGAGAAAATTGCAATGTTTTCTGACCTTTCTGAGATGCATTTAAACCTGTTGTAGGGGACTCCAAGACAATATTAGGACACTTAAAAAACAATATTACCTGCTCTTTAATAAAAAAAAATAAAAAAATAAATAAAACCATAATATAGATTTCGACATGTTACAAATAAAATTAGACTGCAGAGCTGATATAAACGTCAAACGTTTAAACAGTAGTGTGTCTGCATAGTGGTGTGTATATATGTTTTTTTCCATGATTCACCTCATACCAGTTCCTCAGCTCCTCTATGTCTATAAGCCTTTTTCTCTGTGTCTGTCTCACACAGGTGTGCCATTGATTGATGGGGGTACGGTGAGATTGCCACAGCTGATTGGTCTCTCGCGAGCTCTAGATCTCATCCTCACAGGCCGACCGGTGAAGGCACAAGAGGCTTTAACATTTGGGCTGGCAAACAGAGTGGTGCCTGATGGCCAAGGTACACATACAGGACACCTTGAAACTTGCTTTAGCATTATGAGGCAATTGAAAATCAGCGTTTTGGCTTGTCACATGAGACATGACTAATCATAATGTGGAAAGTATGAATATGCAAAAGCACAAATGAAGTTCAGAGAATTATCATTGGAATATGGATTATAGTTGTATGGATTAATGTTTTTATAGTTCATGTGGTATATGCTTTCACTTTATGAAAAAGAGCAGTGTAAATATTCTGGAGTATATATAGTGGTGGCCGAAATTATTAGAACAATACCTAAAAAATGGTTTTAAGTCTGTTATTTGTAACTTTTGCTGTAGTGTATAAGTAAGAAATATCAATTTACATTTCCAAACATTCATTTTGCCATTAATTGTAACAATCCAGTGTGATTTTTGTTTGCACAAGGAGTCTGACAACAGCCAGTGCTCCACACAGAGATCTGATCTCATCATCATCAAGTCTGTCTGAAATGACAAACTAGACAGCCTAAATCCAGAAGAACTGTGGCAACATCTCCAAGATGCTTTAAGAGATTTGCTTTAAAAGCAAAGAATGGTCACACCAAATGTTGATTTAATTTAGTTAATAGAAGTTAATTGATAAAGAAAATCTATTTATGACATAATTTCTGACAGCATTCTCATTTTACAGCATTTTTACACAAGTGCCTAAAACTTTTAGCTTTGCAGGTAGGTCTATTGAAACATCCTAGAGACGTTGCCACAGTTCTTCTGGATTTAGTCTGTCTCAGTTTGTTTCTTCATGTCATTCCAGACAGACTGGATGATGAGAACAGATCTCTGTTGTCAGACTGCTTGTGCAAATCTGACTAGATTATTACAATTTATGGCAAAATTAATGTTTGGAAATGTAAACTGATATTTCCTACTGACCCACTACAGCATATGATATAAATAACTGATTTAAAGCTATTTTTTAGCTGGTGAAAATATTAGGCCCAATCCCAATTCTATTTTCTACCCCTTCGCCTACCCCTCGCCCCTTCCCCTTGTCCCTTGAAACAAAGTGTAAAGGGGAAGGGCTAAAATATTTCCCCTAAGAAATGGGACACCACTACAACACTGTTATACGTCATCATAGGTTGTCGCTAGTTCCTAATGTTACGTCAGAGGACATGCGCAGATGTTTATCACTCATTCCAAGATGTCAAAATGTTGTCATGTTTCAAAAAGTACAAATGTACGGTGTACGCACCGTTCATTCACATGTGGCCGTAAGCAAAACAAACAACGCGTTATCACATGCGCGGCAAATTGCTAATCAGTGTAGTGGTGCCTGGAGAAGTATATATGCTTCATTTGTGAATTTCGTTTTCAACTTTCTATTTGAACGCGTTCGTTTTCTGGATCCTTGGACTAAAATGTTTACAGGGGTTCACTTGTTTAAGAAATTTCTGATCGTAAAAATCAGCTTCTTTTTATTTGTAAGGTATCGTTTTTATTATTATGTACTGATTTAAATTACTGGTGCGGTAGACGTATCGGGCGCAGGTGCATTAGGCGCAATCATCAAATACATTTCAAAGCAAGCCGGCTCCACGGTCCTGACTGCATCATCACTGCCTTTATTGGGTGTTTTTAGCGAATATTTACATTTATTCACATGACTGGATGTGGTGGACTGCCATGATTTTGGCGAATGCCGGACACTACTGAATAATGCGCATCAGAGGGGATTTAAAAAGTGAAAGTGTGTATACACCGTATACCTGCGTACACCCTCCACTACACCACCGTTGCAAATTGCCGTGCCACTGGTCTTTCATGTTTCTAACATGCAGTCAAGTGTATATGACATAAAAATATATTTTGTAATATCGTGCAATCAGTGCTATCTGCTAGCAAACTTTAGCGATTTTTTTGCAAACGTTTATTTACAAAACAACACCATAAACACAAACACAAGATTGAAGGTAATATACATATAATGAAACATTATCATCAAAATCCTTATTAAAGGCAAAAATTACTTATATTTACGAGTCTGCTTGCTCGAGTGAGCAGCCATGTTGGAAATTTCTCTTAGCCCTTCGTTTGAAGTGAGGTCCTGAAAAATCTTCGTTTGGAGGGCTATCTGGCCCTTCCCCTTACCCCTACCCCTCCAACCAAAAGAGAAATGAGACACCCCTACCCCTTCACGTGAACGCGCCAAACGGAGGGGTAGGGCTAAGTGTAGGGGTAAGGGGTAGAATTGGGATTGAGCCTTAGTGTTCTATTAATTTTGGCCACCACTCCATCTTTACAAAATAGAGGAACAGTGTGATTCCCTCTAACTATATCTGCCTTTTCTACAGAATGTCAGTGTATCTTTTGATACTGTACTGTATATAGGCTGTTATCTAAGCCAGTATATGAGCATCTTTAATTCATCCACAGTAGAGTTACCTTGAGGATGTTAGCAGATTAGAAGAATTTAATGTGGCAGCAGTTCACACAGTCACAGCAAGGTTAAATGAGATGAGCTCAAAGCTGTTTAGAGATACTGTTAAAGTAAGCACTTCAGTTTCAAAGTGAATCCACTCGAGTGGACTTTCCATAGGAGATCTGGACAGAGTCCAGGGCTTTCATGTGCTACACAGAAGGACAAAATGAGTTCATATCAGAAGGAAATGAGTGATGATATGGAGGTCACTTGAGGTCACACACTATGGTCAGCTGAAAATTTTTTTTTTTTTGGAAGTGTCACATCTGTCCAGTGTTTCTGCTCTTCTGTCAGAGGTCTGTTATATTTGATTAGGAATTACCCCATTTTGGCATCTTCACATCTAACTGTCAGTGTTTGTTCGTTTGTTTTAGCACTTCAAGCGGCTCTTGAACTTGCCGAACAGGTCAGCGCATTTCCACAGCTCTGTCTCCGTGCCGACCGTAACTCCGCCTACCATGCTGCCTTTGACTCCTCCTCCTTCACCCAGGCCATGCAGTATGAGTTTGACAACGGTCTGCCAGTAATTGTAGCTGAATCAGTCACTGGAGCAACAAAATTCAGCTTAGGTGCTGGGAGAGGTGGGACGTTCTCTATGAGTAAACTGTAAACGGCCAGATGAACGAACATAAGACAGTGTAAAACTAAATAATGCTGAGATTACTGTTAATTGTACAGTGTATTACAGGTTAGAGTAAATGGACTGCTTTTGATCCAGTAAAGATTTGGGTTAAGATAAAACTTCCACATAATGATACAGACAATAATAATGTCATCAGTATTTTGTAATTGTGTGCATGCTGTGATAATTGAACATTTGTTAAATATGTATCTAATTTCTTTAAAGCTTGTGAATCAAGTTCCTATTACCAGATTTTTTACTAATCAAATATATTAAAGATCATACTAAAGAAAATTTTAATCAAACTTGAGTGCTTTCCTATGCAAAACTCACCTCCACAGTGGATGATGTTGGTGGGTTCTGGCTGACAAACATAGGATCTCACCTCCAAGTGATATTCCACCAGGTCAACATCATACTTGATGTATCATTCACGTCTGGAGCACAAACTGGTCAAATCACTAAAACAAATCAAGTGTTTATAAGTACAGTACAAGTACCAAAACAGCTGGTCATGTCATGGACTTCACAAGAGCTCTGAACGTCTCCTGTACTATCTGGCACCCAAATATTAGTAGAAGATTCTTAAGGTTTTGCAACTTGCAAAATCGGGCCTCCATTGATTTGTTCATCTCATAGAAGGTCAATCAGGTTGAGATCTGGGGAATTTGGAGGCCATAACACCTTGAACTCTTTGTCATGTTCCTCAAACCAATCCTGAACAAGTTTTGCAGTGTGTCAGGGTGCATTGTCCTGCTGAAAGAAGCCACTGCTACCATTGCCATGAAGGGGTGTACGTGGTCTGCAACAATCTTTAGGTAGGTGGTACATGCCAAAGTAACATCCAGATGAATGCCAGGACCAAAGTTTTGCCAGAAGAACATTGCCTAGAGCATACACATTCCTTGCCATCCATCTGATCTAAAACATAATTGATCAGACCAGGCAACCTTCCACCATTGCTCCATGGTCTAGTTTGCACACTCATTTGCCCATTGTAGGTACTTTCGGCAGTGGACAGGGGTCATCATAGGCATTCTGACTGGCCTGTCGAAAACTGAGTTTTTTATTTTAAAACACTCTCCATCCACACTGAAACATTGGAAAATGTTAAATTCGCCTTACTGAGCATGTGTAAAATAAACGCTCACTGCATGCATAATAAGTTTTCACGCAGTTCTTCTGGCAGAATAATGTTTTTATTAAAATATCTCATGCACTGACATGCATGTTGCATTTAGTTTTCCTTGACAAAAACGCTGTCTCAGTGTGGCCAAAACGGAGAGAAAAGGATTTTTCATTAGTGTGGACAAGGCATCAGGGACTGACTGATTACCTGCGGCCTAATATATAGCATCCCTATAATATACAGTATGTCACAAAAGTGAGTACACTCCTCATATTTTAGCAACCATTTTAGTATATCTTTTCAAGGGACAATACTATAGAAATGAAACTTGGATATGTTTTAGAGTCGTCAATGTGCAGCTTGTATAGCAGTATACATTTAGTGTCCCCTGAAAATTACTCAACAAATAGCTATTATTGTCAAAATAGCTGGCAACAAAAGTGAGTACACCCTAAGTGAACTTGTCCAAAGTGTCAATATATTGTGTTAGCACTATTGTTATCTGGCACTGCCTAATCATTCTGGGCATGGGATTGACCAGAGCTGCACAGGTTGTTAGGATCCTCTTCCACTCCTCAAAGAGCTGCTGGACGTTAGACACATGGTGCTTCTCCACCTTACACTTGAGGATGCCCCATAGGTGCTAAATAGGGTTCAGATCTGGATACATACTTGGCCACCCCACCATCACCTTCAGCTTCCTCAGCAAGGCAGTTGTCATCTTGGTGGTGTGTTTGGGGTTATCATGTTGAAAAACTGCTGTTCGGTCTAGTTTCTGGAGAGAAGGCATTATGTTCTGCTTTAGAATGTACAGTACATAATGAAATCCATGTTTCCCTCAATGAACTGCAGCTCCCCAGTACCAGCAGCACTCATGCAGCCCCAGAACATGATGCTCACCAGGGCATTGCCACACATGCTGGACACCATCTGAGCCAAACAAGTTTATCTTATAGTCTCATCAAAACAAAGGACACGGTTACAGTAATTCATTCTCTTGGACAGGTTGTCTTCAGCAAACTGTTTGCGGGCATTCTTGTGAGCCAGCTTCAGATGACTTGTTGCAGTGTGTGGCATATGGTTTGAGCACTGACAAGCTGACCTTCTACTTCTGCAACCTTTAAAGCAAAGCTGGCAGCACTTATGCGTCTGTTTTTTTTGAAGCCAGGTTCTGCACCTGACGCACAGAATGAGTGCTCAACTTCGTTGATTGATGCTTGCAAGGCCTGTTCCGAATGGAACCCATCTTTGAAAACCTCTGTTTGACCCTGACCACTGTAGTGTAACTCGGTTTCTGGGTGTTACTGAACCTCAAATAGCCTTGGCCATCTTTGTGGAGAGCAACCATTTTAATTCTCAAATCCTCAGAGAGTTCTTTGCCATGAGATGCCATGTTGAACATCCAGTGGTCAGTATGAGAGAATTGTACTTAAAGCACCTAATTTTAACTGCTCTAATACAAGATACACAACATTGTATGATCCTGTCGAACAGACAAAAACATAAACATGATGAATAGGATGTGGCTTTGCATGGTTAAACAACATACTGCTGTTATCACTTAGGGTGTACTCACTTTTCTTGCTAGCTATTTTGACAATAATGGCTATATGTTGTGTAATTTTCAGGGGATAATAAATATATACTGCTATACAAGCTGCACATTGACTACTCCAAGTTTCATTTCTATAGTATTACCTCTTGAGAAGATATACTAAAATGGTTGCTGAAATGTGAGGGGTGTACTCACTTTTGTGAGATACTGTATATATAATAAATGTTATTTACTTCACCTGTCAGTGGTTTTAAAGGGTTAGTTCACCCAAAAATAAAAATTCTGTTAATAATTACTCACACTCATGTTGTTCAAAACACTTTTTTTGTGCACACATATGTCGTGATGCTGTCCAAAATGGAGAAATTTACTATTGGACTATTTGTTGATGTTCTTAGTACCTTTCTGGGCCTTAAGTGTGGTAGTACCCTTGCTGTCTATGGAGGGTCAGATAACTCTTGGCTTTCATCAAAAATATCTTAATTTGTGTTCTGAAAACGAACACAGGTCTTACGGGTTTGGAACAACATTACCAGAGTTGATTACCAACTCTCAAAAGTTTTTCTTTGTTAAAACCTTTATATTTGTGGGAATAGAGGGGTCCAGCAAATATTGCAAAAAATGCATTGTGTTCATATCCTTAATATATAAAAAGGTATATATATGTTTGAGTGCATGTGTCTTTAAAGTGAGGCTTTGTCTAGAGTCTAGATAGTATGATGACATGAAAGTTAGTGTGTTAACTGACCCCACACAGAATCACGCACAGGTCATTCATCATGCTACTGACAGCCGATTAGCAACTGACCCTTGAAGAATGGATGAGTTCAAACATGAATGCTGCACTTTGCATTCCTTAATGCTGCACTTTCTTCTAATCCTTTCTGTGATCGGACCCCCTGAAATGAATGTGCCACTTTTCAATCATTTCAAGTCAATATTTTAAAGTAACCATGAAAACAACTACTTTACTTCAGAAACTTTCTGTTGCAGATGGTGCAGTGGAATGCCATGATTGGTGAAATGGCATGCTGTACACACACTTTGTCTTACGGCTTTGTGCAAGTGTGTGTTTAACACTTTCAGCTATCAATTGAAATACATTTGCAGAGGAATGGTCAGCTTTTATCTTGCTTAACCCACTTATCTTGTCACTGTCTGTTTCCTTTCACTGTCTGAGATTCTTTCCGTGTTAAAGGGCTAGTTGATTGAAGAATGAAAATTCTGTTTTTATTAATTTTATGGTTTACCTTCATGTTCCTCCAAACCTTTACAGTTTATGCCTCAAATCTCTATGGTCTCTTTTTTTCTCTCTTTCTGTAAAGATTCTAAAAAAAAATATATCCAAAGTGCTTTTCCACAAAAGGGCAGTTCATAATTATCCAAGATGTAAAGCAGGGGTGTCCAAACTCCAACTTTTATTTATACATCATAAATAAGCTTTCCATTGACGTATGGTTTGTTAGGATAGGACAATATTTGGCTGAGATACAACTATTTGAAAATCCGGAATCTGAGGGTGCAATAAAAAATTAAATATTGAGAAAATCACCTTTAAAGTTGTCCAAATGAGGTCCTTAGCAATGCATATTACTAATAAAAAATTAAGTTTTGATATATTTATGGTAGGAAATTTACAAAATATCTTTATGGAACATTCTTCACGTAATATCCTAACTTAATTTATTTTGAATCTAGGATTTTTATTAATTTCAAATGTCCCCACAAGGACAGTAATAGCAGTCATTTTTGATCCTGTGGGAACATTATTGGATTCCCATGAGGAAAACCACTTATAAATCATACAGAATGAAGTTTTTTTTTTTGAAAATCCAAAAATGCAGAAAGTTTGGTGTGAGGGGTAGGGTAGGGGAACAGATGGAAAAAGTTTGTAAAAATCATGCAATGTCCAAAACTATGGAATGTCCCCACACTGTAAATAGTTTTCACCAGTTTCAACTTAAAAACTTAAGTTTAGCAGCTGCCTTAAGATTGTAAGATATATCAACTTAAGTCATTTAAACTCACAAGTTATATCAACTCATTTTTATTTTAATAATGTAAAATGACTTGTAGTTTTAAGCTGATTTAACTAAAAAACTTAAGGCAGCTGCTGAACTTATGTTTTTAATTTGAATCTGGTGAAAACTTCTTACAGTGCATGAAACAGGGAAACCAGTGTGTGTCTGTGACTGTGTGTGTGTGTGTGTGTGTGTGTGTGTACCTGGTATTCATCACATAATGGGGACCAAATGTCCCCACAAGGATAGTAATACCAGTAAATTTTGACCTTGTGGGGACATTTCTTAGGTCCCCATGAGGAAACAGGCTTATAAATCATGCACAATGAGTTTTTTTTGAGGAAGTAAAAGTGTGCACAATCTCCTGTGAGGGCTAGGTTTAGGTGTAGGGCCATAGAAAATACAGTTTGTACAGTATAAAAACCATTACGCCTATGGAATGTCCCCATAAAACATGTAAACCCAACATGTGTGTGTGTGTGTGTGTGTGTGTGTGTGTGTGTGTGTGCCTGGTATTCATCACGTTGTGGGGACCAAATGTCCCCACAAGGATAGGAATACCAGTAAATTTTGACCTTGTGGGGACATTTCTCAGGTCCCCATGAGGAAACAGGCTTATAAATCATGCACAATGAGTTTTTTTGATGAAGTAAAAGTTTGCACAATCTCCTGTGAGGGCTAGGTTTAGGTGTAGGGCGATAGAAAATACGGTTTGTACAGTATAAAAACCATTACGCCTATGGAATGTCCCCATAAAACATGTAGACCAGTGTGTGTGTGTGTGTGTGTGTGTGTGTACCTGGTATTCATCACGTTGTGAGGACCAAATGTCCCCACAAGGATAGGAATACCAGTAGATTTTGACCTTGTGGGGACATTTCTCAGGTCCCCATGAGGAAACAGGCTTATAAATCATGCACAATGAGTTTTTTTTGATGAAGTAAAAGTGTGCACAATCTCCTGTGAGGGCTAGGTTTAGGTGTAGGGTAGGTGTAGGGTGATAGAAAGTATGGTTTGTACAGTATAAAAACCATTACGCCTATGGAATGTCCCCATAAAACATGTAAACCCAACATGTGTGTGTGTGTGTGTGTGTGTGTGTGTGTGTGTGTGGGTGTGCGTGTGCGTGTGTGCATGTTTGAGTGATGGGCTATCAGTGATTGGACTGATGAAGGGAAGGGAAGGGGGTGGCTGGCATTGGTTTGCGTCGCTTTGATGCATGCTTTTCTGCTAGATAAGATTAGCCACTTAGTGATAACAACAAGCAGCCATCTTATCAATCTGAATCTCACCAGACACAACATAGTGTGTGAATTTGTGTGTGTGTTTTCTGAAATCAGTCTCCATAACATAAACATCTCTTATTATAGTAAGTTCAGTGAGTGTCTCATCTTTAAAGCGTTGCACCTGACCCTGACCGCAAACATCAGTTTGCTGTCTATCTGTCTGATGTCTGTAATCTCAAACATCAGAGAACTCCTTTAAAAATGCCCGAGCAAAACAGGTGATCAAGATTTTACACAAGATAAAACAATACAGCACAGTTCAGCACAGGTTCAGTAACTTGTCAAACATCCAAATTTTTGAGAAAAATATATTTACATTCACAAAAATGTATACACGTGGTACCACAGTAGAGTTATGGGATCATATAGTAATACTATGGTATGTGTTTGTTAGGCCTTTTGATTAATTATATATACCATGACATCACATTCAAGGAATATTACACTACCAGTCAAATGTTTTTGAACAGTAAGATTTTTAATGTTTTTAAAGAATTATCTTCTGCTCGCCAAGCCTGCGTTTATTTGTTTCAAAATACAGAAAAAGCAGTAATATTCTGAAATATTTTAACTATTTAAAATTACTTTTTTCTGTTTGAACATATTTTTAAAAGTAATTTATTCCTGTGATCAAAGCTGAATTTTCGTCTTTACTTCAGTCTTCAGTGTCACACGACCCTTCAGAAATCCTTCTTATATGCCGATTTGCTGTTCAAGAAACATTATTATTATTATTATTATTATTATTATTATTATTATTATTATTATTATTATTATTATTATTATTATCAGTATTTAAAACTGATAATCATTTTTATAATTTTTAATAAAATAATATTTTTTTTTTTCAGGATTCTTTGATTAATTGAAAGATCCAAAGATCAGCATTTAACTGAAATAAATAGCTTTTGTAACAACAACAACAAAAAAAAAAACGCTATACCATTCAGAAGCTTTGAGTCAGTATCTTTTTTTATTGAATAATATGAATATTTTTATTTAGCAAAGATGCTTTAAATTGATCAAAAGTGATGATAAAGACATCTATAATGTTACAAAAGATTTCAAAAGTACTGTTCTTATTAACTTTCTATTCTTCAAAGAAACCTGAAAACATTCTACTTAGCTGTTTCTTAATAATAATAATATTATTAATAATAAATGTTTTTGAGCGGCAAATCAAAATATTAGAATGATTTCTAAAGGATCGTGTGACATGAGTAATAATGCTAAAAATTCAGCTCTGAAAACATGAATAAATGACATTTTAAAATATTTTCATAGAAAACAGTTATTTTAAATAGTAAAAATATATTAAAAATATTTCAAACTGTTTTTGCAGTACTTTGGATCAAATAAATGCAAAAAGCAAAAGAGATTTCTTTAAAAAAAAATTACTGTTAAATTTTTTTTGACTGGTAGCGTTTTAATTATTTAAAGAAAGGGTGTGCAAAGAACATGACATTTCCACGGTTCAGCTTCCAATAAATAAATAAATAAACAAATAAACATTAGTCTAACACCTTCAGACTGTACTATGTGGTCCTGCTTGCTTGCGGTTATTTTCTGTGTCGTTAGGGGTCACGCTTCGGCCATAAAATGGCTCGTTACATAGCGTAAGTTCATTTATGATTTTGTGGTGACATTTATAGAAATAAGTAACTATAATCACATGGATAATTACCTATAATTCCTTTTTAATTTATGGTATTCTTTCACGAGCGAATTTGCCATGGCGTAGGCGTCTACACTTAAAGCAACACAACTAGAACGCTTTTGTATGCCTATAATGAATAAAACGGTCTGTATTCTATTCATTGAATGTACAATATGGACAGTTAAGTATCTTACACACCTTCGTGGTGCGTACTGGCGTCTTTGGTTAGTTGCGTCCTAGCTATCTAGCCAATTTTAAAATGTCGTTAAACGAAGTAGCCTAGTCTTTTTCGACTACGCGACAAAACTAGAACGCCTTTGTTTTAATAAACAAATATCAAACGCAACTGCTCCTCTTGTAATGAATGAAGTTGCCTTTATGACATTGTCATCGACGCGCTATTAAAAGTTGAATACGGCCGCGTCGCGTCGCTCATACGCAAACTGTAGACACCTGACATGAGAGCTGAAATTGTCATCTACATTTCCGAAGAAGACACGTAGACGTGTACGTAAAGACGACTTTCAGGATGTTAAAACTGTCTTGTAAAGCTCCACCTCTGGACGCGAGCGCTGGGGCGGGCTCGAGACGCGTCTACCTGCTTCAGCCCCGTTATTTAAAAGCCTCTGAGACAGACGCGCTGTCCACTCTACAAACACAATCTGTAGGGATCAGTCTGAGGTCAAATCAAAGAACTGAACGAGGAAGATACATAGCTCGTAAGGAAGTAATTTCTTGGAAAAGTGACGGATAACTTTTTCTTTATTCATCGTTGTGAATTACACACCAGTAACTTCACATTTGATGGGACACACAGTTTCCAGCTGTCTTCTATCCGGAGCGAAGCATCACGCCGAAGAATTGATGGAGATTTTGCGAATTGAAAAACAACCTGGACGACAGCTGCATTTGTTTTGCACAGGATAATACTGTTTTACAGATAAAGTTTTACATCCAATAACTTATTCTGTAGTTCTTTAGTGCTTTGGAGAACCCAGAAACCAGCACAAATCTGAAGACCCCATAATGTAATCATGAACCTTTCAGGAAACCATACAAGCAACATGGTCCTTAATAAGAAAAAGGTTCTTTGTTGAACCACTGAAGAACCTAGATGTAAGATCATATGGCGTGAAGCAGAAAAGAAGAGGGAAAAACATTGGCTTCCAAGTGATTTTATATTTAGAAGTAAATACACCCTCAACATCATCACAGACTGGATGTAAAGATGACAAGCGTCTGGTTTGCTCTGCTGGGCTTCTTGTGGAGCTTTTATTTGGCAGGTAGTAGTTCTGTACTGGACGGATCTGAGCTTCAGCCCAACTTCATGCATCGGAGGTTACGGACTCAGGAGAAGAGAGAGATGCAGAAAGAGATTCTGTCCATACTGGGACTTAACCACAGACCCAGACCGCATCTGAACAGCGGCAAATATAATTCAGCACCCCTCTTCATGCTGGATCTGTACAACAGTATGTCCACTGAAGAGAAGAGCGACGTGGATCAGTATAGATCACTGTTCACCACCACACGACCCGCTTTAGCTTCACTTCACGACACAGAGTTCCTGCATGATGCGGACATGGTCATGAGTTTTGTCAATTTAGGTAAGAATTTACATTTCAATCTTGTATCCATTTTGATAAAAATGATGGATAACGATATCAGAATCCAGTATGAGGTAATTATTCTTTTTCTTGTAGGCTATATAAAACAATAATAATCGATCATAATCGATTTAATAGATATTTGTTTTAATCATTTAACTGCTTGATTTATGACTCAAAGTGCTTGAGCTCTGTTGAGCAGTCTCAATGTCATATTATTTAATTAAAAATAGATAGCACAAGCACAGTTTTCAAGCAAATATTTTACAAAAACGCATGGTAAATGATTGAGAAAGGTAAATATTGTATAGTTTAATGAATGAAGATATAGCATTTGAGCACTTTTATGTTCATAGTTAATGTGACGAACTACACCTGTGTTTACTCTGTTAAGACATCTAACACCTGTGTGAACTTGAGGAGAACTGACTTCATACATTCACTAAAAAATGTTGACTAGAAGGCGTTCAAAATGGCTCAGAAAACTACTTTGTTATCTAGTGTGATGAGATTCAGGCATGTGTGTGACTAGTTTTTAGTTCGAGGAGGATATCTGCTTTGACAATCATTTCAAAGCTGAACAAACTTTTGTTGATGTTGTGCTCTTTTTCTTTTCTTTTTTTCTTTTTTTTTATAAATTACAGTTGCTTTGATAGTTTGATATCTATTGCAATGACATTCACACATTTTTAAGTGTGAAATAAGTTTTTGTGGCCGTTGCATTTGTGAATATTTTGTGTGTTTTGTATCTTTTAATGAAACACTCCTTATCATTCTAAAATATTCATTTTTATTGTGCTGCTTGGAGTGATAATGTTTGATTTTGTTTAGAATGTTTACTGTAGCTTGTAGCACTAAGGCTGTTTTAAATTTTAGTCTTATAACTAAGAAAACTTCTATTGTAGTGGACATTGTATTATCAAGCAATATCATGTCTCTTTGAGCTCACTAAGAAAAAAAAGTCATACATCGTATTTTGCTTCAAGTAAGTGCTTTGGAGTGATATGTTCATCTGTACCAGTTTTTTTTTTTTTTTTTTGGTAAGGTTTTGTTGGATATCACCCTTCAACACTTTTTTAACTGACATCTATCAAGCTCATAGTGACCCTGAACACAGTGTCAAACCACGGGTCTGTTTATCCTTAGGGATTCTGTGTGGTTTGCTTCAGTAAACACAGACCTCATTAATGGAGGGAGTATTCGTGTCCAAGATTCACTTGTTTATGTGAACTTCCCTCTACAGGGCCAGGAGTTGCCCAATTAAGTTAATTATAACAATACAAACTCTTCTGGCTCTGCTCACTGCCGCTATGGGCCAATTGTTGGGTCAGTTGCCAGAGATGCTTTTGTGTGCGTTGCGACATTCTAGTTGTTGGCTGGGTTAATTTCAAAGCTCATTTGTCTGTCAGTCTGTTTTATAAGAGATAAATGTAGTCTTTTTTGATCTGATTTTCTGCGGTTAGTTGATGGACACGTGTCATCAACTGAGTCGATAGACACATTTTCAGTTCAGCTTGGAAGTACGCAGAATTTCATATCAACTGACCACCAATTTGTTACCTGAGACAGGCTTGAAGTGGCTTTAAGTTAGCAGTGTGTCAGTGACTCATTTCAGTCATAGTTATTGGACATCTGAGGACAGGACAGGTCATGTTGCACTGGCATTCTAATATGGTTTTGTTCTAGAAAGGAAATCATATAACTTGTTTTATGTGATTTGTCTATGATTCAAGTGGTGATTCTTCATGGTCATTTATTGCAGTCATCTGTCTAGAACACCTATGACTCAGATCCAAATGCAGGATAAAAAGGAAGCATATTGGCATACAGAAACTGACCAGTGTTGTAGCACGTCCAGAAATAGCCAGGTTTCTTCTAACAGACATTTGGATAGTCAGTGTGTCCAATGTGAATCATCTTATGACTGCAGGAACAGTAGTACAAATTTCCTTTTTATGGTGTGGCTTCATAAGTAGTCAGGATTTCCGCCCTAAAGAGAAACATCACTGGTATGTTGTAGACCATTATTATTGCCTAAATATTTAAGACATACGTTGTCATTTTAACACCATTTACATGTTATTAATGTAAATGTTCATCACTGTCTTTTTGTTGTGACAGAATGTTCATACTGCTCTTTTAGTTTATACTGTGAAATAATTTTAAAGTATATCATAAAGTATATGACTCATGTACTATACTGCAGGTTTTCTAAAGCCTACAATATGTTTGTGCGAGAAACAGACTGAACATGATATTGCCATTCACCTAAATGCTTCCTGACTAATGTAGCTCTCAAATTTCAGTGAAAACACTAAAACTTGATTTATTAGATTGTTTGCAAATATAAGATTTGAGAACCAGGAAGATTATCAGTGAATAACACATTTCTGCAGCTCTAAAATTTCTGCCTGTTTCTCATATAAATGTGCTGTATAATGTAAGAACTTTAAAAGTTTACATACATCTTGCAGAATATAGACAATTTTAATTATTTTACCAAAATAGGAGGGATCATACATACAATGCATGTTATTTTTTATGAATAGGAATAAGATGTTTATCATAAAATACATTTACATATAGTCCACAAGAGAAAATAATAGTTGAATTTAAAAAAATGACCCCGTTCAAAAGTTTACATACACTTGATGCTTAATTCTGTGTTGGTTACCTGAATGATACACAGCTCTGTTTTTTTTTTTTTTTTTTTTTTTTTTGGTTTAGTGATAGAGTCCCTTGTTTGTCCTGAACAGTTAAACTGCCCACTGTTCTTCAGAAAAATCATTTAGGTCCCACAAATTATTTGGTTTTTCATGATTTTTGTGTATTTGAACCCTTTCCAGCAATGACTGTATGATCTTGAGATCCATCTTTTTACACTGAGGACAACTTTATTATAGAAGTTCGAAACTATTACAGAATGTTCAAATGGTCACTGATGCTTCAGAAAGAAAACGCAATGCATTAAAATTTGAAGATCAGGATAAATTTAACTTATTTTGTCGTCTGTGTAAGTATCTTCTTCTAAAGGGCAGTACTAAATTGAAAAAATATGATATTTAGGCAAAATAAGAAAAATGTACAAATCTTCATTCTGTCCAAAAGTTTACACCCCTGGCTCTAAATGTATTGTTTTTCCTTCTGAAGCATAGTTGCATATGAGTCCCTCAGTTGCCCTCAGTGCGAAAAGATGGATCTCAAAATCATACAGTCATTGTTGAAAAGGGTTCAAATACACAAAAATGCTGGAAAACCAAAGAATTTGTGGGACCTGAAGGATTTTTCTGAAGAACAGTGGGCAGTTTAACTGTTCAGAACAAAGAACTCATAAACAAATATCACAAAAAAAAAAAAACAAACAAAAACAGCTGTGGATCATTTAGATAACATTTAGGTCAGTATTAAATAAAAATAACAAGTAATTTTGTTTGAGCTCTCTTATTTTGGTAAAAATGATTAACATTTTGCAGAATCTGCAAGGTTTATGTAAACTTATGACCTCAACTGTATATATATATATATATATATATATATATATATATATATATATATATATATATATATATTAGGGGTGTGCAAAGCAGCCGGTATTTGTATCTGTATTTGTATTTGTTGAGGGGGGAAAAGTATTTGTATTTGTATTTGTATTCGAGTAAAATTCAAAATAAGTGTAAAAATCCTGGGTTTTTTTTGTGCGCTTAACTTTTAATTTACGTTATAGTGTAAGTATTCTGTAATTATATCCATTATAATAATTATGGATATGCAATATTGATTGATGTTTTTGAATATGTAACAAGGAACGTCATTGAAAAAAACAAACAAACATGACAGCCATTACCTCATCCATGGTTAAACCAACTAATAAAATACCATTATGAACATTATGAACCCCACCAGCACCTGTCCTTGTTGGAGGATGCAGAACAGAATTAAAATAAAAATAAAAATGTTCTTCTTCTGAAAGAACTTCTCGTGGCGTCTGCCGTTGCTAAGCAACCATGACCTGATCACTCAATGACGACTCGGAAGTTTCAGCAAAGCATAAATGGATTTCCAGCATTAAAAATCGCTTGCATTAGCTCTGCTATTAAATGTCTTTAAAAATGGTTATTCATGTACAGATATGATTGGCTGTTTTTTCAATGGTATAAGGAAAAGGGTGAAGCTGATTTGTTGGTTCTTTTCACATGACCTGCGTGCGCATGTGGCATTCTGAAAAGTTTATTTGTATTTATCCAAGACTATAGAATATTTATCTCGATGCGGCGCGGACGCGCCTGGAAAAAACGAGCGCATAGCACCGTGTGAGCGTTGCTTTCATTATGAGCGCGTCTACATTTGAAATAACGACGAACTTTAGCGCGCATTTGAACGGCCCCTAATGCTGGAGACACACTACACGACTAGCAGAAGCATTCTAAGACTGACCTGAACACACTTAACGATTGTTTCCACCGACTGGAACCGATTTTAGTCTTTGACAATCGGAAAGGAGCACAAACCTAATGACTGAGTCACTCCACTCCACAACACACTTAACGATTGGTGAGTCACGACTGGACAAATTCTGCCAAACCCCAAAAAATTAAATAAAAAATACAGTGTAGGCTACTCCAACCGCAGCATCTACCCGCGCTCCCTCAGCCGCACCAAAATACAACACCGCGGTACTTTATTTGACACCCGTTTTACCTATTGAAACGTTGTAACGCATTTTTATTATAATATGTCTTTTCAAATGCCTAGGTCTGTTTAATTTCCTTAATTATAACATTTCTAGCACTACTTTTAAAAGGTTTATTCAAGCAATAATATATAAATGATATCATGCATGCTTGTCTAAAATCAGGGATTAGAAACGAATTGGTTCCAGGTAAAATGGTATTTTTTTCTTTACATTTACAGAGAATGAAACGAACGAAATTAAACATTAGCCTACTTAATAAATTCAAGGCACTATAATTTTCTTATCCATTTGATACAACTGTTATAGCTATACAATTAATTTATATAGAATAATTGTACTTCGTCATATTCGTGATTTATGAAATTATATATAAAAACTTCGTTTTGAAGTGTAAGCTATTCGTCTTGTTTGCATATTTATTATGAAGAAAATTCGTTAACCTAGCCTTTAAAGTTGATTTAATATTGTTTTAGAAGAAGTTAAAAGTTAAGAAAAAAATAGGATTAAGTCTGTAGTTTATATATATTTAGGGCAATAGGCTAATCTTTTTTCTTGACTTTTCTTACACTGCAGATCGAAATAAAATCATTCTTGATCATCTTTAAAATAGGAGAATCACTGAGAATCAGAGCGCGGGGCACAAACGAACGCGGGGTTAGTTGTAACGCGTGGTTTAAATATTTCCACACATGCAAGCATAAAAAAAGAAAAAAAGTGCGCCAAAATGCAAAAGCCTTTTGAAGATATCGCAGAATATTTTGTTTACCATAGTAAAAGTACATTTCTGGCTGAAATAATTTTTTCATTTCAGCTTTTGGTATTCATTTAAAATTAGACAAATAGGCTATTATATTTTATTCTCCAATCTGTTGTTTATCAGTTTAGAAAGTTTATTAATGGTTCTCAAACCAGCAAGACAGTAACCTGTATTATATTCCAGTGGCGCAGAGAACGTTGTAACAATGTGTTATTAAACTATGATATTCGATGCAATTTACACTATTGACTTTCATGGATTTTATTGAGAAATGTAAAGCATTTTGGCTCGTTTATGTGTTGTTTATGTGTGTCGTGTTCTTTGCGAGCTGTGTGTGGACAATGTGTGTCCACATTGTTTTGAACTACTGTACAGCTGTGTGTTGCGATCAGGGCCGTTCTAACCATGTGGCAATGTGTTCATTGTCAAACTCCAAAATTGGATTCTTTTTATTATTATTTTTTTTTAAACGTCATTACTTTATTTGAAAAAGTGAATGCATGCATTTTATTGACAAAATATTTTAGTTTGTTGTGTAAATGTTTTTCATTCGATCAGATAGGATTTTAAGCTGTCATATGGTCGTGTTATAATGTACCCCACTTACGGGGCATGTTGTCACATTTCACTACCTTTCTTTTGAGGTAAATAACGAAAAACTTATACACTGTAAATATGAAACAAAGCCACATATTTGTACTAGACAAGTGTGAAAACAATGTGGACAAAAATTGTACCCCGAACCCCTCGCAGACTAGGCTATACAAACCATGAAATTCAAAAAGTGTTATGCGCTCCCCTTTTGAAAACGAAACTATTTAAATCTGTGTAGCCTTAAATTATGAATTAAAAGAAAGGCGAAATAAATCACATCAAGACCAATCTGTATTTTTCTTGTAATCAAGAACATTTTTTTGGACAAAATTACCTAATTAATGCAGAATTATGTTTGACAGTGAACGCATCTCCACCGCATAGCTGCATAAAATCGCTGGTGTCAGTCGCAAATATTAAACATGTTTAAAAAAATCTTAGTGAAAACGACTGGCTCTTGAATTCTAAGATTATTATCTTTAGACACCACACACTATGCGATTTTTTGTGACGACTATAAACAGCGACTGAGCCCGACTGGAACAGACTATGCCCGACTAGGCACGATCTGTGATCAAGACCAAATTCCATTCATAATCGGCATGAAAATCGTGTAGTGTGTTCTCGGCATAATAGAATAATCTCCCGATCAAACTCTGCTTCCCAAAGTTATAAACCCAGTTAAGGTACAGAAATATATTCATCAAAAATAGTGACGCAGTGAAGTCTTTTTTCACCCAGCCGAGTCTTCTCTGTTGCTGTGTGGAGCAGCCTGTGTCAGTCACCTCTTTTACCCCCACCCCCGACTCCTGAATGTCACTCACTCACTCATGCGGGCATACAGTGACTGCGGTCTCCTGAGGAAACGCAGCTTTTTTGATAGAACGTTTTTCTTGTTCCCGAATACAAATATTTATTAAGGTATTTGTTCGAAATAAGTATTCGTTAAAAACACGCTATTTGTGCCTTTCCGAATACCGTATTCGGGTTCGGCTCCACCCCTAATATATATATATATATATATATATAACTTGCATATAAGCCCATGACTAGACTTTTTTGCTATATGATGTTTTTGCCCTTTTAGAAGCTTTCAAAATAAGCTTCATTAATCAAGCTAGTAAGTAATTAGAATGGAAAAAATATATATTTTTAAAAGTATATTCCTAAATATGCGTATTTGTGATTACGTGTTTATAATGACAAAGGTGCTATTTAGTACATTAAAAATATATTAACTTTAAATTACAGTATGTGAATTAACACAAAACTTATAATCACTAAAATATTAGAGTACTTATTTTATTATTATTTAAAAATGTATCTAGTCCCTATATCTTCAGCAAAACTCAATTGTATTCTAATTGACAATGCCACGTCTTACACATGGAAGCATACTACATGCAGATGTTCACTCTGAGTTTGACGGTTTTGAGTTTGAGTGATCTTTGTGACAGAAACATCCAGTGATCTTGATGTTCCTAATCTCCCAATTGTTCTTGACCAGTCTTGCTCTGTTTATAGAAGGGTAGAGGATGCCCTAAGCTTTTCTTGGCACAGAGAATTTGAGGAAACTCCCATCTCTTGTTTGCACTGGTAATATTGTGTATTTCTCTTTTTTCTGGATAAGGGGGGATCTTCCAGTAATCCAGGGAAAATCCATGGGGAAAAAAGCATTCACGGTTTCTCTCCTTTGGTCCATCATTGCTTTTTTCCACCTGAATCTTTTGTGTTCAATCACATTTCCTCCTGTAACTTTCTCATACAAACATATACACATTTCAAACTCATTCTTTTCAACAGCGCACATCTTAACTAGAGCCCAGCTGTCATTTCCCCACTTAGCAAAGTCAACAGCCACCCAGGAGAGCACAGGTAAGCTATGCTTTAGGCCTGTAAAGTAGTAAAAGTGACCTACACACAGTTTTAGGGGGTTTCTCAGGAGCTTAACAAGGTCTAGACAATCCTAGCTTCTTATAACTGTATGAATCCTGTATTTCACAATGCACTTTCATTTCGTTCTTCCGTTCTTAATAATGTCTTTCAGTGTGCTGAGCTTCAAATCTGGGCTGAGCTGTTTGTTTTGCACCACAATGTGTTCCTAAACCCACATTTTATCACATAATTAGTTGGCCGCAATCAGTCAATGAATTGTTTGATGTTGACTGGTTATGCACAACATGGATGACCTCTTCTGAAAGACCGCCCGTGGATCACAGACACAGGAGGGCTGTATCACTTGTAGTCTGCATGCGGGTGTTAACATGGAAATTAAGGAAGGAATTTGAGTTATGCTTTAGCTCAGTAAAGAAGGAAAGGGATTTTCTCAAGGGTGACTCAGCAAACTGATAAGAACCGCTGAAAACACGCAGCAAATGAGACTAATGGCAGGGCACAGATGAAATGTGCAGACGTTTTGCACTGGGTTCTGGATTGATACAATGTGGAAAAATATGTTACATGAAACTCAGAATAATGCACTTTTGTTAGCTCATTTACATATAATCATTTAGCAGTGTCTTTCATCCAAATTGACTCAAAAATGGTAGCTGAGAGCATTATCAGATTAGTCAGTCTTTATTAAAAAATGACACTGATCAATTTACTGATCAGTGCATGTACCTGGTCTTCATGTGCACAATGCATGTTATTCCAACCATCAATTTGTAATCCTAATTCATAGTTATTAATTTTTAGAGTTTCCGTGTTACACTGTTGGCTTTAAAGTTGCAGTCAAAAATCAATTATTAAGCAAGTGCATAAAAAACATAATTAATGGGCAACATTATTAACACAATGGATCATTAAAAAAAAAATTAAGCGGATACTGAAACCCAAATGACGTAATTTCCACAGCAGTGTTCCTCCTTAAAGGTCCACTGAAGTGCCTTGAAACACGCAGCGTTATTCTATGTGGTGACGTACTTTTAACTGAAACAAAAACATATCGCCCAGCCCCGCCCACTTATTTTGAATAGCCAATAGCGTTCCATTAATATCTGCTGGGCCAGAGCCGTGAGCTCGGTAAAGCCGCATTTGTAGCTTATGACAGCCACAGTCTAATAAATTACCCCACAGATTCTATATGAAACTCTTGCTAAAACAAAATAGTGATCATAATCATGCTGAGGCTGTGTAGTTTAATACATGCCGATCGCACATATGAGCGCATATGATCTGCTCCGTGTATTGCGTCTCGGTGTAGGGGGCGGGACAATACGGACTCTAGAGAGCATTTGATTGGACAGAACGTTTGATGAGAAACTGAAGTGCACGGTGATATCATCAAAATCGTTGATTCATATTGGCGGAAGTGACGAGACTGTAAGTTTTGAATGCCCATATCTTGTAAATGCGAATTTTGTTATTGTTTTGAAGCACACTAGCCTATAGATAATCTTAAGGCTAATATATTCATACTAAAAGCCAAAAAACTTTAATTTTGATTTCAGGGGGACTTTAAGTAACTTTTATAGAAAGGAAGCATATGAGTGCCGGATCATCTGTACTGCAGCTTTTTAAGCTTTTGACTCATGAAAATACATGCCTCTATATAAATTTCTGAAACACCGTAATTACGTACTTTACTGCATGTTTCCCTGCTGAAAACACAAAACAGTTAAACCAGCCTTAGCTGGTTGGCTGGTTTTAGCTGGTCATCCAGCCTAGTTTTAGCTGGTCATAGCTGGTCAGCAGGCTGGTTTTAGAGGGATTTTGGCCACTTATCTAGCTGGTCAGGCTGGTCTTAGCTGGTCAGGCCGGGAGACCAGCTGGAAAAAACAGTTTCAAAGTGAAATGTTCAGAGAGTGGCACTAAAACACAAGCTCAATATGTGATCATGGCATGTTTTATTATGTTGGTACAGGCACATATTGCTGTGTTTTTATTAGCCTGTTCAGAATTCAATATCAAGGAAGTGTCACTAAATGCTCTATTGTGTTGGAAATATCCCCTACAGCAAACCCAACCCCAAACCTACCCCGATAGTGTTATCAAATGCAAAAGCGGTATAAAAACGTTTTTTTTTTTTTTTTTTTTTTGATGCAGCCATGCTATTTTAACTTTGAGTTGTTTTGTCGAACCGTAATTTTACGGGGTTCGTATCGGAGCTCTTCGTCACTCAAGTGCAACACCATATCGCGTGATCTACCGACCAACCCTTGTAAATTAGAAAACGTATGCATATGAAGCTGTATAGGTGACAACGACGTTAAAAGTATCAGTTTTCAAATCGCGAAGGATGTTAAAATTGTTTTGTACTCATAACATAATATTCTGAAAGCAAGTGTGTGAAAATTAGGCTTTATTATTGAAAACTGTGTGTGAAAATGAATAAAAGTCATCAGAGAACTGGAAACTGCAGTGATTCATACATATAGGTACGTTTTTTTCAGTTTTGCGGAAATGTATATAGAGGCACAAGCATATGTTGGCATCCTTAGCAAACAAGCATACAAGAGCTGAGGTTTTGTGTAGAACTCAATGACGAAAACTCTAAATCTTACCTTTGTAATGTGAATTTTTGAGAAAAAACAAACACAAACAACCAGAATATTTATGAAATATGGTACCTGATTATATCAACAGTGAATTGAAAAGTGGTCACTGAGGAATATGACATTAGCTGAAAATGTTTTGAGTCAAGATTACAAAGACTTCTTTTTTCAGATAACATGTGGGAATGTGTATTACTAAAGTAAACAGGGTCCCTGAATCAGGTTTATTTACTTACAGGCTAAGAAGGGTATACTTGCAAAACTTCTCTATTAAGCACTGCTTTTTTGAGCCTTTGTGGACATGGTTTCTTAAATTCAAGATTGGTTGCATTTTTTGTTTTAATGAACAAAATGGCTTTTGTTGTTTTTCTCCCTTAGCCTGGGGCCAGATCCCCTCGTTCTCTGAACTAAACATTTTTGGACAGTGATTATCTGACAAGGAATGCGAGTTTTAATCTCAGTTAAACAGACACGCTGAAGTTGATGATCGTGAGGTCAGAAGATAAGCTTCTTTCAGGGAACGTCCTCTTAGCTTCAGTCTTAGCTGTGAAGTCTCGATGCTATCTATGCGTCTCACGCCATAGCCGTCAGACATGCCCTCACGGCCGCCGGTTCCTGCGATCACTTCTCAGGAATGTGCCGTTCTCTGCAGGTAGCTGCTTTCTTTGACTGAAGCATCTCGTGTTATCAGGGATCATATTGAATGAAGAATACATAAAGATCTCAGGACAATAAAACTTGTCGTGCCATTGCCTCTGGGCTGTGAATCTGTCAGATAAGAGGGCGTTTGTTAAACTGATGTGAGAAGATACCACAAAGCCAACATCTGATTGCACGATAAATCACTTGTTGGATGGAGCACATCCATGTAGCCCATTAGAAGTCTCACGTCAACATCTGAGTAATTACCCACAGTAGAAAAAAGGGACCACACCGCCACCCCCTGCTTATTCCTCTGAGCCAAGTGTGGTATTTTTCTCTATAGCGTGCTCATGGCCTGACGTCAAACACTCTTGAAGCCAAAACTTCAACCAAGACTCTGCTTGAAAGTGAAAGGCTCATGCGCAAAGTTAGAGATGTGTGGACAGCAAAGCGTGACCTCCCTGCCAATCCTCTTGGGTTAACTTTTGACCCCCAGATGAGGTCACAGCTGAACAGTCACCACTTGGTTTAGACCTACAGGTATGCGGCATTTGTTACCACACAATGTTTTGAAATAGAATGATATTAGTCAGGGTAATTAAATAATTACAGCATTACAAAAGGATAATTACAAAAGGATTAAAAAGAATAAGAATAAGCGTAATCTCTAGCTTCCGCTAACTGTCATATGCGCATTCATGAGAGTGTGGTGTTCCAGTGGATGACGTAGGATGTAGGCGAAGTGTAAGCTCTGGTGAGAATATGCTAGTCTTGTGAGAACCAACTTTTGTTTACAGCAAAGGAAAGCAGTTTACTCTTGGCTTATATCAAGTCATCCTCCTACATTTTCTTTACAAATCCTCTTTTTGTAATTCGTGACCGGTGTTTTGTTTTGCTCTCCTCTGCGCTTAAGTATTTGTCATTTCTCACCGGAGCTCACGCTATACCTAAGTCCTACGCAGAGGTTGCGTTAGACTTTAACATTGTCCGTCATTTTTTTAATCATGAACCTACAGGGTGAGAAGACTGTAGGCTTATGCATTTATTTATGAAGAGAACATATGAACAGAGGCTGTGTCACTTTTCATGTTTAACACCACACCCCGCAGTGACAGCAGAGGCCACTAAAAAAATAAAAAAAACATGCTAGGGCTGGGGCAAAAAAATCTATTTCTCAATTTAAAAAAATTATATTAATTCTTAAATCCCAATCAATCTTTTGGCCTATGCTTTTTTCAGTTGATGAATAAACAGTACATAGTGCGCCTGCTATCCTATAAATCGCAATAGGCTAAGCTCTGTGCTTTTTCACTTTCAGTATGAAAAGTCTCAGATTTCAAATTCTGTCCATGTCATTAGCAAATCCAAGTAATAAATACTGTTTTGGCACTCTTTAATGTGGTTTGATAGATCGCTGTAGCTTAAACTGGGTAGGCCTACTCGCATGTGTGTAATCAAACGCATAGCAAAAGATTGGCCACAGTTTCACTTTTGTTCTGAATCCCGTGCTTTACTGCAACGCTGGAGCGCACTCACCACAAAACGGGACAGGGGTGGGAATTACAGCTACAAATTACAATAGATCACGCTTAGTGTAATCTGTCAAAGTGACAGACGGTCTCAGGGTTGCCAGGTCTCAGAAAAAATTCCAGCCCAAAGCTTACTCAAAACCCGCCCAAAAAGAATGAAAACTAGCCCAATTTTTGCCACATCCAAGCACAGTTGACAACTGGTTCATTCCATTAATACACTTTAAAATAAACATTAAAATAAACATAATTTTATTATATTAAACATATTTTATTTATACTGTGTTTTTCATTTTAGCAAGACTTGTTTAGGCTATGTATGTGCATTTTTAAATATTCAATCCGCATTTTATTGTAATTTTCTTTTCCTCATTTTCATTTGAATTTTTTGTACTTTTCATGATAAATTTTAAGATGTATGGGTGATATGGCCACAAATATTAGGACAATATTTTTTTCCATATCATACTATATTTATCAAAATATTAATTTACCATTAATATGAAAGGAAATGTTTTCTACTTGTTTGTTAGACCCTGAGAATGAACGTATAACTGAATTATTTATTGAATTAAATTAAAATTAAATTAGATGTATACTTGAAAAGTAAATTAAAGTCTTTTAAGCCACCTTCTAATTTAGAGCCTTTTAATATTTATTTTTCACTAAATTCTGTTTTCCATTTTATTTATTTTGTATTACTTAATACAAATGTATCATAAAAAAAAGTGTAAAATTTAATAGATTAAAAAATGTTTAACAATTTTTCAATCTTAAAATATATGGATAATTGCCTATATAACAAATAATTTACTACAAAACATTACATTTTAATGAAATAGGACGCTGCACGACAAAACCTTGTGTTTAATATAAAAACATAGATGAAAAAATATCTTGAATGATATTCCTTACAAATAACATCTTCATGTGTGTTTGAGTTTGTGTAGTAGATGAAACTGTGCCATTTATTTAAAACGAGACACGCAGAACATGTAGACTACAAGCGACAATCTTTGACTGGCTGTTGTTGTGTTTATTTCTGCTGTGTGAAAGCCCTCTAATAGTATGTGACATCCGTCTTTCCGTTCTTTGGTTGCTGAGTATTCATTCCAAGTATAATACACATTAATAAAAGGGTCTATTTTCATTTTGATTTGTCTATAGACAAACTTAAGGAGGCTGCTGTACATTATAAAAGTTGTCCAAAAAAAACGCAACCCGCGGCTCTGTAATTTTTCCTGCTACAGCATTTACAAAATAGCCCAATCGTGCGGGAAAACCGTGAACCTGGCAATACTGGACGGCCTTCAGATTTTTCCGTCACTGATTAAGTGTACAACAGTTAGCGAAAGCTAGAGATTACAGTTTATAAAGTTTTAAATAAGAATATTTTCACGCAAACTAATTGATTCATTTCAGAAGGCCTTCATTAACCCACCAGAGCCTTGTGGATCACTTTTTATGATGTATGGGCATAGTTTTTTGAGCTTCAATTTTTTTTAAACCCCATTCATTGCCATTAAAAAGCTCAGAGGAGCCAACACATTTATTAATATAGCTCTGATTTTATTCATCTGAAAGAAAAAAGTCATATACATCTAAGATAGCTTTCTCATTCCACAACACTATTGCATGCCACTGGTCTGTTACATATATTATAAAGGTGTTCCATCCACATCAGTGGAAGAATTCAGATGTTAAAAAAACTATTAAAAGAACTTAATGTCATGGAAATGATTTAGTGCCTGTGTTTTTAAACAAATCAACCCAATTCTGTAAGAAACCGATCTCTCACTCGTATAGTACAAACACGGGGCGGAATGTCACCCAGTGCCCTCCACAAGTGAATAGGAAATGTGCGAGCGCTCTAGATTTATGGCTTCACTGTTTTCTTCAGACAGCAATGAATATGTGTTCATTTAATGGTCAGTAGCACAATGAAGTGTCTCGTGGTGTGCTGAATTAGTCACCCAGAGAGGTTACATTGTTTTAACTTTTAATAACAATCAGACTAAGTGCAAAAAAAAAACAAGTTGGATGTTGGTTGATGTGTTAACCTTGTGAAACATACAAAGATATACATTGATCTATCACAGGTGGGGAAATTAAGAGCCATTGACAGTATAGAGCTATACTGTAGTGTTTATAAGATGCTGGATTGGTATTAATATGATTGATTAATGGTATTGGTTGGCATTTACACTTAGAACATGTCCTAGAGTTTCCAGGAGGAAGAAGCCTATGGAAGTGGATGGCAGAGAATACACACAACGATAGAGAGAGAAAGGCTTTGGATGTTGTACTTGCTGCTGTGGAATGCAAGCCACCAATATTTTGACTTCTTCTTTGGAAACAGCTGCGTTTCCTTTTTCAAAGATATTTTTTCCTTATTTATCAGATCCCTTAGGGGAGATCCATCTCTGCTGTCTGACACAGACTTCCTCCTCTAAATCTGTGTTTCTAGCCAGCCCTGAGCTCACACACACCTGCTGCAGCACACACAGATGGTTCTAACAGGTCTCTCTGCCTGGCATACTCACACAGACATAGACACACAGGTAGACACAGTTGTGGGAGACACCTCAAAATACACACCAGAGGTATATCAAGACCAAATAGGTACCACATTTGCCATTTCGACCCCCTAAGTGATGAAAAAAACACCACCTGGGGTGGCACTATGGCTAGAAATGGTCCCGTAAAGTTTCAAACCTTATAAAGGGGTGGACGGTATACCAGCTTAAAGTAAAAACCAAAAAATTTCCATTTGTTGAATTTTTTCCTATACTGTTTAAACTGGTTTGTACTGTAGTTTGTGTAGGTAGCCAGACAATACAGAGCAGTCGTTCAAATTTTGAAATTTATTTAAGAAATTCAAACAATAAAGACCATTTTGTGGCTTTTTAATGTGTCGTGACAGATTGCTGTAGCATTCCAGTTCAAGCAGCACATACACTGATCATCTATTCCTCTTTACTAGTTTTAGCTCAAAATAAATGTGAATGAACATCAGAAGATATCTTGTTTCGACCAAGGGAAGTTGTCAATACACACCATTTTTCAAATCCACCAACATTAATCTATCAATCTGGATTGTTTGTCGGACAAAATGTTAGGTTTGGCATTATAAATGGTCAAATTGCCTGTCAGTCAAACTCCTGGCAAAGGGTCAAAAGTGATTTCGTTATGTCAAGTAGATGTTGTTGTTTTTTGCTGGAAGCGCCAAAAAAATTGCATAGACCAGGGGTCTCTAAACTCTGTCCTGGAGGTTGAGTGTCCTGCAGAGTTTATCTCGAACCCTAATTAAACACACCTGAACCAGTTATTTAAGGTCTTACTAGGTATACTAGAAACTTTCAGGCAGTTGTTTTGTGGCAAGTTGGAGCTAAACTCCTCAAGACACCGGCCCTCCAGGACTGAGCTTGGAAACCCCTGGCATAGACTTTCAATACCAACACCATAGTAACAATAGATATAATACTGTTTACAGCTTAGCTTTTTTGACAATCTGAACTGTTGATCAGTCACATCAGACTGTATCAGCTGACCAGTCAGAGTAGACTAAGCTTTTTGGAATGGATTGCTGCAGTATGGACAAAAATACTATGGAAATCAATCGGGACCAGCAATTGTTTGGTTGCTCATATTCTTCAGAATGCCTTCTTTTTCTGTGTTCAGCAGTTGAGAGTGACTAAACGATGACAGAATTTTAATTTTGGGGTGAATTGTGCGTTAAAGCTGTGAAAAATAACTCAATTCAGTATTTGCATGCTGTCTGACGTGCAACTTTCTTTCAGCAAGCACTGAGACATAGTGGAACATGCATAAGGAAAATATAACAGAGCTAAAGGCTTCAATACTCTAAACTGCTCTTGTGAGGAAATTACTTATTAATAAGCTAGCATCCTTCAATGGGTTCTCCATTTAACTTTACAACTAAAAATAGCTGATTTATTAGAGAAGGCACGAACAGGTAATTTTGCGACAGGTAATATTCTGTTTTCTGTCACAACTTGCTCTTTATGGTCTTCAAACAGTGATTAGTTGTTGTACAACTCCAAAAGCGATTAACTGACATTATCCCTTTTGAAAAAAAAAAAAAAAAAAAAAAAAGTTAGGTATGTTTTGAAGGATGGCAGCTGGTTTGAGCTGGGTTAAGCTGGTCCTTAGTTGGTCCTGAGCTGGTCCTTAGCAGGAGATAACCAGTTTAGGACCAGCTTAAACAATTCATGACCATATACACTTTTAAAAATAAAGGTTTCATGCCATAGAAGAACCTTTTTGTCTAAATGGTTCCATAAAGAACCTTTAACATCTAAAGAACCTTTCTGTTTCACAAAAGGTTCCTTGTGGCAAATAAGGTTCTTCAGATTATAAAAGGTAAGCAAGAAATGGTTCTTTAAAGAACCTTTGACTGAATGGTTCTTTGTGGAAGCAAAAATGGCTCTTCGCTTGAAGAACCTTTTGAAGCACCTTTATTTTTAAGTGTGTAAGGACTAACTAAGGACCAGCTTGTGTGTTAAACTAGCTCAAATCAGCAACTATGCTTCAAAACATACCTAACCAGCATATGCTGTTTTTTCAACAGGGAAGGCTATAATATGTTTGATTTATGAATCCCTCTGTCTCCTAAACACTTTCTTGACCTTTCTTCAATATTAGAGATACAGAGGTTGGTATCTCCTCATATAATATGACCCGATGAGCACCTAACTGCTCAAATAAACACAAAAATATGACAAAATGTAAGTCCAATAGCGAGTGTTTACATAAGCAGTTCATAAACAGTTTAATGATTGTTTGAATTTTTTTATTTACACTGAAAAGCCTATTATTACTTTTTGCTTTGGAATCAAAATTGGCATCAAGAATTTTGGTATTATAACAACCATATTTTAGCAAAGAATAATATTGTAATAAAACTAATTTTCTACTACAGCCTATTCTTAAGATAATAAAATAAAAATGTGATTGATGGCAATACAGTTTTTCATTATCATGTAATTTTCTTAAAAAAGAGTTGCTTAGTTTTTCTAAAACTCAAAACTGGACAGTTTGTTTATGTTTTTGATAACATATTTGACTCTAAGAAAATAAGTCCAAGCATCTTTGTTGTGTCATTCCTAGTCTGTGAGTGTTGAGGCCTGCGCTCTAGTAACACTGTTCGCATGTCTCTTTTGTGTGGTTGCCAAAGCACAAAGTACCATTAGTCTATCCCAAAATGTTTTGTCAGCTGTTCTCATGGATTATGCCGTTATTAATGTTTCTATATGCCGAAAAGAAGGAAAGAATGGGAATGTTTATTTTCCAGACCATTTCCTCCATTTTATGGAATTTCCTCCTTATACAAAAAGACGTTATAATATTTGTTGACAGGTCGTTGGCTTGTGTCGGCACTCAAGTGAAAATGGATTTGTTTTACGCCTGTTAAAGACAGAACAGCTGACTCTTGTAATGTCTATTAGCCTGTTGCCCCACACATATACAGAACCTAAAGTACACATTCTCCTACACAAAGCAAGTTAACCTGACTTTGTGCCTGAACTGATGAAAACACACACACAAAATTCCTCTCTGTTCAGTATAATTCTTTTACTGACACACAGGTATGGTCATCTGACTGCGGCCATTCACCATTGAGATGATTCGCTTCAGATAGTTGGCATTGGTTACAGAGATGAAGAGATTGAAAAACATCATACATCTTTTAACAGTCGCAATTATCACAAATTACTGCTATTCTGTAAGTATCCAATAAGCAAATACAGAGCAACGCAGACAGATTTCATTTCTTCCTGTATGAAATGTCACATCAGTCCAATAAAGATTTGTTACAACATTCTATAAAAATAGTTTCCTAAAGGTCAGTACCACAAAATAAAACTGACAGGGTGATTTAATGCAAAATAAACCGGCAGTCCCTAATGTGAAGCAGAAAAAATATTACAAGGCAACTTTCCAAAAAAAAAAATAATAATAATAAAGATAACAAATGGACATGGAATATTGATTTGAGTGTAAATTATTTTATTATGTGAGAATAAAGAGTATGTGAAGTGATTTGAGAGACATGAAACAAGCACAGCTATGCAGGAAATGACTTGCTTGGGACAACAGTCAGTTATACCACTGACCAATCATAATCAAGTATTTCAAAGAGCCGTTTAATGATCCTAATGAACTATTATCAGTTAGAAGATTTGTATTTGCATGGAACATGAAATACAATATATGCTTTATGTTCCTTCATAAACCACTTTCAAGATCATCATTGCCTTTAACGTAAAATCTAGTACGTTTATAACACTGTATGATTAGAATTAAAAGATCTCTTTCCTACTGTTCACACCAAACGATGGATCTTTATGACCGTGTTGTGTATGGTTTGCCATAAACTATTGCACCTCTTGCTGACCTCTGCTCAGAGCTCTGACTCCTGTAGTTGTGCCTTTGATGCCTTGCGTGGGTCAGAGACTTAGATCATGGTTGTAGGAAATACCCAGGGAATGCTGTGTCAAACCCCTGCCATCTTCCAGCTTCCCGAATATAAAACCCCCTGAACCCCCGGGCCTTTTGTCTATATGCAGTAACTAATTTTAAACTAGACTACTGGAATTTTATTAACGTAGTGTTAGTCCTGGGAATTTGTTATATTGTTCCTCATTTCCCACTCAGGGTTAGTAAATAATCTAGGGGTGTGTTTTCCAAAAGCATTGTTAGCAAACTGTTCCACTGTTAACAACATACAGTAGTTCAACAATTTTGTATTTCCCAAAACCATTGTTTCAGTTAGGTTTCACAAGCATCATCGCAAAGTTGTGTGCTGAGAACAGCAGTGTTTACAGGTACATTAACTTGCTTTGCTGTATTTATTAAACTTTATTCAACATAACATCTATTAATGTCAAATGAGACGTTTTACATAAATGCTTGATATATAGTTTAAGAAAAAACAAACAAAGACAAACTCAAAGAGTTATGTAGTGGAAATCAAATCCAAAGTCCTAAAGATTTAAATTTACTATATGTACATTATATCTTTAGTTCCATATCTGTATATACCCTTATGTTAATCCTAACCTGTACATATACAAATGTGTATATATACAAATTCTACATATGTTAGAATGAAAGCAATATTTTTTAAGACGGTACAAATTTGCTCTAGTACCCTGGACTAGAGTATGATGTTAAGTACCTGGTGCTGACATTTGTATTTGCATATTTCTGAGATTAAAACATTTGACAAGTTGTTTTATCTGTTTCATTAGTGACTTTCACACATTAAACCCAGTAAATCGCAATTAAATTGCACTTCTGTTCACACCACATCTGCTGTTCACACAAACAACAGTTTTTCATCTCCCTACTGTTAAGATATCATTTACACATCATTAGCAAAATGTCGGTAAACTATGTGATGGCAATCATCAGAAATTACCTTTAAATGCTTTACCATGTTCATCATCTACCCAAATAAGGAGAATCGCTGCTTGTGGTAAGATTATATTCCCCTGCTTCTTCACATTTCAAGGCACTGTTGGTAAAACTCATATTAATTTTCCTCCAAAACACATCAAAATCTCACTTTTTCCAAAATAGCATGCCCCCTACACTAAATCCTACCCTAAACCTAACCAAAGCAAATACAAGACAAAAATATATATATACAGTCAAGCCTGAAATTATTCATACCCCTGGCAAATTCTGACTTAAAGTTACTTTTATTCAACCAGCAAGTTTTTTTGACCGGAAATGACACAGGCTTCTCCCAAAAGATAATAAGACGATGTAAAAGAGGCATCATTGTGGAAAATTTATTTGCATGTAAACCAAAAGTGGCATGTCCAAAACTATTCATACCCTTTGCAAACTGTCACAGTCTATGGGAAAATCCAAAGTCCTATACCATTCCAAATAGTCCAAGCTGTTCTAAAGCATCCTAATTACCCTGATTCAATGGGAATAGCTGTTTTATTCAACTCAACAGGTGAAAAACAGAAGCTCTCTGCTGTTGGTTTGTAGTCATGGCTAAGACAAAGTAGCTCACTGAGGACCTGCGGCTGCGCATTGTGGCTGCTCACAAGTCAGGAAAGACCATATCTAAATCTTTTGAAGTTCCAGTGGCTAAAGTGCAAAGTATTATTAAAAAATACAAGACGTTCCACACTGTGAAAAATCTCAGAGGGCGTGGTCGGAAGCCAAAAGTGACAACTGTGCTGGCCAGGAGGATAGTGAGAGTGGTAAAAAAGAATCCAAGGATCACCACCAAGGCCATCCTGATGAATCTGGGCTCTGCTGGTGGCAACATCTCAAGGCAGACAGTCCAACAGACACTGCACACCGCTGGGCTCCATGGACGCAGACCAAGGAGGACACCACTTTTCCAGATAAGGCACACAAATGCCTGCTTGGCCTTTGCAAATGCTCATCTGGACAAAGAAAACGACTTCTAGTCCTCTGTTTTATGGTCAGATGAAACAAAAATTGAATTGTTTGGCCATAATGATGTAGCCTTCATCTGGCGTAAAAAAAGAGAAGCTTTCAACCCTAAGAACACCATCCCCACTGTCAAACATGGTGGTGGGAACCTAATGTTTTGGGGTGTTTTTCAGCCGGTGGACCAGGGAACCTAATCACAGTAAACCATGAAAAAGGAGCAATACATCAAAATTCTCAACAACAACATCAGGCAGTCTGCAGAGAAACTTGACCTTGGGCACCAGTGGACATCTCAGCATGACAATGACACAAAACACACAGCAAAAGTGGTCGCTAAAGATGAATGGGCAAAAATACCAGTGGAGACATGCAAAAAGCTGGTCAGCACTTAAATGAAGCGTTTGGTTGCTGTAATAGCCAATAAAGGCTTTTCTATTGATTATTGAGAAGGCTATGAATAATTTTGGACATGCCACTTTTTGTTCAAATGTAAATACATAGTCTTATTATCTTCTGGGAGGCAATTGTGTCATTTCTAATCAAAAAAAAAAAAAAAAAAATTGCTGGTTGAATAAAAGTAACTTTAAGTCAGAATTTGCCAGGGGTATGAATAATTTTGGGCTTGACTGTATATAATAATAAATAAATAAATAAATAAATAAATAAATAAATAAGCTTTTAAATCACTCAGGGTTAGTAAATAATCTAGGGCAATCTTTCTGTTGTTAACAGCATTTGATACTTCTCGAAACTATTTGGTACATTTGGTAATTCCAAAAAAGTAAAAGCCTCCTTTGGTGATCCGATGTATTTTTGTAAGAAAAATATCTGTATTTAAAATGTAAGAATCACTTGAATGTAGTTTGCGCAGTTGTACACGGAACTTGCTGGTTTTGGAAGGGGCGTGGCGGGACTGAAATGTCGTCTAAGCTGTTCACCAATCGCAACGCAGTGGGACCGCTAACCAGTCACAACACATTTTGTTTGTCGGAAGGCGGACCTTCATCAAACCCAGAACTAATCGAGCCATTTGTGCCAGCCTGGGGAGAATGCTATTGTAATAATGTAAATTATGTGAAAAATAATGCGTTTTTTGAACCACCAAGCATGAGAGCACGTTCTAGTTCACCCCCAACTGCCTCTAGTTTTCATTTCAGCTGGAAACTGCAGTGAATTGTATGTTTAGGTGAGTGTTTTGGAGTTTTGCAAGAAATGTAGGTAGGGGCACATTTTTCCAATGAGCCTATGTTGGAAAAGTTACAGCTTCCCTTGCCAACAAACTGCTAGAACTGATTTACTGGCATTTCTAACAACTTATGTTCTCTTAATGGTAAAATGCTGTAAATTTTCTTCAAAAGGCTATAAGTCTGTCTGCTTGTCCATCTATGGAAATGACACCACATAAATTGGTGGGATTAAGTCATCCCAAAACATACAGCAACACAAAATTCAAAGACAGAAAAATTAAAGGTAAACACAGTGTTTACATCATATTTTTACCTTTACAGTTTTTACTTTTAATTTCAGTTTCTTTCAGAAGATCTTATTCTTAAGTATTTAACTTATAAGAGACAAGTTACTTTGTGATTGGTTGTCTGTTGCTAAACACCTTGCTTTTTTTGATACTGTATTCTTGTGAAACCTCAATGCAGTGTGAACTCTGCTTTGGAGCAGGCCTTCATAACCCCAGGGTTATAGCATGTTTGGTTACAGGAGTTTTGGTAGGTTTGGTTGATTGCTCTAAAGCATCATTTACGTTTTTAAGAGCATCAAAAACAAGTGCAGTCTTACAGATGACAAGCAAGTCGCGGTAGCTTTTCATTACAGAAGCTGGAACAATTAGATTGTGGGGGAAGAGAATGTGAACGGGGATTCTGAAGATAATTACATAAACACAGATGGATTCTTCACATGCCTGGCTTCACAGCACATTTTTATTGGTTAAACTGAAGGAGACAGCTTTCAAATCATCTGGTTCTCAATGTTTCATGTGCTACAGAGATGCAGGAAGTAATTGCAGGCTTTGTGTATGGCCAACATTTTTTCTCACAAGTTTGTGGTGACTAGATTTTGGATCCGGCAGAATAATTAAAAAGCTTTAGATATAAATTATGCCTTAATACTTAACAGAAACAGAAACTTGTTGGTAGTGACTTGTTTTTTGCACCAGAGTACTGCATGTATTAAGCAGATACTTGCAAACATTGTAAGTCTACATAATACAGTATTGTACACATTGTCTACACAGTAGATAAAAATGTAGTACAATTATTGTCAAAATTGCTTTTATAAAATGTTTGAATAACAGGGAGAAAGAGTCATGTTTAGCAAAATTGATTAACATAATTATATCAATATTTAAGTGATCATGTCACCGTCCCATGACCCTTGTTACATTGCCATTGCATTTTAGCTGTAGGGTGAGTAAAACACCAAATTTTAATTTTTGGGCAAATTTTTCCTTTGAAGTAAACAGAACTAAGTCACTCCTCCTACACAAAGTTTTATTTAGCATCTCCCGTTCATAGAGCAAAACCACTGCAATATAGTTTAAAATTATGTGTAGGATTTATATCAGTGTAGCGCCCCCTTTGGTCTTGGAGGAAGTGGATGTGGTGAGGAAAATGGAAATGAGCTTTTGTTTTTCTTAGTGGTTGTGGGTAGAGAGGAAAAAGTCAAGATGTGGTGAGCGAATCAAATGCAAATGACCACCGGACTACTTCAGGGGATGTGATGGAAAACATTTAAAGTGCGACTCGCATTTGACCACGGACCACACTGAAGCCTGACTGCCCAGCCCATGCAGCTGTATGCCACTTCATAGCCTATATATATATATATATATATATATATATATATATATATATATATATATATATATATGTATGTACATATATATTTCTCTCTGTCTGTCTTCTGCGTGTTTTGAAGGCTTTTCATATCTTCTCTGTAGGTCACAGCCCACTCCATTTTGTTCTGTGTGGGCTAATGACAATAGCACAGAAGGAAAGAAGCAGATGTTACACAGGTGGAAATAGAGAATAGGCCCTAATTAGAACAACGCAGAGCTTTATCCCAGACTCCTTCGCTGTATTTATCAACTATTTTGTACTGTAATAAAAGTTACTTACAAAAATCTAATTTTAATGAAATCAAATTAAATTCAGTTATTTACTGTCCATTGGGTTGTTTTATGTTGCATTTCTTCCATTCTGGGGTGTGTTTTCCATAAAACAACCTAACTTGCTGCTTTACCACCTTAGTGCAATGCATTGAAGAAATTAACTAGCCAGTCAAAATTGTTTCCATTGCACCTCTGTTGTTTGAAAGACACTGGATGAGCAATATATAGGACTGTTGTCAATGACGTCACATGCAGGTGGTGGAGTAATAACTTTTGGTTATTAATCAATTAGAGATTTGAGCAATTAATGTCAGATTATTATAATTCATTTATATGAACAACACATTACCACGCGGTATTGCATACTTGCTGTATACAGATTTGTATATTCATTTAATTTTGCTTGCCCTTTCTCAATAAATGTCCCTTTTCCTGGATCTGTCATCACATCCCTGTCCTCTTTTCCTGCTAATGTGTGGGAGAAAAGTATCTGTGAAGATGATGAAAAACGCCAACACAATGAAAGCCACTCAAGACTTTCCACTTTGTCTCTCTTAAACGTCTCTTGCTCAAACAACCCTTTGCACTTTCACATTTTTGTTTAGTATGTGACCACAAAGTTATTGTTGTGGGTCCTTTCTGGGTCTGTCCTCTGAAAAACCACATCAGTCATATCAGACCATATGGGCTCTGTGGTTTTGGTTGTGTTTCTTACTGTTGATGCCAAGTCCTTGATATAAGTATAATCTATCATTTTGTGAGTCTCCTTTTTTCCATTATCCTCTCAAAAAGGGAACGGCATTCGCAGAGGACACAATTATAACTCCTGAGCAGTTGAGACCTTTGCAAATTTCCGCTTTCATAATAGTAATACAGGCAATGAAAACTTATGAAATGAATGGCATTGGCAGAGTAAATATTCTGCCATACCCTCAAGGGTAATCTGATTTCACTCGCCCTTTTAGTTTTTTGACAAAAGTAACAAGGTCATTTCTAGACCAGTGGCCCTTGTGTGCTTATGACCTTTAATATATCTGTCATCTCGGATGTTTTTGCTACTGAGAGACTGACTGTTGTTGGATCCACCTGTGGAAGTTGTTAATGAAGAAGTCTCAGCAGCATGTGAAACAGCCACGTTCAAACCTGATGTGCTGATGGGAAAAACATCACAAACGGGACCTCTGAAAATTGCTTTCAGTATGAATTACTCAGACATATTGTGAGTGAGAAAAGGCCTGGTGTTAAGCCATCGCCATGTGAACCCTGAAGCTGGAACGGCACTAAAGCAAATTCTCCCTCTCTTCTTCTTTCTCTTCTTTTTTGGTAGTAAGCCTCACTAGAGGTCAAAAATCCCACTCGATGTTGCCAGTACTCTATTTCGTACTTTGCAGGTGGGTTCTCCAAGGTTAGTCAGTCAATTAGATCAGAATATGTAGCACAAGGACAGGGTGTCCCTCAGGGATCCGTCTTAGGCCCTTTGAGGTTTTCTCAAGAGGTTCTCTTTTAATTTGTAACGCATGTGTCAGGACAGCAGAGGAGTGTAACTCCCTGTTGGAAGACCACAGATCAGAGAAGTTGCTCCCTTGTGATGTTGGAGAGCTACTGTAATTCACCAAACAGAGAAAAAGGGGTAGTCTTTACATTACCCTAATACCCTTGTTGATCTCTAATTCATTCCTCTGCTCCACGATTTAGTTAACTCCACGACTTTGTTTTCCTCTTCACAAGGAGGCAGGGCTTAGATGGAAGTGTGTGTTCCTCACCTAGGGAAGCATGGAAATACAATCAGCGCAGGACACTTCACCCTGGGCCCACAAGCGGGGCATCCGGCTGGACTTGTACTTATGGCAAGAAATACAGCCCATGGGTTGTTCGTCGGAACAAGAGGAAGGGTTGTCTGTGACGTGGGGGGAAGAGCAGCACGGCAGAATGACAAAGCTGTCGTCTGATGAGAAAACACACTCTGGTCATAGTTTCCCCATTTTCCTTTTTCTGTAAGAGTGGCTGCTAGCACTTAAAACTGTGGAGAAATGAATTGCCATGATGTTCTTTGCTGTGGGAACAGCTTGAATAAATAAAGAATTAGAATTCTACCAGAAATAGTGAATCATTACTACGGCACATGCACTGCACATCTGGACGCTCTGTGAAGTGGTGCTGTAATATAAATGCATATGTATAGACCATATGGGTGCATTAGGTCAGTCAATTATAGGCCATTATTGAGCATACATAGCTTACCATCTCTTTATAATGTTTAGGTACAGTGAGGGAAAACAATATTTGATCCCCTGCTAATTTTAATGGTAGGTTTACTTGAACAGTAAGAGACAGAATAACAACAACAAAACAGTCCAGAAAAACCCATTTCCAAAAAGTTATGAATTGATTGCATTTTAATGAGTAAAATAAGTATTTGATTCCCTATCAATTAACAAGATTTCTGGCTCCCAGGTGTCTTTTATACAGGCAACGCACTGAGATTAGGAGTTTGTTAATCTCAGTTTGTTACCTGTATAAAAGACACCTGTCCACTTGAAGCAATCAATCAATCAGATTCTCCACCATGGCCAAGACCACAGAGCTGTCTAAGGATGTCAGGGACAAGATTGTAGGACCTACATAAGGCTGGAATGGGATACAAGACCATTGCCAAGCAGCTTGGCGAAAAGGTGACAACAAAATAACTGTCAGTCTCCCTCGGTCTGGGGCTCCATGCAAGATCTCACCTCGTGGAGTTTCAATGATCATGAGAACGGTGAGGAATCAGCCCAGAACAACACGGGAGGATCTTGTCAATGATCTCAACGCAGCTGGGACCATAGTCACCAAGAAAACAATTGGTAACACACTACGCAGTGCCTGCAAGGCCCCCCTTGTCAAGAAAGCACATGTACAGGTCTGTCTGAAGTTGGCCAATGAACATCTGAATGATTCAGAGGAGAACTGAAAATCAAGCTCTTGTTTGGAGGAGGAGGAGGAATGCTACCTATGACCCATCCCCAAGAACACCATCCCCACCGTCAAACATGGAGGTGGAAACATTATGCTTTGGGGGTGTTTTTCTCCTAAGGGGACAGGACAACTGCACCGCATCAAAGGGACGATAGACGGGGCGAGAACCTCCTTCCCTTAGCCCGGGCATTGAAAATGGGTCAATGACAATGACCCAGAACACACGGCCAAGGCAACAAATGGGTGTCTCTAGAAGAAGCATATTAAGGTCCTGGAGTGGCCTAGCCAGTCTCCAGACCTTAATTCCATAGATAATCTGTGTAGGGAGCTGAAGGTTTGAGTTGCCAAACATCAGCCTCGGAACCTTAATGACTTAGAGAGAATCTGCAAAGAGGAGTGGGACTAAATCCCTCCTGAGATGTGTGCAAACCTGGTGGCCAACTACAAGAAACATCTGAACTCTGTTATTCCCATTAAGTATTTTTGCCATAAAGTACCAAGCCATGTTTTGGGGTCAAATACTTGCAAATCAATTTATAACTTTTTTGAAATGCATTTTTCTGGATTTTTTTGTTATTATTCTGTCTTTCACTGTTCAAATAAACATACTATTAAAATCATAGACTGATAATTTCTTTGTGAGTAGGCAAATGTACACTGTTAAAAGACATCATGTTACCAGGTAGGTCTTTCACTTATATTGTGTCCTACTTTAATTTATCTAGTTATTATTTTTATTATAGTATTATATTAGTATTGTTAAAAAAATATTTGGTCCAAGTCTTTTTTTCACATTGTGCTTTTGCATCTAAATAGCAGTATGTAAATAGCAGTATGTAGCAAATGTTTACACACACAGTACAAGACTTGAGTTTGTCTGCACAGATGCACTGCAAGAGATGCAAAGAATGAAAGTTTATAATGGCAGTTTGTTTAGGGGCTATGGAAAATATAGTACTATACTACAGTGACAAAAAAAGTTAAAAAGTTGAACTCTTTGAAAATATCTGTATGTCTCTATTGATTACTCATAAAATGTGGTCTGGTATTAATTTACTCCCAACACAGTCTGATGCAACTAATAACACACTTTTCATATTAAGTCATCTTAATGAATACATTAATCATTAATGCAGCAATCATTCTCAGTGAAGGGTGGAGCAATTGTGTGAACCACTAAACCCTAACTTGTAGATTTCTCTATAGCAGCAAAATTTCCACCAAATGTTTTCTGTACCTGCTTATTAGTCTATTGACCAGTTTTGGACCATTCCAGTTTCCTTCCCACATATCTATTTCTGATTATCAGTATTGTCAGGTTGTCTTGATAACTCAGCCCTATTTAGGTTATGGCATAGCATCTCAATTGGCTTTAGGTCAGGATTCACATATTTTCTTATTTTTGTGTGTTTTGCTTCATTTGATTTATTGCATTACCTAGTTTCTCTTCATGTCATGGTTTGTCCTGACATTCTCCTGTAAAATGTATTTCTAAACTTTAGAATTGTTCTTTTAATGACTGTGAAGTGCTAAGACCCTTAGGCAGCAAAGCAGTGTGAAACCATGATGCTCCTTCCACCATGCTTTACAGTTGGGAAGAGGTTTTAATGTTGGTGTGCACTGCCCTTTTTGCTCGAAACAAAGCATTGTGCATTTTTGTGCCTCAAATGTGCACAGAACATTTTCCGAGAACCATTGTGGAATCTTGGGCAAGCATGAGACATGTCTCAATATTTTTTTTTAGACAGCAGTGGTTATGTATCTGGCTTTATGTTGTATTTTCATGAACACTATTCTTATGCAATGCTTTTTTCTGATAGTGTGAACAAATAATGTGTAGAATTTTCTGGAATTTGCTCTCATTATTTTCAGGATTGCCCATATGATTGATTCATTGATGTATTTATGTTTTTAGGTATTTCTTTTTTTATTTTCAGACAGGATATCTTTACCAATGTATTGTGCAATACTTTCTTAGCCTTTTCCAGCTTTGTGTGTCACTGTAATGTGGTTTTTGTCCACAATAGCTTTTTGGATTTGAGGCATGGTTCACACTAACTTCTCTTGAGAAGAACGTATTTGCCAGTGTGTGCCAGAGTCTATGCAACCCACACTTTCAATCTTATCTCTTTAATTGGCTTGAATTATCAATTTAATTGTAGAAATTGTAACATAGAGGTTCAGCCTGCCTTGTCTATGATCACTCAAATTTTCCAAATTTTGAAAAGCAAACAGTTTGTGTGTTCTTAGTTAAGTCAGATTGTATTTGTCTTTAACTGTGACTTAGATGAAGATCAAAACCACATTTTATGATCAAACAGTGCAGCAATCCAGATATTTTCAGAGGTTTCACAACTTGCCACTGTATAGTCTGAGTGACCCAGAGTATACAGAAATGCAAATTATACATCAATTGTAGTTCGTCAAGCACACTAAAACATATCATTGTCCTTTTGTGTTTGTCTTTGGACAGTGGAAAATGACAGAGAGCTGTCTCCACAGAGAAGATACCATAAAGAGTTCAAATTCAACCTGTCCCAGATTCCAGAGGGAGAGGCCATCACAGCTGCAGAATTCAGGATCTACAAGGAGTGTGTGACCAGGGCCTTCCGCAATGAGACATTCCTACTTAGTGTGTTCCAGGTGGTTTGGGAACATCCAGACAGGTAAATGAGCAATAAAATATAAAAATATTATTCCATAAATATGGACATTTATTTGCTATATATGTATAAAGCACAACTAAAATAGTTACTTAATTAACTAAATCAAGTTTACTTAGTTTGGTCTTTACACTCCATTAAAATAAAACTTATTTACAATTAAAATGTTATTGTTTGGAAACAGTGATTGTTTCTGTAATTCTGTTTAGTGCCACTAGTCGGACAGCAATGAATTCATTTTTAAATAGCGCACATGCGTTTACAGTATATAGGTTTAATATGTATTGTATTGTGGAACCCTGATTTAGAATTAAAAGTAAATATGTGATTCTGGACCAAAAAAACAGTCTTAAGTAGCATGTAGGTATATTTGTAGCGATAGCCAAAAATACATTGTATGGGCCAAAATTATTGATTTTTCTTTTATGCCAAAATTCATTAGGATATTAAGAAAAGATCATGTTCCATTTACCTATGGTAAATATATCAAAACTTAATTTTTGATTAGTAATATGCATTGCTAAGAACTTTATTTGAACAACGTATTTATTTATTTATTTTTGCACCCTCAGATTCCAGATTTTCCAATAGTTGTATCTCCACCAAATATTGTCCTATCCTAACAAATCACACATAGATTGGAAGCTTATTTAAATCTTAATTTCTAAAAATTGACTCTTATGTTTGGTTTTGTGATCCAGTGTTGCAGTGTGCGCTACATGTCGTGGCCGCATCACCACCTCGGGTGTGCATTATTTTCAAAGAATTCAACAGAAGTCAATTATTCAGCATATACTATGGTTATGACACCTCAAGACATCAAAAGATATATTTTGAGGCTTTCATTCAGTTTTTGTCCTTAAAAGGCTATTGTGAGTAGGATTAATTTCTTACACAACTCATCCAATGCCTCTGTTGCTAATTCCAAAATGTCATTTTAGACCTAGTAACGGCACTTGAGCCATTGATAGCAGAATAATGTAGTTAATAATTACATTTTTAGACATACAGATGGACAGGCAGGCAGGCGAACAGAAAGAGAGAGAGATCAGCCAATCAGATTCAAGCATTCAATGGCCCGTAGTATAAGGTTAAATAACCCACTGAGCGATAATTCAAATCTAAATTTATGTGTACATTAGTAGATAATGCAAGGATGAAATGCTGAGACAAAACTCAGATGCTGTGTGGCTTCTCAGTTTTTTGTGTAATTATTGCCTCCTGACTAGTGACTGGTCTTTGTGTAAATGTTTACAAAATTGGAATCAGTAAGAAAAGTAACTATAGTCTGATTCTGAGTATTTTAATATGTAATTTATTCTAATTACAACTACTTATTTTTTGGAATCTGATTATGTAATCCAGATTACATGCAATCAGTTACTACCCAGCTCTGAAGATAGACATAGTTTGCTTAGTAACCACTGTGTAATAAAAATGATTAAAAAAGGCTTGTTTTTTTCACCCTGCTGTACCGAAAACATACTGAATCATTGCGTAAAATCTGGTGTGTACCGAACCATCATTTTGTAAATTTAAGTACTTATTTGTCGGTGCTTATTCATGATTATTAACTGAGTAATTGACTGTGTTTTAAATCAAGCCCAGGCGTCCATCACTAAACACAGCAGAGGTTGTCTACCATGTACTTTATGTAGACTAAGGCCATGACCACGACGTACAACTAAAATAGCTTTAGTTTGGTGTCTAAAAAAGAAACCACCAACACACGTCAAACATTGACTTTGTGGGTGGTGGGAGGGATATCTCCTTGAGAAAGGCAGATGGCGTGACCTGTATGGTGTCCAAAACTCACCAATAAGATGTGACTATGATGCTAGCCATATTGTTATTATTATGGTTTAACAGAAATAGGCACCAAATAAAAAAAAAGCTCTGGCCTAATGAGCTACATGTTTCTCTCCCAAATAGTTTCAAATCTTTATCACAAAGTGTTCATTTGGTGTACATCCTGAGTTGAACAATGGACACACTGTTTTTCCACAAACCTGCAGTGGGAGTCTTTTATTTTTAGCCATATCTTGAGATTATGCATCGCCAGTCATTGTATCACTGTACAGCCAAGTTTACCTTGATGCAAATTATAGCGTGCTTGGTGGTATTTCCCTACATGCCACTTTCTGCGTGTAAATCCCAAATGCTGTGCGGCTTGCAAAATGTATTTGCTTACAAACAGATTAATTTGCCAACTTGTCAAGTTTTAACAGCATAATTACTGTGTTTATGGTTTGTGATCTTTAAAAAACACATTGGTTGGGGAAATGCGGTATAGCTAAGCTAAGCAGATGCAAAAGATGGCTGAGAGAAACTTCTGAAGTGTGTAAGCCTTTAATCCATGAAGCAAAAAATAACTTGGTTATGGAGGTGGTGCAGAGAGGCTGTACTGTATATCTGGCTGAATTTAGCCCATGTGGCAAGACCATTTGACCTAACTCAGCAGCATTGTGAACCTCAAGTCAACAAGCTTCACATGGCCTTAAATGTAAAGAAACAATAGCATGTAAGAACATTTTTCAAGCGATCGCACTTGTTTCTATGCACCATCTATAATATGTCAAAGCTGTTTAATTTCTACACCACTAGACATACTGACTATTTCCAGACATTCCCCATCTGCCATTGTTTGGGTATGTCTGAAATTGATTACTAGCATACGGCCATATTCTACAGTTATTTTAACAAAGTGTAGAAAACAGCAAAATGCACACTGTTATTGGGAATCACCTAATATTGGGAAACTGCTAATATAGGCCACATGCAACACAAAATTTGTATTCAAATGTATATGTGACACATTTATTCAAATCAGCTTTAAATACTTCATTATATCGGGATCAAACTGTTTTGGAGAAATCTGAGATGCATTTTTAAACACTGTCAGTTGTATTTATTTTGAAATCACAGCATAGATCAGGTTTTGTTTTCATGACAATCCATCAATACCTCATGAAAAATCCAGCTTGCCATGACTGTAGAGTTATTACTTTTCTGTTTGTATATATTCTAATCCCTGGTTGTTTTCATGTACATCTGGCCTCCGTGGAAAACCCTCCCAAGCCATATGTGAAGACGGTCCTGTATGCATGCAATGGCAGCGTGAAGCTATTAAACTATAGGTCCAATTTAACAGCGGCCAGTGACAGAGGCAATAAATGCGATTTATGTAACCAAAAAAGCCCTGACACTTCTGACTTTATGATTCCAGTTAATTTAATGTGTCTATAAGAGGCTTTACAGTTGGGCTTTTAGAGTTGCCAGCTCCCCTGTGGTCTCATTCAGACCCCGTCCCAGGTGAAGCTGTGTGACTGGTGGCACTAAACAGTATGAGTCAGCATAAGTATGATGCGTTCATGTCGAATGTGACGTGTGAACCACCGGAGGGAAGAACCTCATATGGAGCAGCTCTAATTAATGAGCAATAACGAGGGGCTGCAGGGACATTCCCAGAACACCTGTGTGACCGACAGCTTTGAAGTGACCTGGCCAATGCTTATTACCATGCATAGTGTGTAATTACTATAATGGGACAGGCCTCCCTGTAAGGCTACTGCGATCAAACTTCTCACTCGGTTCTCAAATCAGTGACTTGAAGCTACTCTTCAAGTAGTAACTTGACAAACTAGTTTTTTTTTTTTTATTAATAATTGAGTACATGCCTTAAAATGATGTTGGAAAATATTTAAGAAAATTTTAAGAAGACAACAGGATGAGGTGAAACATGCTGCAATGGTAAACAACTTAATATTTAAATAAATAAATCTTAAAGAAGAAATTCACTTTCAGAACAAATATTTACAGATATTTTACTCACCCCTCTGTCATCTATGATGTTCATGTCTTTTTTCTTTAGTTGTAAGGAAATGTTTTTTGAGGCAAACATTTCAGGATTTGTCTCAGTATAGTGGACTTCTATGGTTCCAGTGAGTTTAAACTTCCAAAATGCAGTTTAAATGCAGCTTCAAAGGGCTTTATGCAATCCCAGCCGAGAAAGAAGGGTCTTATCTAGCGAAACGATCTAATAATTTCTAAAAAAAAAAAAAATGACAAATGCTCTTGTCTAGCTCTGTGTTAACTCTGTGTATTCCTGTTCAAGACAGTTAGGGTATGTCGAAAAACTCCCATCTCATTTTCTCCTCCAACTTCAAAATCATCAACATCGCTGCAGAAGTACCGACCCAGTGCTTAAAAAGTGAACATGTAGACAAAACAGCGATGAAGGGCAATTTTGAACTGTCTTGAACTGTAATACACAGAGTTCACGCAGAGCTAGACAAGATTAGTGTTTGAGCTTAAAGAGTATATGAATTGTACATTTTTTTTTTTAGAAATTAACATCATTTTGCTAGATAAGACCCATCTTCCTCGGCTGGGATCAACTGCATTTTGGAAGTTTAAACTCGCGGGCGCCATAGAATTCCACTATATGGAGAACATTCCTGAAATTTTTGCCTCAAAAACATAGTTTCTTTACGACTAAAGAAAGAGAAACATAAACATCTTGGATGACAAGGGGGTGAGTAAATTATCTGTAAATGTTTGTTCTGGAAATAATAATAAAAAAATATTTTTGTTAATGAAATTATTCATAAATGTATTAATTAAAACTGTTAATTAGAAATAAAATACAGTTGTAATTTCATTGCTTTTACATGTCTAAAGTTTCTATACTTTCTACAATTTCTATATACACTGTCAGTCAAATGTTTTTGAACAGTAAGATTTTTAATGTTTTTAAAAGAAGTCTCTTCTGCTCACCAAGGCTGCATTTACTTGATTCCAAAATACAGCAAAAACAGTACAATTTTGAAATATTTTTACTATTTAAAATAACTGTTTTCTATTTTTAATATATTTTAAAATGTAATTTATTTCTGTGATTTCAAAGCTGAATTTTTAGCAGAATTACTCCAGTGACATGATCCTTCAGAAATCATTCTAATATTCTAATTTGCTGCTCAAAAAAAAAAAACAGCTGATTTAATTTATTCAGGTTTCTTTGATGAATAAAAAGTCCAGACGAACAGCATTTATCTGGTATAGAAATCTTTTGTAACATTTTTAATGTCTTTTGATTCATTTAAAGCATAAATAAAAGTATTCATTTCTATAATTCTCTATAAATATTGATACAAAACAATCAAAATAAAAATGTTTTTGAACAGCAAATCTGCAGAATGGAAGACTGGAGTAATAATCCTGAAAATGTTGCTTTGATCACAGAAATTAATTGCATATTAAAATATATTCAAACAGAACACAGTTATTTTAAATAGTAAAAATATTTCAAAAATTGACTGTTTTTGCTGTACTTTGGATCAAATAAATGCAGGCTTATTTGGCAGAAAAGACTTCTTTAAAAAAAACATAAAAAATCTCTCTGTTCAAAAACTTTTGACTGGTAGTGTAAGTGACAATTTATGCATATTATTTTTTACTATTTCCATAGACGTTATAAGCATTTGTTCCATGTATTTATACTACATTTCCTGTTTTTCACTTTGTTCTCACCATAAAGATAGCCTTGTTCTGACAAAAATAAATAAATAAATAAATACATTTACTGTATTATTTCTAATAATAAATAATATATAAATTAAGTAGGGTGGTAGATTCTTGTAAGTAATGTTTATAACAGTTAATGATCTACCGACTTGCTTATTTGCAGGGATGCCGACCTGTTTCTGCTGGAAACTCGCAGGTTGTGGGCCGCAGAAGAAGGTTGGCTGGAGTTTGACATCACAGCAACTAGTAATCTCTGGGTGATGAGTCCACATCATAACCTGGGTCTACAGATCAGTGTGGAAACCAGCAGTGGTAAGATGAATTTAAGATGAGTTTAACTTATATGTGTGTAGCTCAAGCGATTGGCTTAAAACTGAGTGCCTATGAGCTGCCATGCTACTCATTTTCAAAGAATCCTGCATTAACCAATCAAGTGCCAGTGAGATGACTGGGAATGATTGTTTTCTCAAGGTGTTATACAGTATCGACCTCCTTGGCTAATTCAGCCTATTCATTTTCATTTCCTTTAGTAACTCTTAGTTCATATCATTTCTGTTCAGTTTAATGGGCAAGGATATCCTCTTTATAGCACTTTCTTCTTTTTAAAGGGTGGAGCATCAATCCCAAGGAAGCAGGGTTAGTAGGTCGTGATGGCGCTCTAGAGAGGCAGCCTTTCATGGTGGCCTTTTTCAAAGTGAGTGAAGTCCGTATCCGAACTGCCCGGTCCGTGGGCAGACGACGTCAACCGAACCGCAATCGCTCCAACAGTCCACAGGAGGCACCAAAGGGATCAGCTCATACAGGTTAGCTATTGATATTTCCCATATTGTGAACTAAGCCCCTTTCTTTTTTATAAAACCAGTTTGAAATGCACTTATGGCAGAAGTCAGCAATACAGTCTCTTTTAATTCTTCAGGAGATGTTGACCTGGGGTAGTTTGGGTATGTTTTTGTATCTGATTAGTTTTATTAAGTCCAGATCTTTATATACCCCTGCATAATGAGAATCTGGGCTCAATAAAACTCTTTAAGATACTTTTCGAGAATTCATTTAAGATGCACATATGTAGGCCTGACATCCCGTGTCTTGATTTCGAGTTTTTTACAAGGCATCACCAATGATGGCTACAGTGATGATGTATTTTTGTAGGTTGACCCAAAAGTAAGCTTCACCCTGGTTCCATGACTAAAGCCCCAAATATTTTTTCCATTGGTTTTTGGGGTTTTGTAGAAAATAAGCTCTGTGACCAACACAAGTGTATGATTCTTACACATTTTGTTTATCTAGAGCCTAAATTCAATTGCCAGCTAAATGTAAGCTATTACCAAAGTACACCGCAGTAACATAACTTCACCCCCTTCTTTCAGTCTTTATTTAAAATACATTTTCCTTGAATGTTTGAGTTACAATAGTTTGCAAGAGCTTGGTTATGAACACAATTAGGCTGTAAAAGTGGACTAGTAAGTAGATGAGGGGTTTAATGACGTTTAATGACCCCAATATCCTCTACAGTCCCATTTAGCCACCTGTTAGCAACAGCCTTTTTCAAGAGAAGAAAAAGCTTTAAAAAATCACATGAAAATATCTTGAACTTGTCTTAACCTAGACGTCATGCCTACACTCTTAAAAATAAAGGTTCCAAAAGGGCGTTTTTTGCAGTGATGCCATAGAAGAACCATTTTTAGTTCCCTGAAGAACCTTTCAGTAAACGGTTCCTAAAAGAACTATTTTGAAGAACATCTAAAGAACCTTTTTTAACTAAAGAATCTTTTCTGCATTTGAAAGGTTCCATGGATGTTCAAGGTTCATCATAGAACCACTGATGCCAGTAAAGAACCTTTATTTTTAAGAGTGTATGGACCACAAACTGCACACAAAAGTCGAAACACTTCAGGAGTTTCGAAGTCGTTATTGGATTGGTTGAATTATACAGGATTTCTGGGAGATGTGTGTGTCGCGTTCTTTAACGTTCTGCCTGGAAACAAAGATGCCGTGATGCAATACCCCCTCCTGGAAGAAGAAAGCCATCATGTTTACAACTGTCATGATGAACACTTATCAGGATCAACTAAATGGTGGATATTCAAAAGTATGTGAAATATTGAAAGTTCATAGCACAAAATCTTTAAAATATGTCCAAGAGTTTTACACACCGGTTTGTGATTGTGGGAAATTTTCTACGCCAATAAACATGACGCCCCATAAAATGAAATGTGATTGGTTGTTTTACCTCTTAATCATACGTCCTCTTGGCCAAGGTTCCCAGACCTTCTGCCGTCAGTCTAAAGGTCTGGCTACGAGAGACTAGTGTTAACCACAAGTCTTATTTCAGGCATTTAAACATTAATCCATTTAGAAAAATAACACTGAGTTCAGGACAGTGGAACCGGAAGTGCTAAAATGCTAGCTGGTTTCTGGGTTTTGGTCTACAAAAATACATTTCTGCAGCACTATGTCAACCTGTAAGAGGTAAATTGAAAAAAGCCTTGTTTCATACAGGCATGAACATGGCATCCTGGCATCCACTTTTAGGCACAAATCATAAATGCAAACACTTTGCGTTACAGTTTTGTCAGTTATCTCCTTCAGTTTAGCTATTGTCAAGTTTATAGCTGATTATCAACACATTTATTAAATAGCACAGATATTTGAATAAAACTTGAGTGCTAAAGTTTATAGTGACCACATATTATATGGAACTCTGGACCACAAACCAGTCATAAGGGTCAATTTTAAGGGTCAAACTAATTAAATTAAGAAGCTGAATAAATAGGCTTTCTATTGATGCATGGTTTGTTAGGATAGGACAATATTTAAGGATAGGACAATATCTGTATCCGAGATACAGTTATTTGAATATCTGGAATCTGCGGGTGCAAAAAAGTCTAAATAATGAGAAAATCACATTTAAAGTTGTCCAGATGAAGTTCTTATCAATGCATATTACTAATAAAAATGAAGTTTTGACATATTTACGGTAGGGAATTTACAATGTATCTTCTTTACTTAATATCCTAATGATTTTTGGCATAAAAGAAAAAACATTTTGAACCACACAATGTATTTGTGCTACTTATGATTGGTTTTGTGGTCCAGGTTCACATATGTTAAGTAGAATAATGTTCTGACTTCTTGTAAAAAAAGAAGGCACTTCAACTAACTGCATTTAATAAAAATGTATCCACCTTATTTTTTCCTGTAAAAGCGGGCACAGCCATTTGTAAATTTTATGGGTCTGGTTTCCGGTCTCATCCGCATCCAGCTATTTTTAGCAGTACAAAACAGCTCGTTTTGCTGCTTGATACTGCAAATTGGTATGTCTTACCATTATTTTAATGTATTATCTTAATTATGAACACACTGGTTTGTAATACTAACATTTTAAGTGTTTACTTCTCATTGGTATTCTTTTTGTTATTTCCTTAAAACGGCTAATGAACTGGAAGTCTCACCCATAGACTTCCACGTTTAAGAATAAGGTGGATAGTAAAATTTTGGAAAACATTTTGTCGGAAAACATTACATTTAGTTTGCTCTTTAATATATTAAATTACATTATTTACATAATAATTACTTTTTTAATGCAAAAGTGGAATTTACAAGGGATCTTAAGGGCTTTTCACAGTCAAATTATTTAGCCCTAGATCATTATTTAACCCTAGATAACTCTGAAACCATAGGTAAATGTAACCCTAAATTATCTTGTTTCTCATTTCACATTGCTCATACTTTACCCACAATCTGACATTTCACATATTACATTTGTAAATCCTAGGATAATATTTCTTTTTGCATATTTGCAGTGGCAGCAACCATGATTGGATAAATACAGTGCACGCACAACTAGTATAAATAACGGCTTGTCTCGCATCAGTGAGGAAAAATAATGTTATGTTTGTCCTGAATAGACTTTTTGGACCATAACTGTGAGAATAAGACAGTCTCTTCTTCACTCTACTTTTCCGTCACTATTTGATGAGGCATATGTTATTCAGTTTTTGATTGGGTGTCTCTTACTAATTATCTAAGCTAGTACACGTTGACCTTTTTTCATAAAAGTTCTTAAAAGTAAAGGGAAAAATTAACAAATTTCATAGCTAAAACCTGAAGATCTAAAAAACACAAGCTTTTCACTTTCAAAATTGCTTAAGTTCAGCAGGGAGGGGAGAGGAGGCACAGTAACTTATTTGGGGAGGCATGGCCCTTGAATGCCCCACCCTTGGCGCTGACACTGACGCATTGAATTAAAATGAAAAGTGAAAATTTAGAGCCTGTGAATGTGCAATAATTTCATATTCAGCTGAGTATAATTGGCCCAAGATTTTGTTAAGTAATTAAATAATATTTTAATTTAAAAAAACAAAAACATTCAAGGAACAGCGGGGTCTTAATCCAGTTTCTGCTTCTCATTATTACTCTGGTTTGGGGTGGTCTGAAAGCTTAGTGCCAATACCCACATAATCTAGAGCTAATTTTGAATGTGAGGCCTTGAAAAATTAAGGACTTAGGGGTGAAAAGTGTATATTTAACAACACAAGTTCATGAGTCCATAAGATTCATTTACAATCACAATATTGGATGAAGGTGCTTTAAGATGTGTACTGTATAGTTTTCTCTCTATTATAATTCAAACAATATTTGTCTTTGAAAAGACTGCATTAAATGTCTGTTCCTAACTGCAATACAACTAATTGTCGTAAACACAAACTACATATGTAGTATATTCTGCTGAGAATAATTTACATCAGTGCCATATGTGAGTCAGATTCACCCACTTACACAGTAGTGCTTAAACTCAAAGCGCCTAAACCGCGCGCACTACGTGTTCCGTCTAATGAGGAAAATCTGCTTAATTTGTTCTGAAGGATTGGACTTTATGTAACCCAAAACATCAGCCCTTCTCCTTGGCACGACTTGGGATGTCTGGAGTGTAAATATTTAGATTTGGAGCAGGAAGTTGCGAGGCCGTTGTGACAGCCGTCCCCTTGTGGCAGTGTTGAGAGTGCATATGGTTCCAATATGAAAACACTCTTATCAAAGCTTTCGAAAAGACAGCTTGTGAGCGTTGCATCTTGACCCATATTGAGAGACACAAGTGCACTAGTTTATAGGCTCTGCTGAAGAAATACATTTTCATGAAAATGTCTATATTTTAATCAAAAGAAAATAAATAATATAACATTTGTTTGGATTTTCACAATATTCGTGACGGTTTATGATCAGTGTAATTATGATATATTTAACATTGAATTAATGTTGAATACATTTTTATTATGTCATATTTGTTGTATCATACATGTGGTGCACTGATGAAGCCAAATTATTATGCAGTAACAGTAACAGCCCTGTTGACATTGCAAAGGAAATATTCCTAAGTAAATCAGAACTAAATCAATATGAGTTTGAAACTTTTATGAACTAAAATGGAATAAAATAAGATTAAAATATTAGATGAAAAATTAGATGATAAAAAAATTAAAGCTACATAATTATTTTAAAATGACAAAAAAATCATTACAACTAAAATTAAAAAATGACAAGTTAAAAATATAAAAATAAAAGCTAATTCGAAATCTTAATACATTCTATAATAGTATAGGAGGAAAAATGACATGACGATTGTTGGAAATTGTTGGTAATTAAAAACATACCCTCATATTGTCTTATCAAGTTTTGTGTGTCTGGATATTTTACGTTCTAAAAATGACCCTGCATGTTCTTGACCCTGCAAGGTTTTTGAAGATTCATCCTTTGAAAATTCTTTCAGTCTTTATGAGCTTCCAATTCAGACGAAGGACATTAGGTGTGATTAGAGGTTTGACACTGTTTCTTAAGCTTGGCTTTCTGTGAAAACAAAACAACACATTAAGTGCTAATGCACAGCTAGAGGTGCGGGGGAACTCGCCGGCCTTTGGCCTGAGGGAAGTTAACAAGCGTCTAGCTCAGCTCAGTATGTGCCGCCCCAGCGCTAGACCTGTAATTACCTCCGAGCTGTTATTAGGTGCTGGGCTAAAATGCCTGACCACGTTAACAGTATCGCTTAAAGAATTATAATAACACGGCACTGTCCAGCTGCGGTTTTTCATCTCCCCCTCCCTCAACCCTCCTTTTGTTTACCGTTGGTGTAATTAGACATCGGCGAGCTCTGGGGATGGAGGTTTAATAACCACAGTGATGAAAGACAGGAAGAGAGATAAACTTCACATGGACGCAGACAGCACTCGCATTCTCTTTCAAGTCATCATGGGAGTGGGGTGAGACAGCTTCCCTGCCTCAGCTCTTTCCAGGATGGATGTTATTCCATGCGGAACGCCGTGTCCATTACTCCAACATGCCGTCACCACCAGGAATGTCATTGTGTAATTGCTCCAAGGAGAAGCTTATTGTGAGAGAGGGTCTGCGAGATTTCATTGGCGTTACCATGTTTTTGTCTTTTGGTCAAGAAACCACATGTATATCTTGGCATGTGATTTTGACAGTTTTTGGCTATAACTGTCAAACCAAACCGGTCGTAAAGCTAATATAGCTATTTCTATTAATGGTTCTTTAACATATGTTCTTCCACTGATTTGGATCAGTGTATACAATATATGTAATTTAATATGTGATTCCTGTGTTGATAGAGCTGCACTTGTGACTATATTACAGTAATGAGAAATTAATTCAGTATTCATTTATTAATTAAAAAATCTTATTTAGTATGTACAGTTGAGGTCTACATACACCTTGCAGAATCTGCAATTGTTTTACCAAAATAAGAGGTTAATGTTACTTGTTATTTACTGACCTGAGTCAGTAGATAAGATATGATACCAAGATAAAAAATAAAAAGGCCCCCATTCAAAAGTTTACATACACTTTTTTTAGCGATAGTTGTTCATGAGTCCCTTGTTTGTCCTAAACAGTTAAACTGCCCACTGTTCTTCAAAAAATCCTTCACGTCCCACAAATTCTCTATTCTGTTTTTTTTTTTTCAGCTTTTTTGCATTTTTTAACCCTTTCCAACAATGACTGTATGATATGAGATCATTGAGAGAGGACAACTGAGGGACTCATATGCAACTATTACAGAAGGTTCAAATGCTCATTGATGCTTCAGAAGGAAAAACGATGCATTAAGAGTAGGGGTGTAAACTTTTGAACAGAAGGAAGATGTGTACATTTTTCTTATTTTGCCTAAATATTTTTTTTTATTTAGTACCCCTGATCTTCAAATTAAAAAAAGGTTTTCACCCCCCTACCCCGGATCTTAAAGAAGTAATTCACTTTCAGAACAAAATTTACAGATATGTACTCACCCCCTTGTCATCCAAGATATTCATGGCTTTCTTTCTTCAGTTGTAAGGAAATATGTTTTTTGAGGAAAACATTTCAGAATTTCTCTCCATATAATGGACTTCTATGGTGCCCCCGAATTTGAACTTCCAAAATGCAGCTTCAAAGGGCTCTAAACCATCACAGCCTAGGAAAAAAGGGTCTTATCTAGCAAAACGATCGGTTATTTTCTAAAAATAAAATTACAATTTATATACTTTTTAACCTCAAATGCTCATCTTGTCTAGCTCTGTGTGTACTCTCTGTAGAGATTATAAAGTATATAAATTGTAAATGTTTTTAGAAAATAACCGATCGTTTTAATAGATAAGACCCTTCTTCCTCGGCTGGAATCATTTAGAGCCCTTTGAAGCTGCATTTAAACTGCATTTTGGAAGTTCAAACTCGGGGGCACCATAAAAGTCCATTATATGGAGAGAAATCCTGAAATTTTTTCCTCAAAAAATAAATAAATAATAATTTCCTTACGTTTGAAGAAAGAAAGACATGAACATCTTGGATGAGGGTGAGTACATTATCTGTAAGTTTTTGTTCTGAAAGTGAACTACTAATTTAATGCATGGTTTTTCCTTCTGGAGCATCAGTGAGCATTTGAATCTTTTGTAATAGTTGCATTTGAGTCCCTCAGTTGTCCACAGTGTGAAAAAAAATGGATCTCAAAAGCATACAGTCATTGTTGAAACGGGTTCAAATACACAAAAATACTGAAAAGCCAAAGTATTTGTTGGACCTGAAGGATTTTTCTGAAGAACAGCGGGCCGCTTATCTGCTCAGGACAAACAAGGGACTCATGAACAATTATCATTGAACAAAAACACAGCTGTGGATCATTCAGGTACCAACACAGTGTTAAGAATCAAGTGCATGTAAACTTTTGAACGGGGTCATTTTTATAAATTCAACTATTATTTTCTCTTGTGGACTATATGTAAATGTCTTTTATCTTATTCAGGTCAGTACTAAATATGATCCCTCTAATTTTGGTAAAAGAATTAACATTTTGCAGATTCTGCAAGGTGTATGTAAACTTTTGACCTCAACTGTAGTTAGGACTAATCATTAATTGACCTGTTAAGAAAAAAAAAAGTAGAATCAAATCAAAGGCAGAATCATTAAAACGGTAGTGCACCTAAAAATTAGAAATCTGTCATCGTTTAATTTTGTTCTGAATGAGAGTTATTTCTTTCTTTTGCTGAACACAAAAGAAAAAGCACTACTTTTCCTGCCTGTAAAATTTAATGCCACACTTATACTGCTGTGAGTGGGTCTTGTGGGCCTTTGGCCTTCGAATGAAGACCGCTGCCTGCTTATTATATGTAGGAATGGCTATTATAAGTAATATAAAGCAATAGTTCACCAAAAAAAATTAAATTCTGTCATCATTTACTCACCCTCAAGTTGTTCCAAACCTGTATAAATTTATTTCAACTGTTGAACAACACAAAAGAAGATATTTTGAAGACTGTTGGTAACCAAACAGTTGACGGTAGCCATAATTTTTTTTTTTTTGGTGAACCATCGCTTTAAATGACTTATAATAGCCATTCCTACATATGATAAGCAGGCAGCGGTCTTCATTCGAAGGCCAGAGGCCCACAGGACCCACTCACAGCAGTAACAGTGTGGCATTAAATTTTACAGGCAGGAAGAGAAGCGCTTTATGGGGTACTACAAATCTGGCCTTTACACTCAATGAAACTCCACACTAAATATCTGCTTTACTCCCAAATAGCCCTTGACTGTAAATACTGGCAGTAAATAAAGGAAAGGCAGAAGTAAACAAAAGTGGTGTATGTGAATGCAGTGTTTATCTGTGCATTATTTTTTCCTCAATACACAGATCATATTTGGGTGAATCTCACAAAAACTTGTCCAAGTCAATAAATTATATTCTGCATAAAGATAAAGCAACAGACTTAAGACCATTAAGATTTTTATAATAAATTCCCATCACTGTACTATAAAAAGTCAGCATTATACATCCAGTGTTTTACTCATCATAATTCTCAATGATGAATGCAGTCCAAACTAAACAGAAACTTAATATTATTGGAAGTATTGATCCTTAAAATTGATCCAAAAACTAAGAAGTATAACCCAGACAAGTTTTTGAGGTTTTAAGAGTTTAATCCATTTAAGAAGACTTGGGCAAAGTTGGACAAAGAACTAAAAAGTACAATATTTGTCGTACAAAATAGCAAAATACTGCTTAAAATAGATTGAGTATAGCTTGTTACACCACAGGACATGTGACATGTCAACTTCCCATATGTATGTGTGTGTGTGTGTGTGTGTGTGTGTGTGTGTGTGTGTGTGTGTGTGTGTGTGTGTGTGTGTGTGTGTGAAAGAGAGAAACTAGTGTGTCAAAATCTGCCATTCTTGGGTTATAGTTTGGCCTCATTCTCAGGCCTGTGGTTAGGTGTAGAACATTCTTGACTATAAATGTCGCAGTTGGGGGTCTGTGTAAGACAGGTTCACTGCTCGGGATCAGAGAGGAAGGGGACCCCTGGGGAACCGGCTAAAAGGCCACTCGGGAGAACTCGGGGGCCACTCCTGCTGGCGGATTTATCTCAGTAAATATTTACCCTAGTCCTGCCAGACAGAGTGAGAGAAATACAAGAAGGGGTCTTACTTTGGGGGCTAAAAAAGGCCAGAGATTTCACACTATATTCCGAGCTTCAAACCCACTATCTAAAGTTTAAAGAGAAATTATATTTAACTCTTTCAACTGTTAAAATTACTATAAACTTCAGTTATTTGTACAACAAGTAGTCGGAATGTATATTAGTAAATAAGATGTGTAATTACCACCGTTAGCATCATAAGGTTTCAAGAGCAGCCCTTGCCTTCCATTGGTTGGACAAACTTTTTTACTGGTCAAATAAAATGATAGCTTTAAGACCAAAAAGCTTTTGCCAGCCAGTTGCATCAGCAGTGGAATGAACAAACTTTCTCTTAAAGGGGAAAGTGGGAAACACCTTAGCACTGGGTGATTGTTGAGTACTAAGAATGACCTCAGAGATTTGCCTACACACTCACCATGTGGTTTCAGTTACAGCCTTAATTTCTATTCTACATTACTCATAGACAATTTTTTAAGGAAAGTTTTTTAGCTGAATATAGGTTTCCCCATTTTATGACATTTTTCTCTTTAATAGATGTATTACAGGCTTAAAGGGACATTTGTCTCTTTTGTAAATGTGTCTAAAAAATTAAAAAGGGTTTTGCAAATATATTTAAAAAGCTCATTTATTTAAACACAGGAAATATGCAATGCAATCTTAGTTCAATTTAAATATTGAAAACTGCTGTTTTAATTAAATGATTCATTTGTAAGTCTTTCTGCATTATCAAATATCATTTAACACAAAAAGTCTGTAAATGATATCATTCCTTTGCATCTAGTTTTAATATAGCTGCAAGCAGTGATTAACAGGTTTCAAGAACTTTTTAAGGCATTTAAGCACATAGGAAAAAACACATTATTTTAAATCAGTGATTTGATATAGAGTGCCAGCTGTGGTCCGATCTCCTTAAAACTTTGCATGCGTGTTTAGAATCATCAGGTTTCGTGAAGTTTTGAGTTTTGCTTTAGGCTTTATAGGATTTTGGACAGGCCCCTTTTCTAAATTAGCCTATTATAGCTTCCCAAAGGAAACCTTCTTTTAATAAATATTGACCTAGAGAGTCCAGAGAATTATACCAAAAAACCTAGGACTGGTTCGCAAAAGTAGGATTTTACTCGATCATGTAACAAACAATTTGATTGACAGCAATGGTTCTAGAGGCAAAGTTGTCCGGAATGAGGAGTTCTATCATATGTGACCCTGGACCACAAAACCAGTCCTAAGTCGCTGGGGTATGTTTGTAGCAATAGCCAAAAATACATTGCATGGGTCAAAATTATTGATTTTTCTTTTATGCCAAAAATCATTAGGAAATTAAGTAAAGATCATGTTCCATGAAGATTTTTTGTAAAATTCCTTCTATAAATATATCAAAATGTAATTTTTGATTAGTAATTTGCATTGTTAAGAACTTAATTTGGACAACTTTAAAGGTGATTTTCTCAGTATTTTGATTTTTTTGCACCCTCAGATTGCAGATTTTCAAATAGATGTATCTCAGACAAATATTGTCCTATCTTAACAAACCATATATCAATAGAAGGCTTATTTATTGAGCTTTCATATGATGTATACATCTCAGTTTTGTAAAATTTAACCTTATGACTGGTTTTGTGGTCCAGGGACACATATGATATGAATATCACATGTATGCGCGAAAAATCCAGCAATGTACAATTGTTTACACCTTTAAAAAATGTGATTTCTTTCCAATTTCTCACAGCCCTTTGAGGCTGTGAGTAAAACAGGCCCACTGAGTTATCTTTCGTTTGGCCTCGGTTAACCTTGTCTAATAGTTGCTTCATCAGCCAATGGTGACCATGTTTTTTTGAGATGTCTTTATAGACACTTGTGGCACTTTGGACCATGACTATGCAGAGTGATTCTCATGTTGATAGGACAAATGGTTGTGTAGTTATAGCCATTTTTTAGGGCTTTCCCTCTTATAGCGCCACCAAGTGGCCAAGCTCCATGATTTTTTTCCATGTGATCTCAGATTTAGCTCTTACAGTACATAAGTGTTCTGAATTTGGCACGGACATCTCATTCTATTCCAGAGTTCTAAGCATTTTACTAAAAGTGGCCCTGCTTCTTTCAAACATTTTGGTGTCCCTTTGTGAAGGTGAGTCGAAAGTATTCACTCTCCAGAGCATCTTTTTGCACTGATTTAGTTCGATCAGGTGAAAAACCTAGGACTAGTTTGCAAAAGTAGGTTTTTCAAAAAATCCAATATATCCAAAATTTTGCAGACTCACGATCGATTCTGAGGTGTGCGTTTTGTCTGGTGTGAGCCAATGATTCCAACGACATAAGACACTTAAGTCTGCGACTGACAGTTTAGGAGTTATGAACTATTTGTACTTTTGATCACTGTAGTGACCCCGTCAGGCCAATTGGTGCGAGCCTTGGTGACGTTGTCGGCGGTGTGAGTACTATCATCCCTCCAAGTTTCAAGTCTACAATTTACAGTTTGGTCTGCACAATCATATTTTACATGGAGATTGCTGATCCTTGCCCATTCTAACAATTACAATAGGTTTTCACTCTACTTATTTACTAGATTGTTTTATTCGAAGCAACATATAAGTAAAGATACAGTACAGTGACAACAGAGGAACCATTTTTTAAGGATTGTTTTGAGGGTTAGAGGGATGTAGATATAATTTAATATAGATGGTTGTGTACCAAGTGCTCATGGAAGCACTGTGTTTTATTGTGAGGCACTCAGCTGCTTGGGTGGAGCCTTAAAAAATCATTTCAGCAACAAGTGGGTGTGAGTGTTCTGGAAAAGTGCCCTGTTACAATGGTACCACTGGTGTGGATTCTGGATCATTTGAATTTATTGTGCTAGCTGGAAGGCTGCCTGAAGAGCATTGCAGTAGTCCAAATGGCAATAGTTTAAACAAGGGGAAAGATCTGATCTGGGTGACATTGAAGAATATAGATCTGCCTGGCTAGGCAGACATACTGATGTTGTGGGTGAACTTAAGCTCTTCAATAAACTCTGTCACCATGTTCCTGACTGACTTGGGTGTTGTTAGTGTTGCTGAGCCCAGCTGGACTGAGATATTTTGTGGAATTGCCAGGCTGGCAGAGTTGCATATATTGTGTATATTCAAAAGAGAACGGGGCTAAGCATTGAGCCCTGGGGTACCCCTGTCATGCTAGTGTGATTTTGGCACCTCACTGGAGTGGTTTTCATCTAATGTCCTACAATCCTGCAAATGTGAGCCCACTGCACAAATCTAGGGGAACAAATTTTGTGCTGTAAAGTGAAATAAAGATGTCAACATATATGTCGCACATTACTAAATGCAAAATAAAAGCTATTCTGACGTGTATATATCAGTTGCCTTTCTTAGCTGCATTCTATGACAAGTTTTCATTGTCTTATTCTGTCTTACGAGAGCAGTAAATTAAATTTACTTACATCATAATGTCATTACAGTAATGAATTACAGTATGATTTCATTAGAGAGGCTTCAGCAGCTTGTTTAAAAAGAAAACAGTGTAACAGCAACTATGCTTTCAGACATGGCAAAAGTGTGGTCTATGTGGGATATGGAAGGTCGCACCTCTTCTGACTACCCACCTTGCATGGCATGTCTTGCCACTGTTTTGGTCAGCAAGATCTCTGGATGGTCAAAGTGCTGCTCTTTGGGACGTACACTCAAAAAAACAGGAAGGGATTGCAGCTGGCCTGAACTGATATCATAGCTTTCTCTCTCCTCTCCCACTCCACCGCACTTAGCAAAAATGACCAAAAAAAAGCATATGAGAACACCAGTGGAAAGAATGTGTCAGTGTTTGAATTCAGAGTAGCAGTCAGTGCCAGAGATGACCTTCCCCTTCAGAAAACCCAAACCTACCTGCTGCTGACATGCAGTTAACATGACACAAGGGTGGAGCTGCACAGATAATTGAAACAAACTGTAAATGTTGTTGACAGCGACTTGCAAATGTGTTGTGATCTTGACAGGATTAGCAGTCTTACTTTAAACTTGCATAATACAAATTTTGAATTATGGAATTTTAAACCACCCTATTGGTATTAAGTGCACCAGATACCTTTTTACTGACCCTTCTACTGAATATTTTCACTCATGTTTCAAATCTGTATGACTTACTTTCTTACATGGGGCACAAAAGGAAATGTAAGGCTAAAATTAAACTTCAGTCACCATTTATTTTCATTGAGTGGAAAAAAGGATGCAATGGAGGTGAAAAGTAAGGCTGTCTTTCTGCAATTTTGGTTCTTTTATAAAAAGTTCTTATTACGAAAATTATATATTTTAAAAGAATATTATGTTTTCAGACAGTTGCAAGTTAACTTCAATTATATGAAAATGCATTATAGTTTAAATGCATTTTAAATGCAGTTAGCTGACTTGAGTGCTTTTTTGACCCACTTAGGTATAACTTTAGATGTAATTTCATCCTGTAATTTTGTCTTTTGTCTTTAAACAATGTTGGATGAACTGACCAGGCATTTATGGTAAACTAAAATACTTCTGTGTCATGCATTTAAATATATTTGTATTTACTCATTACTTTACATTACTTCATATTGTAATTAAGTTGCAATTTTTTAGAAATTTAAAGTACAGTGCCTTGCTAAAGTATTCATACCCCTTCATTTTCACGTTTTGTTAAACTGCTTTAAATATATACATTTTTCCACATCAATCTACACTCCATACACCATAATGAAAAAGCAAAAAACAGTATTGTAACACATTTTTTGCAAATTTATTAGAAATAAAAATTCATATCGATGGAAGATGTTACTACACATCGAGTGAAGTTAACCTGTGGTAAATTCATTTGAATGAGTATGGTTTAGAAAGGCACACATACCTCTCAATAAAAGGTCTAACAGCTGAAAATGCATATCAGAGCAAAAACCAAGCCCTGAGGTAAAAAAAAAAAAACTGCCTATAGAGCTCAGAAACAGAATTGTGTCAAGGCACAGATCTGGGGAAGAGTTCAGAAAAATTCTGCTGCACTGAAGGTTCACAAAAGCATGTCGCCTCCATTATCCATAATGGAAAAAGTTTGAAACAACCAGGACTCTTCCTAGAGCTGGCCTCCTGGCCAAACTGAGCAATTAATGGAGAAGGGTCTTGGCTAGAATGGTGACCAAGAACCTGATGGTCACTCTAGTTGAGCTCCATGATCATATGTGTAGATGGGAGAAACTTACAGAAGGAAACCCACTTGGAATTTGCAACAAAGCACCTAAAGAACTCTCAGTTTGTGAGAAACAAGATTCTCTGATGAACCTCTATTCCAAGCATCATGTTTGGAGGAAAGCAGGCAAGGTGTGCTGGTAGCAGCCTCATCCTGTGGGGCTGTTTTTCAGGGACTTGTCAGAGTAGAAAGAAAGCTTAACACAGCAAAATACACAGATAGACTTAATAAAAACCCAGTCCAGAGCATTCAGAACCTCAGACTGGGCAAAAGGTTTACCTTCCAACAAGACATGTCCCTAAGCACACAGCAAGAGTGGCTAATAGACAACTCTGTGAATGTTTTTGAGTGGCCCAGACACAGCCTGGACTTGAACCCAATCAAATATTTCTGGAGAAACCTGAAAATGTTTGCCAGACCCCATCCAAGCTGACAGCTTGAGAGGTGAAGAGGTGAGAAGAAGAATAGCAGATAATTACCAAATGCAGATGTGCAAAGCTTGTCATATCTTATACAAAAAGACTTGAGGCTGTATTGGTGCTTCAACTGAGTACTGCGTTAAGGGTATGAATATTTATGCAATATACTTCTTCATTTTTTTTTTTTGTTTTAATACATTTGTCAGCAGTGTGGAAGCATTTAAAACTGTCAGAGAAAGATGCAAAAATCATTACAAGCACCGGCAGCAGAAGACTGTCTAGTATCGCATCGCATGTCTTCCATGAGAAGAGAAAGGGGTGGTTGTTGCTGGTTACTGTATGATGACTGAAATCGCGAAATGGGCTTAAACCATTAGTAAATAAACTACAGAGCGTTATGTTGTCTAATAAACGCACAAATTGTATTTATTCTGACAGCGCTGAACGAGCTGTTAGCGTTCAAAGTCCAAAGCGTGAGGGAAATCTGCCTGATGAGAATCATTCATAAATCTGCTGCTGTCAGCAAAAAGTAGTACTGAGGTCTTCTTGCGGGTTTCCGCCAAAATAAAAGTCAACATTCATAAATGTTAGTATTGTAATTTTACTGTTGTTCTGTAAAATAAAATAAAAAGTAACACAACAATAATGATAATCATTACAACAGCTCTATTAATACATTTATTATAACATTCGCCTTTGCTCAGCAAGGCTGCATTTATTTTTACACATGCCTGGTTTAGGCAGGGGGTCTTAAAAATGGCCAAAGAATAATATTTTACTAACTTATTAACTTTAGTAAAATATTAGGCTATAATGTCTACTACAATGTTAAAAATGTTCAGTGTTAAACATTTTTAAATTGATTTTTTTTTTCTTTGAAAAGCAAGACAAAACTGTAAAAAGCAAATATTGGCTATTTAATTTATGCAATAGTGAAAAGAATTGGCAAAATACATGGGGGAAAAACGCGAAAATCCGTGTTCAGTAATCGGCCTTCGGCCTAGTGTGTAATTTTGTTCGGCTTCGGCCAAGAATTTTCATTTCGGTGCATCCCTACTAGGAAAGTATAAAAGCTGCATGTGCAGTTTGCTATATTGTAACCTAGCACACATTAATGTCTCTTCTCTGTACACAGCAGATTACAACAGCAGTGATCAGAAGACCGCCTGCAAAAAGCATGAACTGTACGTCAGCTTCAGAGAACTGGGCTGGCAGGTAAAGATGAAGGATATGTGTATAATCAGTATTACAGACATCAAACTGTAGCTGTAATTATTAATTATCCTGAATGAGTGTTGAATCTATTTTATTTTATTTACTATTTTTGTGTGAACAGTCCTTTTGATTTAAATATGTGTGTTTGTCAGGACTGGATTATTGCACCTGAGGGTTACGCAGCAAACTACTGTGATGGAGAATGCTCTTTTCCCCTAAACGCCCATATGAATGCTACTAATCATGCTATAGTACAGACACTGGTGAGTCACGTTTAATAAATTCACAGTACTTAGTACTGTTTAATTTCACAGTACTGAGTGTTAAAAATATCTTGCTTCACTTTCAGGTCCATCTGATGAATCCAGAGAACGTTCCAAAACCATGTTGCGCTCCCACCAAACTGCACGCAATCTCCGTGCTCTACTATGACGACAACTCCAACGTCATTCTGAAAAAATACAAGAACATGGTGGTGCGTGCATGCGGCTGCCACTGACACGAGGGACACAAGCCGCCCTGCCCGACCGCTGCACCGCAGAGACAGAGACAAATGTTTGTGAGGACTGGCAAAACTAAATAAGACAGAGACAAAAAGCAAGCGTTATGAATATAATGTCTCGACGGTGGATCCAGGTTTGCTGCTTCTCATCTTTACGCACATGGCCATTTCTCATGACGTTTCGGATCCTACAAACTGCCAAGAAGATGTTCATGTGAATCTATAAACAGAAAATGAACTTGAGGCCTTCAGTCTAAAACAAAGACACACAAAGAAAATGTAAATTATGAGCTAAAATGCAGTCTTGTATTTAAAATTGTGTTTCAATTATCAAATATTTAAAGGGGTTGCATCACACAAGGTCCACTTGTCTTACAAAAGTCGAATCAGTTCTTCATGACTATTTTCCGCCCTCACTCTAAAAATAAACAGGATACTTTTTTTTTGTTTTGCTGCTGTGCCTTTAGGACTAGACTTTGTATCTTTTAGATGTTTGAAAGTTCCCGAAGTTCAGAACAAATCATTTTTGCAACTTTCAGGAACTTCCTCCCTAAGATAAATAGACAACTTGAGTTCTGAAAGTTACAGTAGCTCTTTTATTTTTAAAAGAAACTTTCAAAAGACTCCTCATGATATGACCTCTTTAAGATCGGAAACTTATAAATTACTATGTCCCAAAGCACACAAATCAGAACAGGAAACTTTCTGCTGCTTTGTGTATTTTTGATGAAGTCACTTGAACCCACAGGACTCTATTTTAGGTCTCAAAAAAATCAAATTATTTTAAGTTTCTCAATATTTGCTCTGCACTACCTGTGGTTTGCATCGGTGAGTCAGAGCGAGTGGTTACACTCTTCAACAGAACTCAAAGAACGGAACCATTATGCTGCCGTTCCAAGGATGGAACTGTTATTTGATGCCGTCCGACACCACAGATCTATAATTTCCCTGCAACACCTGCACTTCGGATGGCCTACATCCAAAACTTCCCATAAGACACGAGGACCTACATTTAAGGTTTTTCAGCAACAAAACTGTTTTCTGTGCCACCGTCCTTACATGGGCTGTAGATTTTCCACCATCTCATGTCTATTTATTGTCAAACTTTTAATATGCAGCTGTCAATTTTTTTTTCCCACTGTGAGCCGTTGAATGGTACAAATCTCTCTCTGGATTATGGCTATATATATGGTTTTCATCATTGTAGCAATATCTTTTCTTTTTGCCATGGTTTGTAATTTGGGAATTGATAATATGGAAGCCCGTTTCCGCCACTGAATAAAAAACAAAAAAGGTAATTACGACTTTTTATCTCACAATTCTGACTTTTTTCTCACAGTTTCAAGTTTACATCTCGTAATTCTGACTTTTTTCCTCAGAATTGCATCATATAAACTCACAATTCGGACTTTTTTTCTCAGCTGTTAGATATAAACACACAATTGTGAGTTATAAAGTCAGAATTGCTAGATATCGTCAGAATTGCGGGATATAAATTCACAATTGCAAGAAATAGAGAAAGTAAGAATTGCGAGATATATAACACACAATTCTTTTTTGCTCAGAATTGTGAGATACGAACTTGAAATGAAATGACTTATATTTTCACAGAATTGGGAGGTTTTTATCTCACAATTCTAACTTAATAACTCGCAATTGCAACTTCATATCACACAATTCTGACTTAATTTGCTCAGAATTGTGAGATATGAACTTGCAATTGCAAGTTAAAAATGGCCAGTTCTTCAGAGGAAAAAAAAGACTTCTATTTTCACAGAATTGCATGTTTATATCTTGTAATTCTGACTTTCTAACTCACAATTGTGAGTTTATATCTTACAATTCTGACTTTTTTCTCACAATTTCAAGTTTACATCTCACAATTCTGAGAAATGAAGTCAGAATTGTGAGATGTAAACTCGAAATTGTGAGGGAAGATATAAACTCACAATTTCTAGTTTACATCTCACAATTCTGACTTTTTTTTTTCAGAGCTGTTAAGATATAAATGCACAATTGCTAGATATAGTCAAAATTGTGGGATATAAATTCACAATTGCGAGAAATAAAGAAAGTCAGAATTGCAAGATATATAACTTACAATTCTAACTTTTTTGCTCAGAATTGTGAGATATAAATGCACAATTGCGAGTTAAAAATGTCCAGTTCTGAAGAGAAAAAAAAAGACTGATATGATCACAGAATTGGGAGGTTTTATCCAACAAATCTGACTTAACTCGCAATTGCAATTTCATATCACACAATTCTGACTTCAATTGTTTATATCTCATAATTCTGACTTTATAACTCGCAATTGTGAGTTTGTATCTTACAATTCTGACTTTTTTTTCCCTCACAATTTCGAGGTTACATCTCACAATTCTGAATTCATTTCTCAGAATTGCGAGTTTATATCTCGTAATTCTGACTTTATAACTCGCAATTGTAAGTTTATATCTTACAATTCTGACTTTTCTCACAATTTCAAGATTATGTTACAAATCTGAATTCATTTTTCAGAATTGCGAGTTTATATCTCGTAATTGACTTTATAACTTGCAGTTGTGAGTTTATATCTTACAATTCAGACTTTTTTTCTTCACAATTTCAAGTTTACATTTCACAATTCTGACTTTTTTTTAAGAGCTGTTAGATATAAACAATCGTGAGTTATAAAGTCAGAATTGCGAGATATATAACTCACAATTCTGACTTTTTTGCTCAAAATTGTAAAATATAAACTCACAATTGCGAGTTAAAAATGGCCAGTTCTGAGGAGAAAAAAAAAAGACATGTTCACATGGATATGTTAACAGAAGTGGGAGGTTTTATCTCACAATTCTGACATAAAGTCCCCCTGAAATCAAAATGAAAGTTTTTTGGCTTTTAGTATGAATATATTATCCTTAAGATTATCTATAAGCTAGTGTGATTCAAAACAATGACAAAATTCTTGTTTACAAGATATGGGCATTCAAAACTTACAGTCTCGTCACTTCTGCCAATATGAATCAACGATTTTGATGATATCACCATGCACTTCAGTTTCTCATCAAACGTTCTGTCCAATCAAATGCTCTCTAGAGTCCGTATTGTCCCGCCCCCTACACAGAGACGCAATACACGGAGCAGATCATATGTGCTCATGTGCGATTGGCATGTATTAAACCACACAGCCTCAGCATAATTATGAGTTTCATATTGAATCTGTGGGATAATTTATTAGTATGTGGCTGTCATAAGCTACAAATGCGGCTTTTCCGAGCTTAACGGCTCTGACCCGAAGAGATATAAATGAAACGCTATTGGCTATTCAAAATAAGTGGGCGGGGCTGGGCGATATGTTTTTGTTTCAGTTAAAAGCACGTCACCACATAAAATAACGCTGCGTGTTTCAAGGCAAAAAAAAAAAGTCAGAACTGTGAGATGAGTCGCAATAACCTTTTTATTTTTTTTTTTTTTTATTCAGTGGCGAAAACGGGCTTCCATATAATAATCACTTTTTATACCAATACCGAAACCAAATTATTTGGTTACATTGATGCAAATTTGATGCTGTTTGCCTTCCCATTCATCTCACTGGTACAGGAGCCTAGTAAGCCAACAGGACTTTGCCAACCAGCCAAACCTTGACTTCTTGGGTTACACTGACAGCAGTCACATCACTAAATGGTAATTGGTTGTACTGTTAGTTGCCAGTGGGCATTTCTAATCAGATGTACTCTAATTCTGCCCCAAGAATTAAATCTGAGGGTGGAAAAAGTAACATTTTCTATTTTGTACAAATCCTATCCCTAGTTATAATCACATATACCTCCCATAAACTGCTGTTTACATGTCTCAACCATATCTGGATGCTTGTGTGTAAATACTTGTACATTGTAGTTTATTTATTGTTCCCATATACCACAGAGATCATATCGCAAGAGTAAAGGAAAATTAAAAACTGCTATTTTTGGAAAAAGACATTTTATTATGAAATTTGTCACAACGTGCTTTTTTTTTTTTGTACAAAAAACCCCAGGCAGTGCTTGTACCCCCTCTCACACAGGACAAAAATACTGCGTTTTTCACTGAGGTCGGCCTTGACCATGTGCCTCCCATAAAGACTTCACTGAATATATGCGGTTTCTCTGATTGCTTTTCCCTTCCTTCTCTTTCAGATCCAGTAAAAGAGAAAAATAAACATCTCGGTGTGGGAATATTTGAAAGGAAAAATGTAAATTACATTTGTTTAAATCAATGAAACCACTGGAGAGCATCAGAGAACACATACAAGTCTATCAGCATTCTTCAAGCAATGATAACCGCCGACGCTAGTGTCGGAATTTTACCAACACAAAGTGTTTTAAGCAGATCACTAATATCAAAAGTGAATGAATGCATGTGAAAGCCATCAAGACTGCATTACAGAGAGAGAGAGAGAAAAAAAAAAAAAGAGTCTTAAAAGACAAACCTAATCAAAGGAAAAATGACACAGGGGAAAAATAAAAAGCCACATATGCAGAATAAACAATAATAAAAAAAATACTGTACCATAACCGCTTTAACCTTTCACAACCTTTACTGTAATTCCCATTAAACCATATTTCCATAAACCATCACTATACAGCAAAAATCATCTATTTTGTATTGTTTTAACTCGCTGAGCTTTGAGGGGAATAGAAAGTATTATATAACGGTAATATTGGGGATATGTCTAAATGTGCCTATAACAACATTAAGAAGCTTTATAAGACAAATTAGCCAAAATAATTAAACAAATAGCCTCCTCAGTGAAGAAATCAGATTAAACTAGCCTAATATGGTTTGCTGGCACTGGTCTGGTTTGATAATTATGGCCAAATATCTGAACCAGCTAGTCAGCATCTTGGTCTTGGCCTTTTTAAGCAGGTCTCCCAAGTCTGGCTAACACACTACCTTAGTCTGATTTATTTTTATATATTTTTTAATCCTCTAAAGAATACAACCATTTCAAAACCTAAGACCTATCATAGTATTTTGCACTGAATGGAAAAAAATGGAAATCACAGCAGGTACATGTCATTGTTTTCTTTAAATGTTACATGGTCTCCCTGAGGTAATATGTCTTAGTCGATAGCAAACTAAGCTGAATATCCTCAAATATAACTGACATTTACAAAATATGCACCTTTAAATGATGTAATGATCTTAACTGAAGTGTCAGTTTCTTTAAATCAAACAGATTTAAACGGGAGAAAGGGCAAAATCAAAAGCCTGTGGTTGTAATTGCTAATAATCTCATCAACTGGTCTAGAAGAAATTGTGTACATTCACATTTTATCATGTGGAAGAGACTGTCCTTTAGTAGATAAGGGAGAGAAATGAAGAAAAAGCAGTCCATTTTACAGTATGGTAAATGAAGGTAGTGTTGCTTTTGTGTTGTGAGATGGAAAATGAGGGAGGAGTTACAGCTCATCTCTCGCTTGCTTCATGACAAAACTGTGTAAGCTCTCCAAGTCCCGCCCTCCATTATGCTCCTCCCCCTGTTGCCCCGCCCGGAACATCAGGAGAGTTGGGTATCCACGCACCTAAAAGAACAATGATCAAATATTTACATATATATTTAGATTGTGTGTAGCAACTGAACTAAACTAAAACCTGTATAAAAACGTGATATTTTCCATTGATAGTAGACAGAAAGGTATTTATTTAAAAAAAAAAAATGACTCTCTGCCAGTAATTTGAAGTTATGTTGACCCCATCCCTCAAACATCAACAATCCACAAGACCAGGGTTTAAGCAGATACTGTGAAATAAAATAAGGATTTTAAGAACTTCTTTTTTGATTTTTAAGGAATTAAATCAGAGATCTCACTTATCTTCTTTCAAATTTCAAATTCTAAAGGTAAAAACATAAAACATATATACTAATTAAAAAAGGCAAAAATAAAGAATCACATGCAAAGTATCACTACTGAAGTATTACAAAGCACACTACACTTACTAAAAAAACACTGTTAAAGGAGAACTCCGGTGTGATATTGACCTAAAGTGTATTGAATCATGATACCGAGTGTGAACGTACCTTGCATTTTTCATCTCGGTTTGTGTCCAGCTGTCCGAAATCTGGGGTCAGTTATCCGATGCTCACAACAGGCTGTCTATGAGAGAGAATAGGGCATCGGAAAAGCCATGTAAATAAATCACTGTTTTACGCCATTTACGAGGCACAAAGTAGCTCCACACTTCATCGGTAGACTTCCTAGGGTCCTGACATTTAAAACGAGACATTGAGAACTCAGAAAAAGCACCGGTAGTTTATTTACAAGAAGATTTATACAGACATCTTCCACCAGGAACAGACCGGTCGCCGCCATCTTAAATGTAGTCACGATAAGTCGAGTGTCGAGCACGAAGGAAACTACAACCTGATACGTTGATAACCTGATAAATTCCTTGGTGCTCGACACTCGACTTATCGTGACTACATTTAAGATGGCGGCGACCGGTCTGTTCCTGGTGGAAGATGTCTGTATAAATCTTCTTGTAAATAAACTACCGGTGCTTTTTCTGAGTTCTCAATGTCTCGTTTTAAATGTCAGGGCCCTAGGAAGTCTACCGATGAAGTGTGGAGCTACTTTGTGCCTCGTAAATGGCGTAAAACAGTGATTTATTTACATGGCTTTTCCGATGCCCTATTCACTCTCATAGACAGCCTGTTGTGAGCATCGGCTAACTGACCCCACATTTCGGACAGCTGGACACAAACCGAGATGAAATATGCAAGGTACGTTCACACTCGGTATCATGATTCAATACACTTTAGGTCAATATCACACCGGAGTTCTCCTTTAATTTTCTTAAGGGATTTGTATTTGTGTATTTTTGCTTTGATTTTATAACTTGTTTTTATATGTAATGCCTAATAGTTTGATGTTTTCTACTGTTTAAGAAAAACAAACAAAAAAAAGGTTTGCAAAATCACTCCGAAATCCTGATTTGAAACAAATTATTCACCATACGAGCTCCAGAGATATGATCTAAATCAAATGATAAGCGATACCCACCCCAAGTCCCAACCTATGTCAAATGATTTGCAAACCCACTCCGAAGTCCCGATCTGAATGAAATGACTTGCGATCCATGCTCTGTAGCCCAATCTAAATAAACATTTGTAAACCATCGTTTCAGATCAGGACTCATTTCAGGACTAAATCAATCATTTGATTTAGATCATTCAATATGTGAAATGAATTGGAAACCCATTTCGATCTAAATCAAAAGATTTGCGATACACGATTTGAAGTCCTGACCTAAGTCAAACGATTTGTAAACCGGCTCCGAAGTCCCGATCTAAATCAAATGATTTGCGTGAATCATTTAATTTAGATCATTCAATTCGTGAAATGATTCAGAAACCTGTTTCAATCTAAATCAAATGATTTGTGATACGCTGTTTTAAGTCCCGATCCAAGTCAAATGATTCGCAAACCCGCTCTGAGGTCCCAATCTGAATCAACTGATTTACGACCCACGCTCTGAAGTCCCGATCTAAATAATGATTTGTGCACCATCATTTCAAATCAGGACTCGGAGCGCGAGAAACCCGTTCCGATCTAAATCAAATGATTCACTATACGCAAAGTTCTGATCTAAATCGAATGATTTGTGATAGACGATTTTAAGTACCGACCCAAGTCCAATGATTCACAAAACTGCTCTAAAGTCCCGATCTGAATCAAATGATTTGCGATCCACACTCTGAAGTCCCGATCTGAATAATGATTCGCAAACCATCATTTTAGATAAGGACTTGGTGCGCAGATTGTGAATCACTTGATTCAGATCATTCAATTTATCAAATGATTCAGACCCGACCTGAATCAAATGATTTGCGATACGCAATTTTAGGTCCCTAAGTAAAATGACTCGCAAACACGCTCTGAAGTCCTAATCTGAATCAATTGATTTACGATCCATGCTCTGAAGTCCCAATCTGAATAACGATTTGTGCACCATCAATTCAGATCAGGACTTGGAGCACAGATCGCAAATCACTTGAAATGATTCTGAAACCCATTCCAATCTGAATCAAATGATTCACGATATGCAAAGTTCCAATCTAAATCAAATGATTTGCAATACGCAATTTTAAGTCCCGACCTAAGTCAAATGATTCACAAACCCACTCTGAGGTCCCAATCTAAATCAACTGATTTACGATCCATGCTCTGAAGTCCTGATATGAATAATGATTTGTGCACCATTTCAGATCAGGACTCAGATCGTGAATTGTTTGATTTAGATCATTAATTTTGTGAAATGATTCAGAAACCCGTTCCGATCTAAATCAAATAATTCACGATACGCAATTTTAAGTCCCGACTTAAGTCAAATGATTCGCAAACCCACTCTGAAGTCTCGATCTGAATCAAATGATTTGCAATCCACGCTCTGAAGTCCTGATCTGAATAATTATTTGTGTACCATCATTCCAGATCAGGACTCGGAGCGTGGAATGTGAATCATTTGATTTAGATCATTCAATTTGTGAAATGATTCAAAACCCATTACGATCTAAATCAAATGATTCACGATAAGGAAAGTTCAGATCTAAAACAAATGATTTGCAATACGCGATTTTAAGTCCCTAACCTAAGTCAAATAATACGCTCTGAAGTCCCGATCTGAACAATGATTGTGCACATCATTTCAGATCAGGACTCAGAGCCGGACTGTGAATCATTTGTTTTTAGATCATTTAATTTGTGAAATGATTCAGAAACCCGTTCAGACCTAAATCAAATGATTAAGTCCCGATCTGAATCAAACAATTTGCAATACACGATTTTAAGTCCCCAAGTCAAATGATTTGCAAACCCGCTCCGAAGTCCCGATCTGAATCAAATGATAAACGATCCACACTCTGAAGTCCCGATCTGAATAATGATTTCCACACACATAATTTCAGATCAGGACTCAAGAGTGCGGATTGGGAATCACTTGATTTAGAACATTCAATTAGAAAAATTATTCATATACCGGTTCAGATCTAATGATTCACAATTTGAAGTTCAAATGATTTGTGAATCCGCTCCGAAGTCCCGATCTAAATCAAATGATTTGTGATACGCAATCTGATCGCTTCGAAACAGGGAATCATTTTGCGATGCAATGGTTTAACTGATTCAGAGTTTTGCAAAGCTCAGTTTCACCCATCACTACATGCTTTTTAAAATAATTACAAGCAATGTTGAAATTTAAAAATGAAAGGTTTGTTTTAATTTTATAGTTTTTGCTAGTGAATCGCTTGAAATGATTGATACGCAGTTGATTTTGTTCATCTGTTCCTCTTCAAGTACTTCAAGCACTTTAAGCACCTTGTACGAACCCTGACAAGACTTAATCTCTCTGCCACCCATCAGTGAATAAAAAAAAATTCCAGACTAAATGAGCCACACTCACAGAGTATCTGTTGCAGAGCGTTCTCTCCACTGTGCAGTCCACTTTAGCAATCTTCACATCAGTCAGACCAGGAAACTCCTTTTTAGATAGATCGTCCCAGGTAGGGGCCAGGTTCTTGCAGTGACCACACCTTAAACATACAAAGACACATTGCGTGAGTCGCTGAACCACAGAGGATAAGCTCAGCCAATCAGGGAGTGGTGGGTCTTTTGATCAGCCACTAAGGAAACATTAAGATGATGAGAGCAACAGATAGGGGAGGGGAGTACACAGTGTACGCGCATGTGGATATACACAAACACGAGTGTCCGTCACTGCACAGGGCTTGGCAATAT
>NC_133384.1:1640693-1664654 GCF_049309525.1 Garra rufa | reverse complement strand
GATATCTGCGTGCATAGTCTTGGGTTAAACTGCGTTGCTTTTAGAAGCGTCAATTCAGTTGTTGCATATAGTTTAATGTCTTTATTTCGGGATTATCAAAGTACATTATAACTCACGTGCTCCAGTAAAAAGGGTCTAGCAACGCACCTGCCCTGAAGCGGCTTCATAGCTGCATTCATGTTTGCATGTCTCATTTGATGTGGTAATTTCACAGAAGTTGAAGACTCGTTCTCGCCCCCTACAGTGCAATTCGACTAGGTATACGTCATCCGCGCTAAAATATCAAGGTGAAAGTCATCATATCTTGCGTAGTTTAGACCCAGCTCCCAACCCAACTTTGAGAATAGATTAACGGCGATATTTTTTTTTATCGCCCGATAAGAGTCTCACGTTAACGCAGCACGTTAACGCCGATAACGGCCCACCACTAATATATATATATGCCACTAGCTAGCCAAAATGCCAAATAAAACACTTACCATGGGGCATAGAATTTGATGAAGGAGAGTCCTTTGCCAACAGTTTCATCAAAGTTGCTCTCAGTCAAGACCACAACATTAGACTGGGAGAAACAAAAAGGTAAAAAAAATTAGTTGCAGCACATTCTGTATGCATTTAACCTTTATATTGTGTTTCTTGTTAACTAATGTGTTAATTACTCTAATAGCATGAAATTTGTGTCACTAGGCAGAACAGCTCATTGTATAACCCCTAGAGAATTTCCACAGGTGATCATATTCTGCTGAAGTTTAAATACCTCTCACTGGATGATTTCCTTAATTACAACACCAGTTCTGAACATTTGTTTAAGAGCAAGGTCTCATCCCAAAGGCATGAGCAACTTTAACAGTTTACATTTTTAAAATAATTCTCAAACTAAAAAAAAGAAAAAAAAAAGAAGAAAAAGAAGAGGACTCTGAAACAAAGCTCTTGAGGGACACTCTTTAGTCATGCAACAATTCCAGCCTGCCAAATTCCCTTTATAAAAGACAAGCTTAGACAGGAAAGCCAATTAACTAAACAAAATAACTGCTCTTTAAGTTCTCCGCCCACCCCGTCCACTCCGGCCCACCAACCCACGCGCACGCACACATGCACATTTGCATCAGCAGGAGGAAATAGCTGCTCTGCCCATAATTACTACCTCGGTTTCAAGATGCAGATTTGCGTCTACGGGCCAAAGTCTGCAGCAGCTAACTGTTCAAACATCTGCCCGCACACACAAACGAATCAAATCTCTATGGAGCCAAGCAGGAAATTGAAAACAAAACCTGTGTTGTGCGAAAACTGAAACAGACACACACCTCTTGTTTTTCAGGTTCAGCACTAGGGGGGATTTCGTGGGCGTGCTCCTCCTCTTTCGCAGGTTCATCTTTAGATTCAGCAGCTTTCAAGTGATTATCAACAAACTCTTTAAATGAGTCCAGATCACGCTTTCCTCTGTACTGATCGATCTGAAAACATACAGGATGTGCACAGCTACTGTTACTGTTTGGTGTAAACACCATGATAACTATTAGTCTTTGGTTAGCATTCTTTATTAATGACATCTAGTTACAATTTAATTTGATTTGTTTATATAGGAACATCACAGTTTTACAACTAAATTTTCATGGATGTGTGGACATTGCCAAGTCATTTCTATGAAATTCTGTCTATAAATATGGATTGGGTCTCTCCTTCAAAACAAGCATATGGGATTTTTTTTGTTTTTTGTTTAATTGAAACCAGGCGAAAAACGTAGGAAACACAGGAAAAGTAACAATCAGACTAATTAAAGAAAATTCACTTTTTGTTCAGTAAGAAAAAAAACGTATTCAGTAAGGATGCATTAAAGGTTGTATCAGCGGTTTCTAGCCTAAAACATAAAGTGTCAATTTCAGCTGACCTTTCTTCACGATCCGCTCGCTGCCTGCCCCATAAATTGTCTGTGAAAAAACCACGTCTCTCTGGTCAGCCTAGGGTCCGAAATATGCCAAAAAAACAATCGGCACTACCAACCTTTCCACAGATAAACAAACAGTGTTCCAACCAATCAGCGTCAGGGGTTTGGTGTTGTGGACTTTCGCTCCGCCTCCCTCACATCCCAGCACCAGTAGGAAAGTCCACAAAACCAAACCCCTGACGCTGATTGGTTGGAACACTGTTTGATTATCTGTGGAATAGTTGATAGCGGCGATTGTTTTTTTGGCATATCTCGGACCCTAGGCTGACCAGAGAGACGCGGTTTTTTCACAGACAATTTATGGGGCAGGCAGCGAGCAGATCGTGAAGAAAGCTCAGCTGAAATTGACACTTTATGTTTTAGGCTAGAAATCGTTGATACAACCTTTAAACTGATCAAAAGATAAAGTAAAGACTTGTAAATGGCCTTTTGAATTGTCCACTCATAAAATAAACTTGAAAAAAGTAGCACAGTTTCCACAATGAAAGGCAGCACAATTGTCAACATTGATGAGCATAAATGATTGTTAAACACCAAATCGGCATATTCAAATGATTTTCAAAGGATCACGTAAAACTGAATACTAAAAATTCAGCTGTCATCGCAAGAATAAATATTTATGAAATATATGAAAATGGAAAATTGTAGTATTTCACAGTACTGCGGTTTTACTATATTTTCAAACATATACAGTTGAGGTCAAAAGTTTACATACACTTTTTAATACTGTGTTGTGATCTGAATGATCTACAGATTTTTTGGTGTGTGTGTGTTTTTTTTTAATGATTTTTGTCTATTTGAACCCTTTCCAACAATGTCTGTATGATTTTGAGATGCATCTTTTCACACATATGCAAAAATTACAGAAGGTTCAAAACTCATTGATGCTCCAGAAAGAAAAACCATGCATTAAGAGCTGGGGGGTGTAAACTTTCAAACAGAATGAAGATGTGTATTTTTTTTTTTGCCTAAATATAATTTTTTTTCCATTTAGTACTTTCCTTCAGAAGCTACAGAAGATACGTTTCCCATAAGACAGAATTTAAATTTACCCTGATCTTCAAATTCAAACAGTTTTCACCCCTTGGCCCTTAATGCACCCAAAAAGAAAAACAGCTGTGGACCATTCAAGTAACACCACAGTACTAAGAATCAAGTGTATGTAAACTTTTGAACGGGGATATTTTTATAAATTCAACTATTATTTTCTCTTGTGGACTACATGTAAATGTATTTTATGTGAATTATGTTATTCAGGTCAGTACTAAATAAAAAATAACATGCATTTTTGTATGATCCCTCTTATTTTGGTCAAATAATTAACATTTTGCAAAACTTTTGACCTCAACTGTAAAAGCAGCCTTGGTGAGCATAAGCGATTTCTTTCAGAAACATTACTGAACAACAAACTTTTGAACGGTAGTATGTATACACATCAACATATATCTTAAAAAATGATTTACTCTAGATAGAGTTCTTACCTTCTCTCCATCATTGAAGAAGAGTAGCGTGGGATAACCACGAACCTGATTATCTGAACACACCTCATAGTGCTGTGTGCAATCCACCTTTAGCAAGCAAAATATATAGATATTAGAAAACAGAAGCCAACTTACAATATAAACATAACACAAAATAAACCACAATGGCCTCTCTTACTTTGCCTATCTTGATGCTGTCAGAATGCTCAAAGCTGGTGGCGAGCTGCTCCCATGTTGAAGCCATGGCTTTGCAGTGCCCACACCACGGTGCAAAGAACTTCACAAAGTGAGAACCTGCAGAAAATGCAACAAGAAACCATGTCACAAGCAGGATAACACATACTACATAATGGCTGATCACAGATTTTTAATGAAAATGATCACAGATTACAGAAAATAAGGTGCTGCAGGCTGCACATGCATGCATGAAGAGAAGCAAATTTACAGTGTCATCTTTCAGACAAATTACTGAACAGACATACCATTCACAACCATATAATGTTACAAGAAACGTCACATAATGTGTGAATTATGTATACACAGTACAGTCCTGAAATGTGGAAATATGTTAATTTAGCATGATGTGTACAATAAAAAAAATTACGTACAAGAAAAACTTGGTGAGCACCCTATTAGGGATAAGCAACATCATTAACATGTGCTTCCAACATCTGAAGGTGGGAAACATAAACAGTTCTGTCAATGCTAGAGCATCATTTCCTGCCTCTCCTCCAAACAGGAATCATTTATTTGGCTAACGGACGGAACATGTAACATTAAAAGGGTGTTTGAGAAGAGGGCTGAAACTGTACCAAAGCCAAGACCATAATTCACTTCGGCTGCCGAAGTTATTGTCATAGAGAGAACATTATGAGAATAACTAAACCCTAGTTAAAATCCAGATGAGTGCTCAAGCACTCAAATGCAGAAGCACTAATCTTTTATAGTCACAGATATCCTTTTTTACATTCTAAAAATATTAATGATCATATATCATACAGTACTGATATTTATCACAATGTTCATTTAACATTTGTGGGTAAGGAAATGCTTTCCACATGTTTGTTAGACCTTGAGAATGAATGTAAAGATATTTTGTTTGGTCACAATTAAACTGTGCAGAGCTCCCTTTTAAATTTACGGCACCATGAAATGTGTTTTAAGTTCATTCCATTTTATTTTTTTCCTGTATTCTGTTTCATGATTCAATACAAATTTATCATAAAACAATGATGTGTAATTAAATTAATTAGTAAAACTTAAACAATTTAATTAGTATTTTAAAATTACTGAAATGAAAACAATTAATCAACAACAAATTTGTCAAATAAGATGCTTCACAACAGCACTATATAAACTGATGGGGGGGAATACCTTGGTTGTATACCATTTCTTAAATTTGTATTATTACGCCTTGAGAATTGCATTTTAATATACAGCAGTAATATACTTCTGTCATAATTTGTTCAAGTTAAGCAAGACTTATTTTGTCTGGTTATTGTGAAGGTCTCTCAGTGTGTATTTGACGGTTGTTTTTTCTCAAATTAAACTGTGAAAAGCTGGTGAAGTGACTCTCAGATCAGCTTTGGAGAATGAAGTTAATATGTTTATGTTCTCATATATTGAGACACAGATACTCACATCTAAGTGAGCGGTGTGTGTTTGAGTTTGTGTATCAGACAAAACTGCTGCATTCATTTACTCAGAGACACCTAGAACATGCATGAGTTAGCCTGTTAGCAACAAGCACTGACTGGCTGTTGTCTCATTTATTTCTGCTGTTACAGTAGGACATATTAAGTAAACACGTTCAGAGCTTATCCTTATTGACAACTTTATCGGGACTCAATACTATCGCGTTTTATCGCCCAGTAATACTACTATATTCAGTATTGATTGAAAGATTGTATTAATTGTTATGACGTTTTCAGCCTTTTTCATTGACAGCATCCATGCATGCAGGTCAGCAGTGAAGTACTGAATTTTGTTTGAATGCTTCACTTTGCAGATTATGAATTTTTAACAACTTGTATAGAGAGCTTTGGAGAACCTGATGACATTTAAAAGGACAAATCCAAGTTCTCTTCTATAAGTAATGTTCTACCCGAATTGATACAACAGTGGTTTCATGACACCATTACAATAGTGTAAAACATTTAGCGATTAGGGGTGCTGCTTCTGGGATGCTTCAGCGAGCCGCATGGGCGGCTGGTATAAACGCAAGCATTGACTAAAGCGATCACAATCTGCTCCGGTCGCCATGTCGGAGCTACGCTGTTGACGTCTGCGGTATAGAGGGTCGTAACACATGCGGAGCAGCGGCTGATGTAAACAAAAGTATTGACGAGAGTTACGACCATCGGTTGCCACGTCGGAGCTGTGCCCTAGACGTGTGCAGTAGGGCTGTGCAATTAATCGCAATCGCAAAAAAATCGCGATTTAAGCACATGCGATTTCTAAACCGCACAAGGCTGCGATTTTATCTATCCACCTATCCACCCAACGGCACCCCCCACCCCCCTTGAACGTCAAGTTCATTTTATTTTCGATATAGCACCACATCACAAAAGAAGTCATTTAAGGTTATCTTTCCTATAGAACAGGTCTATATATAGTTCTTTTATTAAACATACTAAATTGCCTTATGTTATTTATCTTAAGGCATGGCATTTCTGTCTCTTCATGGTCGCGTGATTACAATGTCTCCTCCAAGAAAACACGGACTGGATCGCGGACTCCATTCATAAAAACCTAATCTACTATAGCGCGGAATGCCACGTAATTCGTCGATTTTTGGATTAATAAATCAAAAGTTGGTCTGTCACTTAATTCAAATCGCGATATGGACTAGTGTCTGTGAAAACTGAAATGCAAAAAGACTGTTTTAATATGAATCCTGCATGTTTCGTTTGCTTCTGTATGTATGAATGGTGGGGAAGCGTTTTATTTCTTTACTACGTGCAGACTGAAGCACACGTGACGCTCCCGCTAATTTTTGGCATTTGCATCTCACATGAACAGATAAACTCAATCGCCAAATCGCTGCTGTGAGTTTCACTTTTACCGTTTCATTTGAGAAAACTAGCATCATATACACACAGAAACTTCACTGCAACCTGTCAAAATAAAAGTACGGTTTAACATGTAACAGATCAATATTAGTCCTGTATTACTTTTGTACAGTATAATGTAGGTTTTTATATATTCCTATTTAAATAATTTACATAAAACAATATATATGATAAAAAATATTACAAGATTAACCACTTAATTATTATTTAAATGTTTTAAACTGAATATAATTTTTCTTTCACGCATTGATTTTAACAGTAAATTTCTGTTTGTTTGACAAAAATGAAAAGGGTTTATTTTTCATTTGATTAAAAATAAATGTTTATGCTTTTTCATTATCAGAAAAATTAAAACAAAAATTTCTAAAAAAAAAAAAAAAAAAAAAAAAAAGCAAAAGATTTTAGAACCCTCAAAATGTTAAAATAGAGAGTTTGACTTATTTTTCCACTGAAATGAATGTATTCGTTATTGCACAAAGTAGGCTAAAGTACCGGGAAAAAAGTAAAATGGCTTATTTATTTTATGTTGTCTGTTTTAAAGACAATTTTACTACAGTTTTTTTTTTTTTTTAATTAAACTTAATACTGTTATTTCATGGTGAAATGTTTTGTTATGCACTTCTTGTGCACTGAATACATTTAGAATGTATGTATGTAGCTTGTTTGAAAAAGCAAAAAAAAAAAATCGCAAATAAAATCGCAATCGCAATATTCATTCAAAAAATCGCAATATGATTATTTTGTCCATATTGCACAGCCCTAGTGTGCAGTGTGTGGTAAGAGATTTATTCATCATACAGTATAAATAGCTTCACTAGCCTTATGCTGGAGCTGACTTCAGGGATGTAAATAATTCAATAAATCAGCACAATAATAATATCATGTATCGGCGATCTCGCAGGCTGATGATAGCACTAGCAATTCAGTGGTGTATTATTTACTCACCCTCTATGCACCCTAGGTGTATATGACTTCCTTCTTTCAGACGAATGCAATCAGAGTTATATTAAAAATAATCCTGGCACTCCCAAGCTTGAGAACGGCATAGATTGGTGTTTCTCTCCATCAGTCCAAAACAAGTCCAATTAGGGCTGGGCGATATGGCCATATTTCACAAAAAATCCGATTTACGATTTAAATCGATTTTTTTTCCCCTACTACATTTAGCATGTAAAGAAATCCCAGCTTTTCCACAATATATATGGGCACCATATATTTTGCAATATACATTGCAACTGCATCAGTGATTGCTTTCCACCAGGCCCCATTCTTATCATACCAGACACAGTAAATGTTTGTAAGACAAATAAATATGAGATGGGAGGAAAATATATATTTCCATGCTTTTCTCTTGCACTTATATCATATACAAAAATATACAATTTTGAACACAGAAATATTAAATGATTTAAACAACTGAAACGATCTGCCAGCAGGTGGTGGTAAGACACTGATTTAATTACTGAATCATATTCATTTGATTAGTTCGAACGGATGGTTCATTCAAGAATAACAAGTGACTCTTTATGAATGGGAAATTGAATCATTTCACTAGATTCGTTTATAAACACACGTTCATTCATAAACGAAACACCGCTGTGTTTGAGTGGAGATGCGCAGCGGCTAAGTTGTGACTTGTTTCAAATTATTTTTGACGACGAAATAGAGCAAAATCAGGCAATAGTGTTATAGTCAGACAAAATAAGTCACTTAGTAATAACTTCTTGTTTATTTAACTGTTGTAATAAATCAATATCTCGTTTACAAACTCCCTTAAAAATGATTAAAGCTGTCTTAGTTCGCCATCTCACAAAGCTCTATTGTAATAAACGAAGCTACTGCCCATTCAGTCTCTTATTTATACTCTCTCTACACTTGAGATACATTAGTCAACGTGCAAAACACAGAGAAACCTTTGAAGCTCCACTCAGCGCAAACACAAATATGCTGGTCAGGTCAGTCGCACATGGTGCTCCTAAATATTTTTTCATAGACGCACGTAGTAGTTTTTTTTTGCCCTTGAACGGCTGGTCGCACCATTGAGAAATTAGGTCGCACTCTAGAGCCCTGATAAGCAAATAATTCGCCATTGTCTTCAATCATCTCTCTACTCTGTTTATTTATATATATTTATTTATATATATATATATATATATATATATATATATATATTAGTGGTGGGCCGTTATCGGCGTTAACGTGCTGCGTTAACGCGAAACTCTTATCGTGCGATAAAAAAAATATCGCCGTTAATCTATTCTCAAATTTGGGTTAGGAGCTGGGTCTAAACTACGCAAGCTATGATGACTTTCACCTTGATAGTTTAACGCGGATGTATACCGAATATGGTCGCGCGTTTAAGTCTCCTCCACCAAAACACAGACAGGATCGCGTCGTCCTCCATTCATGAAAACAGAATCTACTATAGCGCGAAATGCCACGTAAATTCGTCGTTTTTTGGATTCATAAATCAAATGTTGCTCTGTCACTTAATTCAAATCGCGATATGGACTAGTGTATGTGAAAACTGAAATGCAAAAAGACCGTTTTAATATGAATCTGATATGTTCCGTTTGCCTAGCTGTATGTATGCATGGCGGAGACGAGCTTTTACTACACGCATACTGAAACACACGTGACGCTCCCGGTAATTTTTGGCATTTTCATCTCACATGAACAAATAAACTCAATCTCCCAAACTGCTGTGAGTGTTACTTTTACCGTTTCATTTGAGAAAACTAGCATCATATCATACTGTATACACAGAAACTTCATGGCAACCTGTCAAAATAAAAGTACGGTGTAACATGTAATGGGTTGGGTAGGTGTTGACGTTAAAAAAACACACAATCTAATAGGTAGAAAAAATAATTTCATTGTTAGTTAGTTAGTAAACACAAGTACATCTAATTGAACATAATTTATTTTCATCAACAAATTATCATAGAACAGCTTTATGAGCTTTATGATCCATTCTCAAAGACTTACTTTTAGTCATTATTTGGGTAGCACACATATTCTGAATGCCTTCAGCAGAATTCAAATTAGCCATTTTAATCTAGATTAATTCTAAGATTTAATCTAGATTAATCTAGATTAAAAAAATTAATCTATGCCCACCCCTAATATATATATATATATATATATATATATATATATATATATATATATATATATATTCAGAACGGAAAACAAATAACGCGTTCTGGTAAAATAACGCAAGTCACTAAGGGGACATGATTAGCTGCTTGCTAGCAAGTTAGCCTGTTACATTACAGTACATACAATTTCACTTACCACATAAACAGAGTATATAGATGATATAATATATAATATTTTTATTAAAAAAAAATCACGATACCTCGATTTAATAAAAAATTAAATCATCTTAAAACGTAAATTCGAATTAATCGAAAAAAATCGAAAAGTCCAATAAAGTGCATCGATCCATAATAAAAAAGTGCCTCAAATGGCTCAGGGGGGGGTCAATAAAAGCCTCCTATAGAGAACCGATGTGTTTTTGTAAGAAAAACATCCATATTTAAAATTTAAGAATCACTTTAATCTAGTCTGCGCTAACAGTTGTACACGGAACTTGCCGCTTTGGAAAAGGATGTGTCAGGACTGAAACGCTATCTAAGCTGTTCGCCAGTCGCAACGCAGTGGGACTGCTAACCAACCACAACACATTTCGATATGCAAAAAATATCTTATTGATAATTGCCTTAATAATAAGAAAATATTGCGTTATCCGATAATATCGTCTACCCAAGCCCCACCTCCACCACGCCCCTTCCCTGCCGAGACGACATTGCATACATGCACCATAAACACACACCATGTTCAGTTTGGCCTTAATTATTGCCATATTAAAGGTTGGTTTTACTTTTGTTTGTGCTTAAACTAACAGAAAACACCAGCTGTGCTGTTATGTTGGTGTTGCTAATAATTTTCACTTTCTTCTTACCAAATTTGTGTTTGAAATGAATTTTGTTTTGTGAGAAGAACTGTTGAGGAAAAATAATAGGACCCAATTTTATCGCAAGTTCATTTTATTGCAAGTTCATTTTTATTGCAAATTTCCTTGATTACAACAATCGTAACATTGTTTTCAAACTTGTAGTCAAGCTATAATGTATTTAATATGTATCATGATTGACTAAAATCAGGGATTAAAAACGAATTCTGAGCAAAACAGTAACTTTTTTTTTGGTAGTCTACTATAGTTCGGAGGAGGTCTCTTTTGGCCGGTTTATAACAAAATTAAAATAACTGCTTCATTTATAAGCATGAGTAATTTTAATTGAATTTTTGTATTTCAATTTTTAAAATTTTTATTTTATTAATCAAAATACAACTCCCACTATAGCGGGGCTGGCAACTCTGAACGCGTGCATGTTGAGGGTCGAGCTGAACAGCACTACATTTGTCTTCATCCGTTTGCAAGAAAACTTTATAGCTTTGTTGCAAATGAATTAACAATTTATAGTGCTCCATCTCAGTTTAATTCTATATAATTATGCATCGTTAAAAAAAAAAAAAAAAAAACACTTTAAAAATAGGGTACTATGTGAGCTGTATAGGCTGTGAAGGAATTTGCATATAACTGTCATGTTTGTGGTTTTTCATTGTTATACAGTATGTTTAAATAAATATTTAGAGAAGTGCAGTGTTACTATTTATCTTTTTTTTCTGTTTAAGTTTTATTAAACTGTAGATCAAAATAAAATAGGCCTACATGGATTAATGATGTGAACACATCTCCGAAATAACTGCATACACAGATGCACGTTGCCATTATAGTAGTCAAAGCCAAACAACAGGCAAATAAAATAAAGACTGAGGATACAAAAATGATTTAGTGAAGATAAGTGAGGGATTTTCTTTTCTTCGAGTAACATTAATGACGGGCAGCAGTGGCTGATGTCAATGCACGAATCCAATACACCCTTGTTTCCTCTCAACTTTTTACGTTCACTTAAGACATAACCGATTGCATTTATTTGATATTTTGATTTAATTATGTGGGTATTTGTCCATTCGAATGTGTAAGAATGCTAAAAAGAGCTCAGTCTAGTGTTTGCGTATATGAACGGTGGCACAGAAAACAGCGTGTGAGTGCAGAAGTGAGTTCTCTTTTTGTCTTCTTGCAGTTAAATCATTTAAAATCACATTAAATGCGCTATCAGAAATTAAGAAACTAAATCAAAATTTAAGTTTATAACAAGTAACTTGATTCCTGACCTTAGCCATCTGATTTCCAAAACAGCTTTTCGATTCCCAACCATCCTACTATAAAAAAAAAAAAAAAAAAAAAAATTATATATGTATATATATTCATTCTTGCATGGAAAAAGACCTGTATGGTAACTGTGGGGTTATGCAAAATGTTTTGGCGAGTACTTACTAGGGTTATCAGTTACCTCTTTTTTTCCTTGATAATATTGATAATCGTCTGTTACCTGACTGTTGACATCGACATCTCAATACTTAAAAGACATAATCAATATACAATAATATCATCATATCGCCCAGCCCTATTCATCACCTGGAACTAATCGAGCCATTTGTGCCAGGCTGGGAAAAAGCTATTGTAATAATGTAAATTATGTGAAAAATAATGCGTTTTTTGCACCACCAAGCATGAGAGCATGTTCTAGTGCACCCCTAAAATCAAAATAAAGACTTTGTAAAAGAGCATTATAGGACCCCTTTAAAGTAATATTGTTAAAGGACATTGTACCTTTAGCGATGTGTGATTTGAAGTTTGTGGCTGTGAGTTCATAGAGGCCCTGTTTGGGTTCAGGGATTTTGGGAGGCTCGGGTTCAGTCTGGGGCTCCTGGGATGAGATGGTGAAAGACAAAATAAGAACGAGTGCTGTAATATTGTGACATTTAAGAATTACATCTTGACCATGTACTACACAAAGTGCTTTTAAAAGCCAGAATAAGAATATGTTTCTAGCCAAGCAAATATTTTAGGCATTTATGATCTTACTTCAGGTTCCTCCTGCAGGGTTTTCAGCATCCAGCTCTCCAAGGCCTGTAAGTCTCTCGGACCCTGATACTTTACAGCCTCTTGATCAGGTTTAAACAACTTCAGACTGAAGAACAAAGACAAAGTTAGTCAGTCAATGATTAATCAAACCACATTTAATTTTTACCTTAGGCACATGACTGTCAGATGATCAGAAATCATGCATTGAAAATGTTTTACACACAATATCCAAATAATTTTATTAATTCAGCATGACTGAAACATCTTAAAATGTTTCTTGTTACATACAGCACTAAGAGAGAAAAATATGCTTACGTTGGGTATCCACGGATCCCATGTTCACTGGAACAAAACTTTGTATCCTTTGTGCAGTCGACTTTCACAACATACACTGGAGGAGCTTCCATACTGTTATATTTTTCTGCCAGCTCGTTCCACGTCCCCTGCAGCCTCTGACAATGACCACACCTGCACACAACAAACATTTTCAAAGATTTTTAGTATTTATTACTTTATTGAAGTATTATTCCCTCATATTACATGTTTCACAAAGTACTACAACTTTTAAGTTTTTTGGTCAGTCAAAAATCTGCCTTAGTAAAATGCTCTAACTAATAAGTACAACAAAAAAATACAATACAATTCTTGATGTCTAGTGTCTGTCTCTTCTTCCTTTGACAGCTCAGGTAATGCAGCTTTGATTTAATACCCTCAAAGATACTGTAAAGAATACCATACCATAGTATACCATAGATTGAACTGTGGTATCACCATGGTTTAACATAATTCAATTAAAAAATCTTAGTACTACCACTGCATATATTTAAAAGACCATGGTACTTTCATTGTACTTTTTTTTTTTTTAAGGATGAGGAAGTGATGTCTGATGTCATAGCTGTTCATGCTCTGCCACGTACACTAGAACTTCATGCCTGCAGGAATTTAAACTTTTTACCACAGTCCATTAATGTATCTCTCATGTCAAAAAAATGTGCTTCGTGTCTTTATATGAGCGTGCATTAGAAACTTAACATCCACTTCATCCAAAATTGACTTTATAATGTCTCTGTAAATTAAAGTGAGTAATGGAGTTAATGGAGTCACTTCAAACATCGCAGCAATTCAACCCAGGACTAGCATAACGGCACTTCTCTGAATGCATTTACCACTGTATACATTTCGCAATATAATGAAAATATTTGATGAAGGTGTTCAGTTTTACCAGGGCGCGTAGAACATGACGAAGTGTGGAGCAGTAGAGACGGCATCATTGAACATCTCCACCGTGTATGTGTGTTTGGTGTGCTCATCCTCTTCTGTGTCATTATCACAGCGTATCCTACTACACAATAGCGCCAGATAAATAAAACTTGTTAAAACCGACGTCATGTTCCTAACTGTGCAGGCCTGTGAATGAAGCGGTGCTGTGAGTTTAAGGTTTAAATGAGTGTGTGAGTGAGTGAGACGCTAGCAGACAGAACTGATCTGTACAACATCCTAACAGCGGTCAGAAGAGCTGTGAAAAACGAGCCGTATGATTTGTAGATCTGTGGTTTGCGCAGGCGCCGTCATTTACGTTGCGCATCCGGGACACCGGTGTACGGCGGCTCATAAGAGCCATGCTTTTTTTTTTTTTTTTGAGAAACTTGTTTTCTAGACATAACAAATTAACTCAACATCATTGTAAGTGAATAGAAAATGCATATAAAAAACATTTACATGTATGTATCAACAATCAACAGCCACTGAATACTTGAATGTTTTTTATTACATACAATTCATCAAAGGCATTGTTAATATAACTCTGATTGCATTCAGCTGAAAGAATGAAGTCATATACACCTAGAATGCCTTGAGGTTGAGTAAATAATGGGCTAATTTAAATTTTTGGGTTAACTAACCCTTTAAGATAGGCTGTTCTACCTGCCTGTCAACGTATGTATTTGTATACCTACGCGCACATTACATTACATATCTGTAAGTTTACAGCCAGGTTGATGGTAAGACAAACTAGGCATTAATGCCTAAAGCACCTCTGCCGGTAACAATTTACCAGTCACAGGGTAATGAGTTGGGAACCACTCTTTACAGACGTTTCACCCCTTTTAGTCCAAGAATATTTCAGGGTGGTGGGGCAGTGTCTCCCTGCCACTCCTTGTGGCTGGAATTGGATCTCAGGGCCTCTGCACCCCAGTTCTTATCATTCCTCCTCAGCCATAGCTAAAAGCTTTCTCTGCCTCTTTGGCAAGGTCTCTTATGACCTCAGGAAGCATCTGGTCGACTGGGAAACAAAACATGGCAACCTACCTTCACTGGATAAGTTGTTGGTGCTTCAGGTTGGGGATAGCGTTGTTGAAGCAGTCGGTTTTGGTTCTGGGATGCTGGTTTATGCTGGTCCTTTGCTGGTTAATGCTGGTCCTTTGCTGGTTTATGCTGGTCCTTAGCTGGTTAATGCTCAAGGACCAGCATAAACCAGCAAAGGACCAGCATAAACCAGCAAATGGCCAGCATAAACCAGCAAAGGACCAGCATAAACCAGCAAAGGACCAGCATAAACCAGCTAAAACCAGCATCCCAGCACCAAAACCTACCTAACCAGCATAAGCTGTTTTTTTCAGCAGGGCAGCCTGGCCTTCTCCAGCCTGTACCCAAGTGAGATGCTCTTTAGTAAGAGCTGAAGAGCTTGGAAATAGCATCCAGCTTTGCCACTGTTGTTGCTGTAATTTTACACATCTTTAGTGGCTATACATCACACGTTGAGAGTGAACTGGTAGCATCAAAGTTTGCATTTACAAAGAAGGTAGCTCTGGTCAGTTCTCTTAAGGCCATCTTTCAGCTGAGCTGTGACTGTAATTCTGTAATACTGAAATTCTTTCTCTTGCCACTGAGATTTTATCCATTCGCCTGCTCTTGCGGATTGAGAGACTGCGAGACTTGGCTTCTCATCCCAGCCCCGCGTAGCAGCTCTTCCAGTCTCTTGATGAGCCGTGCTATGCAAGCCGCTGTTTGGAGCAGGATTGTGACATCATCCATGAAGCACTGGAGGAAAAGCAATGGAAGTCCTGCACTATTTCATGCTCTTCTTGCCATGATGCTTTCTCCAATCAGGATGATCTGAAAGGCCATGAATAGAATGTAGAAAACTGAACCACCCTCAGCTATTCCCCTGCCAATTTTCTGCCAGCTGGTTGTGTAGTCACATAGAGAATGGCAGATCTTCAAATCCTCAAAATAGCTTTGAATAATGTTAATAACACCTGCATACACGTGGAAGAAGTCCAGGGAAAAGTCAATGTGGGACAGAGCCATCTGCATTCTCCAAATCCAGCCAGAAAATATGGAGATACTTCTTGTCCATTTTAATGGATTTGATCTGGTCCCAAGATTAATGTTGCGTGTGCTGAACACCCTGAGAAACTTGTTACTCCTGCCTTCTGACCACTTGTATCAATTTAATTGTTACCAAGGAGGAACTTGGTCGGACACTTGGCGATCACTGAGAAGAGAAGCTTCCCTTCCACATTCAGAAGTGAGATACTCCGAAATGGACTGATGATGGATGATTCCCTTTACTTTGGGATTCCTCTACACTACTCGGCCAAGACCTGCTGTTGCTTCCAGATTACACTTATAAGCTTCCATAGGATGTTTCAGGAATTGAGGGCACCTTTTGTGAAGGTTGTATGGGATGCCATTTAGCCTAGGGACAGAGCTCGACCTTGACTTTCTAACTATCTCAGCAACCTTTCTCAGTTTGAGTGGTGTGCCCTCAAAAGGCGTGGTTGGAGCAGCTGGTTGTGGGACATAAGCGGGAGACCAGAGGGGATGATGATTGCCTGTGTCAGCAAACTGCTTTCTTATATACTCCTCAAGGTCTTCTTTTTCCATTGCCAATGATTTACTCTTCTTCTCTTGGAGCAAATCTCTTGCAACGTTGAAAGGGTCTTTAAGGAATCTTGAGTGCTGACTTTCTTCCATCCTCCTCCGCTTTCTAATGCCCTCTTAAGCGAAGCCAATATAAGTCAATATGTAATGTTAATAATCTGTAACTACATTAATAAAGTAAAAGGCATGTTTTTGTGTAGTCTTTATTTTGTAATTTTTTATTTGTAATGATGGTCACAGGCACATAAGTGAACCATTAAATTAAATAATTGAATAGTAATAGTTTCTAGTCATTTTAAGATCATTTAAGCTTCCTAGACCAAGATGTGATCAGAACTACTTTGTCTTTTCCCAACAGCTTAAAGCAATATTTCACTCAAAAATTAAAAACGTGCTGAGAACGTACTCACCATCAGGCCATCCAAGATGTAGAGAAATAATCATTACATCACTTCCTCTTCATCTTCTTCAGTGACTGGGTGCGACCAGAATGAGAATCCAAACTGCTGGTAAAAAATCATAAAAATCCACAAGTATTCCACACTCCAGTCTGTCCACATTAAATGTAAGATGAATGTGATTTTCACTGGTGGATTACTTATTATGGATTATGGATTCATATTTTGTCCGGAAGCAAATTTTTATTTTTGTGCAGATTAATAACTAAGTAACTATTTTCTGCTGATTTGCGGACTACTTGTGAGCATGATGGATGGGCTCTATGACATTGTCAGAGTAAACAACCAATCAACGACTTTCAGACAGATTCCAGAAAATCGTTTGGGTAATTGTTTTGTGATTGCATGATATTTCCTGTGTTCTGTGATTTCATTCACACACATACCGAACAGAGACAAAGCCAAATTTGCATCACAATATGACATCTAATGTACTTTCAGAAAAGCCTTGATTATTAATTTTTGCTTTGTCCTTTAGTACAGTGGTTCTTAAATCTGTTCTGGGGACCCCTAATTACTGCATATTTTGTATGTCCCCTCATTTAACACACCTTATTCAACTCATCATCTCAAAATGTGCGGTGGCTGGGATCCTCGGGACAGGTTTGATTAAACATTGCCCTAGTAAACAATTGCATCGCACACTGTAAGAATAAGCCTGTAGTTTATTTTGCCATTTGCAAAATGATGAGTAGCTCCCTAGTCATTGTATCACTCGTGTTCACAGCAATTGTTATTTTTAGTGGTTAGAGCACTGAAGGTACCAGAGCCCTATTGTGTTTGTTCTGATTTTCTTATTCCTCCCTGTTTTTCTATCCTAAAACAATATGGGCCTCACAGAGACCGTAAATTTAAGAGAGTCCAAACTCTGGAAGTTAGTCCCAATTGTGCACTGCTACTCAGGTGCACAGACACACATTTGCCCGACAATAGATGATGCTGAAATAACTTAATTTGCATTTTGATATATACCTGTGGAACCATAGGGGCTACTTTTTCTAATTCTTTCTGGGCTGTTCATCTGATTTGTGTGAAACTTTGCACACATCATCCCCAGACACTCATGACAAGAAAATTAGTCAGAAAAAGATTAGTCTTTAGCTAATTTTGGGCTGGGCAACAAAACCATGGCAACTTACTAGGTAAGTTGTTGCTTTCCATCCTTTTCCCTGGCATTCCGCTACTAAGATGGTGTACTTGGACGTTTTCCGCTACGCCTCCTGTACTACTTCCTTCCAGGGCAATGTGAGTTCCACTAGCACCACCTGTTTATTCATCTCAGCCCATACCACAAGGTCCGGTCTCAATGTGGTTTGTACAATAGAAACGGGGAACTGCAGCAACCTGGCCAGGTCTGCTCATAACAACCAGTTTCTTGTCACTGGCCCAGATTCATGCCTTGTTTTTTGGAGGGTATCTCTGCACTAACTGCTTTTATAAATTGGACAGACTGTTAAAGCTCTAATGTCCTTTGTTTGCTGTCCCCCTTGCTCTTTCTGTGCATTCTGCCAGCTTTCTTAGCACCTGGTCATGATGCCACCTTTAGCAGCCTTGAGCCAAAGCATTTTTACACCCATACAGAATGTGTTGGAGGGTTCCTTGAGCTGCTTCGCAGAAGCTGCAGATTTCCTTCAGCCCAAAATCAACGTGCTAGGCAAACTGGGCTAGGAAGTGTGTCGTAAGTTGCTCTAATAATAAAACATAACCTGGCTTGGGGAATTTTCCAAAGGAAAACTGACTGACCTTGGCAGGATGTTGGCCCACTCCGTCCACTGGTCTTGTTGACCTTGGCCAACAGATTTCACAAGAAATCTTTCCTCTTCCGGTCTTATCACTTTTGTGACAACTAGCTTTTTCTGTTCCTTTGTTAATGCCTTTGACCAGAATTGTGTGGCTCACTCGCTTCAGCTTGGCAATAACATTGTCAATGCAGTCCTCTGCCTTTCACTTCCAGCCAATCTGAACCATCTGAACAGTATTTTAGACAAAATGGTCACTTGATTGTCTAAGCTTGAGTACCAGCCTGATCTTCTCCAGTCTTTACCCAAGTGAGATGCTCTTCAGTGGGGGCTGAAGAGCTTGGAAATAGCATCCACCCTTGCAACTGTTGTTGCTGTTATTTCACACATCTTCAGTGGCCACATCACACATTGAGAGTGAACTGGTAGCATCAAAGTTTGTATTTATCAGGAAGGTAGCTCTGGTCAGTTCTCTTAAGGCCATCTTTCAGCTGAGCTGTGACTGTAATTCTGTAATATTGAAATTATTTCCCTTGCCACTTAGAAAGAAAGAAAATCGCCTGCTCTTGCGGATTGAGAGACTGTGAGAAATGGCCAACTTGATTCTCATCCCAGCCCCGCTTAGCAGCTCTTCCAGTCTCTTGATGAGGTGTGACGCTGTTTGGAGCAGGATTGTGACATCATCCATGAAGCACCGGAGGAAAGGCAATGGAAGTCCTGTACTATTTTGTGCTCCCCTTGCCATGACGCTTTCTCCAATCAGGATGATCCGAAAGGCTCCCATGAATAGAATGTAGAAAACTGAACCACCCTCAGCTATTCCCCTGCCAATTTACTGTCAGCTGGTTGTGTAGTCACATAGAGAATGGCAGATCTTCAAATCCTCAAAATAGCTTTGAATGATGTTAATAACACCTGCATACACGTGGAAGAAGTCCAAGGAAAAGTCAATGTGGGACAGAGCCTTCGGCATTCTCCAAACCCAGCCAGAAAATATGGAGATCCTTCTTATCCCTTTTAGTGGATTTGATCTGGTCCCAAGATTAATGTTGCATGTGCTGAACATCCTGAGAAACTTGTTGCTCCTGCCTTCTGACCAAACCAAGGAGGGGAACTTGGTAGGACGCTTGGCAATCACTGAGAAGAAAAGCTTCCCTTCCACATTCAAAAGTGAGATACTCTGAAATGGACTGATGATGGATGATTCCCTTTCCTTTGGGATTCCTCTACACTACTCGGCCAAGACCTGCTGTTGCTTCCAGATTACCCTTATAAGCTTCCATATGTGATTCAGGACTTGAGGGCACCTTTTGTGAAGGTTGTACGGGATGCCATTTGGCCCAGGGGCAGAGCTCGACCTTGACTTTCTAACTATCTCAGCCACCTTGCTAAGTTTGAGTGATGCTGCCTCAAAAGGCATGGTTGGGGCAGCTGGTTGTGGGACATAAGCAGGAGACCAGAGGGGATGATGACTGCCTGTGTCAGCAAACTGCTTTCTTATATACTCTTCAAGGTCTTCTTTTTTCATTGCCAATGATTCACTCTTCTTCTCTTGAAGCAAATCTCTTGCAACCTTGAAAGGGTCTTTAAGGAATCTTAAGTGCTGACTTTCTTCCATCCTCCTCCGCTTCCTAATGCCCTCTCAAGTGAAGCCAACATAAGCCAATATGTAATGCTAATAATCTGTAACTACATTAATAAAGTAAACGGCATGTTTTGTGTAGTCTTTATTTTGTTATTTTTTATTTGTAATGATGGTCACAGGCACAGAAGTGAACCATTACAATAGTAATAGTTTCTAGTCATTTTAAGATCACTTAAGTTTCCTAGACCAAGATGTGGTCAGAACTACTTTGTCTTTTCCCAACCGCTTAAAGCAATAGTTCACTCAGTCTGTCTGTAGATCATTTCATCAAGTCTGTAAGACTTGACATGGGTGCGGTCTATGAAGGAGACAAATGCAAAATATGCGGTGGTTTGGGTGCCTGGTACAGGTTTTAGAACCACTGCTCTAGTAAACAATTGCATTGCATACTGTAGACCAAACTTGTGGTTAATTTTGCCATTTGCTAAAATGGTGATTAGCTCCCTGGTATTTTGGTTTATACTGTACGTCTGGAATCATTAGGGCTCCTTTTTCAATTGCTTTCTAGGCTGTTTGTTTGATTTGCATTAAACCTTGCACGCATCATCCCCAGACACATATGACCATAATAATAATAAATTAATTAATTTAGCTATTTTTTCTAATAATTTTACTAAAATGATAAATAAAATTATAATTCTACTAAAATAATTTTGTATTAGTTTCCATCAGTTTAAATGAAATACATTCATAGAACGTATTCTTCTTCAATAAACAAGCTACAGGTAGTCCAAAATGCAGCTGCTAGAGTCCTTACCAGATCAAGAAAATATGATCATATTACCCCAATTTTACAGTCTCTGCACTGGCTACCTATTAGGTTCCGTATCACTTACAAAATATTACTTCTTACCTATAAGGCCCTTAATTGTTTAGCTCCTGCATACCTAACTAGTCTCCTACTACGCTACAATCCCTCACGCTCCCTAAGGTCGCAAAACTCTGGACTTTTAGTAGTACCTAGGATAGCAAAGTCCACTAAAGGAGGGAGAGCATTTTCTCATTTGGCTCCCAAACTCTGGAATAGCCTTCCTGATAACGTTCGGGGTTCAGACACACTCTCTATGTTTAAATCTAGATTAAAGACTCATCTCTTTAGCCAAGCATTCACATAATGTATCTCATAACGTTGTAATTTCAGTTACATCTGATCAAATGCACATTAATATTCTTCAGCTTGGGCTAAACACATCATTTTTGTGTGGTTGGAAGTTGGAACAGCAGCTACGCTAATTATTTCTTTGTTTCTCTGTCTCTGCCACGGGATTTCCATCCCGTGGTAACTAGGATTTACACAAGATTCAGCCTGGATTCAGAAGAAGAGATGATGCCAACCCCTCAGAGGACCGCAGATGATGCCAGCCTTGAAACAACATACAGCACTACATAATTTTCCTACAAGTTGATTACAGCACATAACCATTGCAATTAGTGTTCATCATCTGTTTGATTACACAGTTACTGATTTTAACATTTATATCATATGTACATTGACTTAACATACAGTATTCACCACTAATAAGCTACTAAATATATTGTAGTAGCCTAAAACTTTTGTACAGCTGATCTGCAACGATTTGTATTGTGAAAAGCGCTATACAAATAAACTTGAATTGAATTGAATTGAATAGAACTGTCATGATATGCCATAGGAAGGACGAAGGAGAAGCAAAGTAACATAAACAGAATATAAACAGTATTTAATCAGAGAATAACAGGGGTAAATCCAAAACAGGAACTGGGGTAAACACATGTAATCCAAACAGTAGCCCTGACAGGGGAAAAAATATGCAGATAAGAACTTAAATATACAGGCTAACTGGAAGAACACAGAATGATAATCAATGTACAGAATGATAATCAAACTAAATAAGAACAGGAACAAGGCCAAGTAAGGTCAGGAACAGAAGCAGGGACAGAAACACAACAAAATAGGTCCAAAATCCTAACATAATTGCCCCATCCCGGAAGGCGCGTCCTCCCTCCATAGAATAAACAAAAGAAGGGAAGTGTGAGAACTTGGGAGGAGGTTCGGGAGGAGGACGGATACCCGGGAGGAGCCCGGCAAACAGTCAAAGGAGATGACGGCGGGAGGATCCAGGGAAGAGATTGGCGGAATCAGGGCGGACCAGACGAAGGGAGGAGCCAGAGAGATGACAGGAGAGATTTGGAGCAGGAGGAGCCAGTTGGAACCCAGGTCACAGCCAAGATGACGACCTACGGAGGAGCCGTCAGAGGGAGAAGCCACGGAGGAGGAAGGGCTGACGATTTCAGGAGGCGACCAATGGCGGAGGAGCTCGAGGCCGAGAGCCGATGAGCCAAGGTGATGAGGAGGATCCGGAGGGCCAAGGTGGAACTGATGGCTCTAATGACCGATGTGGAGGCGTGGATCCGGAAGGATAGAGGGACGAGGCAAAGCTGAAGGAGTGGAGTCCCATGGCGCAGGACTGTCAAGGACAGACCAAGGCAGAGCTGGAGGGACGAGGGAGCCCGGTGGAGCCAGTGGACTGCTGTGCCACGGCGGAGAGGAGGGAGCTAGGAGCCATGGTCGAGCTGCTGGGTTGATGGGCCGACACAGAGTCCTGGACTCTAAATCCAGGTCTATTGACAGCTCACCCACAGCCATGTTGCAATGGTCGGAGCTTCTCTCTGTGATCTCACTGACCATGGCATTCTCCCTCATGGCAGACATGGGAGCCAACTCTCGCACCTGGTCTGATGTTATCAGCAGCTCCGGCTCCGCGGCAATCTATTGCTCTGTCGCTCTGTGCGGCAATGGCTTGGGCTGGTGCTCCGCACAGCGGGGAGTTGGTGGGCTGGGCTCTTGGTCAGTAGTGGCACTGGCAAGGCCATCCTCAATACAGATGGTAAAAGTGTCCACTACACAAAAGTGGCAAAATTCTCTCGAGGACCATCTACGGATGACGGCGCTCTGCACGCGATGTTCAAAATGATCAGAGCGCGTCATCCGGGTAGCTGGTGGTGTGAGCTAACACAAGAAACAGTCTTGTATGGTCCTGGAGGGATCTGTCCAACCGCTTCAGCAGGAGGAGGAGGTATTTGGGACAGGTGAGGTCATCTATATGGGGAACAACGGAAACAAAATCACTGAGAGAAAAAAACGGAAAATAAAAGGAGGGACAAACACGCAGAAAAAGGTTGTCGGTTGGGTCTTCTGTCATGATATGCCGTAGGAAGGACGAAGGAGAAGAAAAGTAATGTAAACAGTCTTTAATCAGAGAATAACAGGGGTTAAATCCAAAACAGGAACTGGGGAAAATATACATAATCCAAACAGTAGTCCCGACAGGGGAAAAATACACAGACAGGAACTTAAATACACAGGCTAACTGGAAGATCACAGGTGCACAGAATGCTAAACTAAACGAGAATAGGAACAAGACCAAATAAGGGCACAGGAACAGATGCAGGGGAGGAAATACAACAAAACAGGTCCAAAATCCTGACAAGGACCAGTTTATTTGTGGAATTATGCTGCACTGGTGATACAGTTTTATATTAATTTACAAAGAATCCTGTGTTTATAGCAATTTCAGAACCTGCTGCCCAAGAATTATACCATTTTTGTGTGTGTATTATTTTTGCATCACAGTATTACTATATTATAATACTTATTGTTAAATATAAATATATATATATATATATATATATATATATATATATATATATATATATATATATATATATATATATATATATATATATATATATATATAAT
>NC_133384.1:1558611-1640193 GCF_049309525.1 Garra rufa | reverse complement strand
AACTCTCACTGTATACAACAGGAACAGAATGAGTCAGTCTTGAGGGAAAACCTCCATAACGATCTTACAAATTTAACAGCCAATAAACATTTGGTTGTTGTGCTGTAGTTGTTTATGAACTAGCAGGTAAATTTGTAATGTGTTCTGGACGTCTTGCCTGCAGAAAAGCAAATCATTTAGCTTAATTCTTTCTGGAGGTGACATTAATCACTTATTGAACAGAATTATGTGTTCTAGAGAACGGTATTTTAAAGCAAGTACAGAGACACATACTCTTCTTGAAGTAAGTATATTTCAATTATTATATTGTCTTATTGGAAATATAGGCTGTCGAATTAATGTTTGATTCCATTATAGACTTTCAATAGAAAGCCTCAAACCCGAATATAAATTCAATTCATAAAAGCTCTTTAAAGCTATGCAGCATCCAAGCTTGTGGGTAATAAGTAAAACTTAATTAATATTGGCAATAGGACAATTGTAATAGCAGTACTCACCAAACACTTCATTAATTAGAATGCAGGAGAAGCTCTTTATTTACTTAATTAGCTCAAATGAACAGCAATGATGGATGGAGATGTTAGTTACAACATGCGAGTGAGAGAAAAAATTTAGGAGCAAGCACATGTAGCAGGCCGTCATTTTAAAAGAATGAAATAATACCACAAATGTCAGCAGAATTTCATCAGTCAGTTACTGTAACCATAGACACAGCACATTATTTTAATGTTTTTAATATTTAGTAATACGAATTGTCAGGAAGTACTACTGAGAGTAGATCAAGAGTGCCAAGTATTATTTTATGTAGAAAATTTGCTTATGTGCACACATTATCTGTCCACATAAGCACATTTTCTACAGAAAATGTGTGACACATGATGAACCATGTGGTTCATCATCTAAATTAAGCTGCACTGCATTGTACTGCAGGATATCCTTTAAAACATTTATCAACATCTGAAAAAAGATGATAGTTCATCATTGTTTCCCTCATGGAAAAACGATATTTAAACCTGTACAATAAATAAACATGGCATAAATATTTTTGTACAAAAAAGGAAGTCATAGCACCTAGTTTTATGTTCAGGGTTGAAGGAAGCAACCGTTTGCTAGGAACGGATGCTGACAAACAGCTATAAAAGCCACCATGGGAAAATGTAGTATAGCAGCTCATGCCAAGCAGTCGTTATGGAAACAATCTCAGACAGGCTTTCATCTGGAATGGATGGTCACGGCACTGAGAGGTTACCATGGCTATCAGTATTGTATTGGGGTTTTATGGGATCTCTTCTGCTGAGAATGTAATCTCTAGCCAGAATTCTGCAGGAAATCTGCTGGAATTATCAGTTTTCCTCTCCCGTCTGGGATACATGCTGCAGGAATTCTTGAAAGTTCAACACCTGTGTCTAGACAACCACACACACAGTTCAGGGAGGGCATGTGTGGAGTTCGGTAGCTTGTCTTGTGCTCTCCTGTGCTGTCTTTCTTGGTAACATTGCACCAGACAAAAGCTCTGCTCCAAAAACTTAGCTACATAGATTGCTGCCTTCCAAGATACCTTTCTTTTGGTTCCAGGGTAGTGTTGCATGTTTCCTGGAGGGCCATTTTCTGGATCCAACACACCAGCAGCCTGTAAGTTTCTAATGATCCTAAAGATGTTGATTAACTGATTTAGGTGTGTTTAACTAGGGCTAAAGCCCTTCAGGAGCAAGTTTGGGCACCCCTGCTCATGTATGTGCACATACTTTAACAGCAATTGAATAACAGCAAAAGAATACAAGAATAAATCTTAAGTGGCCCCTTAGGAAACCATTGCTAATGTGGACAGCAATGCAGCTCACCAGGGTTTGGAGCGCAGAAAATCTCTTCACGCAGCTCCAATGACAACACATTCCGGTAAGCGGAACTCTGCTGCTTTGGGGCTCTTTAGGAAACTGGCCCTGGACACCTCAGTAAGATTCTCTTCTGACAGGAACATTATTTTGGCTAACTACTGCTACTACTGCATAGTTCAATATAACACAACCTGTACCAAGAGCATGACTATTAGAATCTAAACATTTTACAGATTCATGTGCAAACCTTACGAAACGTGACAATTTACTGCTACTTTGCTGGCTAGCAGGACTTTGAACCTAATCAGGGAGATACCTCTGAAATCAAGGCTGTCCAGAGACTTAAAGGGGTCATCCGTAGGGGTGGCACGGTTCACAAAACCCACGGTTCGGTTCGTATCACGGTTTTAGGTCATGGTTTTCGGTTCTGTACGGTTCTTGTTTTTGTTTTTTTTTTTTTCTTTAACACTCCAGAAGTTTGTTTTGGCATATGAAATGTAGCTTGATTATCCACAATTTATGATACATTATTAAAAAAAAAGTTTTATCATGTAATCATGCACAAACTGAATTGGACTTGACTTTAAGCACATTATTGAGACCATCTCTGAGGAAAGCTATAGGGGAGATTTGATACAGCAATAGAGAAGACATTGATGACATGCTTTTCATTTATTTGGCAAAAACAGGACAATGTGTATCTCCATAGGAATTTATGTGCCTTTTTAGCACATAAAGATTGAACTGAAGAATTAACTTGCATGTCTACCAACACACTGGTGTGATGTCTTCTCAGATGAACTGACAAATTAGAAGTGTTGCCGTTAGCATATTATATGCATTTTCCACAATGCTTGCACACAGTCTCAGTTCGATCTATTCTTTTATTCCCGTCTTCATCATAGGTAACATGAAATCCAAAATGTTCCCGCACAACTGACCTGGCTAAGGGGCCGTTCACATTAAGCCTCTTTTGCGCACTCAAGTTTGTTATTTCAAATGTAGACGCGTGGTATGCGCGCTCGTAATGGAAACGACACGGTGCGACACGCTCGTTTTTTCCAGGTGCGTCCGCGCCGCATCGAGATAAAAACATCTCAACTTTTCAAAATTCCGCAAGCTCACCGCAGGCCATGTGACATGAACCAACCAATCAGCTTCATTCTTTCCTTTAATAAAATTGAAAGCACAGCCAAGTTGGATGAACAGCGTATCATAGCTGGCGCATCCTCCAACTCCGGGCAGCCTTCCTTATCTCTCCCACTTGCCATTTCTACACGTGACGTAACCTGCAGCACTCCACTTTTACTGTCTCTGTGTCTACACACACCTCTTATTTCGCGCAAAAAGGACACTCACGAGGCTACATTGCGCATGCGTTAAACCGTTGAACCGTGCGACGCACACACGCACCGAACCGAGACAAGCGAACCGAACGGTTCGGTTGTTTTTCATGTACCGTGCCACCCCTAGTCATCCGGTGCCACATGCACTTTTACAAGCTGTTTGAACTGAAATGTGTGTTGGGAGTGTGTGTACACAACCACCCTAGAATGACAAAGATCCACCCAGTAGTTCTCTTTTAATTTAGTAAAATAATTTGCCTCTTCTCATATCGAGCTGTTCTCAGATGCCTGTCGTTGTGGCGTAACACAGACAGAGGCTGCTCCTGCGATAGTTGATAGACAGTAGACACATCGCGTTCGTCTCCACAGTAAACACCGCGTTCGTCTCTTTACCGCAGTAAACACAGTAAACACAACGCGTTCGTATCTCTCTAAGTACTCTACCCTGCCAGTACATATAAAGATAAATCAAAGTGACATTAAGTTTACTAACCATTCAGACACGTCCAGTATAAGCCATAATTGCCGAACTTCTTTGCGGGTGTCATCTTGTTTCGGTTCCAACTCCGGTTTTTAAATTAAATTTTAAATGGATGGGGTTGTACAGTGTCTTCAAAGCCCCCCAGTGCCATTTTCCCCCATATACAACTATACCCCCAACTGTTGTCTAGGCAACACCCCGTGTGCTATGTAATGACACGCCCCACAGAACTGAGGGGCGGGGTGAGCAGAAGTTCATATCATTTAAAGGGCCAGGTACTGATATCGCTTGCTTGGAACGGAGGCATTTTTTACCAGGTAAAATGAGTGTTTTTTACACTACCATAGAGAATTTTTAATCAAAGTATATTACAAACTTTTCATTTGGACCCTAAAGCATCATATTAACTTGTGGAAAATGGGCATCGGATGACCCCTTTAAATAGGAGAAAATGACTTACCAGAGGGAGGGTTCTAGCAAGGTTTTACACTTTTTTAACTTTGAAAGTTGAGGTCAAACGTTTATATACACTTTGCAGTTATTTTACCAAAATAAAAGAGATCATACAAAATGCATGTTGTTTTTTAATTAGTAATGACCTGAATAACATATTTCACATAAAAGACATTTACATATAGTCCACAAGAGAACAAATTAGTTAGGTTTATAAAAATGACCTTCGAAGGCCAGACACTGCAGGTGTCACAAGGAGAGTCAGAGACGTGCGGATCCAATTGCAGCATTTATTGAGAATAGTCAACAGGCAGGAATAATCACCAGGAAAACAGGAACAACGTAGGAAATCCAGGAAACAGTTCGATACACAGGCAATGGTCGCAATGGCAGGTAGCAGGAATCGTCAACGGGGTACACAGTCCAGAGTCATACACAGAGAAACCAACACAAGGGAAAACGCTCGGAATTACGACCATAGGGAACGGTAAGACTTCGCAAGGTGGCTGTGTGTGTGAGTGGCTTAAATGCAGACAGTGTGATGAGGTGCAGCTGTGAGCAGTAATCAGTAAAGTGAGAGCAGGTGAATGCAGTGATTAGAGCAGTGGCTTGTGGGGAATGAAGTCCATGAAGTGTGGTGCAAGAGTACATGAAGACAGGATAGACCAGATACATGACAGCAGGTGAATAGGGTAAAAAAAAAAACTAATAGTTTTTTAAAAACTAATAGAGCTATTTTTATAGTAAAGTGCACTAATTTGCATATATTTCTAGTACAAAAATCTAAACACTGGATGGAGTCAGTTTTATTTATTTTTTTTTTTTTTGACATATTAGAGTCAATCGTTTTTACAGAGGGGGTTTTGGGTACCTCATTTTGTTACTCCATAATTCAGAAAAAAACTTTGAACAGACAGAAAACCATGTTTTTTTTACCATTGTTGGGGGAGTGAAATGTTGTATAAAATCAAGCTAATTGTATATGAACAAATCCCTCTGTAGAACCTTCAGAATATAGACAGGAATAAAAATGGAAAGTTTGGTGTGTGTAAGTGTTACTGAAGTGGAGATTTATGGCTCAGTGTAGGAGAAAAAAACTCATTTTGAGAAAATGGCCTTTAAAAATATGTATTGTAATTGAAATCTATTGACACAAATAGATAAAGTGCTATAAAAGAAACACTTAACAGTGCATTTTGAACAGTTTTCTTTCCACTAGTCTGGAATTTTTTTTTTTAAATTTGATAGGTGCATGAAAAAACTGCATTTTTGCCTGCAGTGTCTCCCCTTAATACTGTATTGTTATTTGAATGATCCACAGCTGTGTTTTTTTGTTTAGTGATAGTTGTTCATCCAGTCCCTTGTTTATCCTGAACAGTTAAACTGCCTGCTGTTCTTCAGAAAAATCCTTCAGGTCCCAGAAATTCTTTGGTTTTTCAGCATTTTTGTGTATTTGAACCCTTTCCAACAATGACTATGATTTTGAGATGCTAACTTAAGCTTAAGAAGGAAACACACTGCATTAAGAGCTGGGGGTAAAAACTTTTTCATTTTAAGATCATGGTAAATTTAACTTATTTTGTCTTCTGGGAAACATTTAAGTATTTTCTGTAGCTTCTAAAAATGATATTCAGGCAAAATAAGAAAAATGTACACATCTTGATTCTGTTCAAAAGTTTACATAAAAGATGGATCTCAAAATCATCAGCACAGTGCTTGTGATTGTCAAGTGCATCATGCCATAAAGGAAGGAGATTTACATTGAACCTCTAAAGATCTTTAGGTTACCTCAGCTAGGGTAAGTGTACATAACCATCAGCCAAATTATTTTCAGTACATTCTATTTGTAATCACATTTTACATAACCTATGGCCTGCCCATTATGTTCAGTAGAGAACATTTACTGCATCTAATAATGCAATAAATAGGTAATGTTCAGAGATAAGATTTTAAACAATGTGAAAAGGGCTTCAGTCAAGTCAAATTTACTTCACTTTCACAATGCAAAGAATGTTTGAAAGCAGCTTTACAGAATGTCATACTGTTATAACTAGGGTCAATGGTTCTCAACCTTACTCCTGGAGTCCTCTAACACTGCACATTTTGCATGTATTCTTAAGTCAGACAATTAGCTTATTAGGGAACAGGGTTGAGAAACCCTGAAAATGATCCATCTAGACAAATCATTGCTTCTTAAACCTTTCTACTGCACATTTGGGATTTGTCCCCAATTCAAGTCAGTCCATCACAGAACTAACAGAAATGCATACATTCATTCTCTCACTTACACCTGGGAGTTTTACAGTGTTCAATACACCTGTCCTGCATGCCTTTGGAATTGTGGGGGATTGAGTGCCTTCTGGCTGAGTCCGTTCAGTGAGTAAGCCAGAGGTGACTGAGGCAAGGAACTAAGAACTTTGAAATTTGAGGTAAGTGCCCTTAGGGCTGTTCTTTAAGCAGATAAACAGCTGTAATAAACGGACAATGGATATGATATATAGATGATGTACTCAACAACCTGTGATGGATCGCACAGAGAGCATGCAGGTTGCTGAAGTAACTAATGGCGAGAAACTATTGTATGTCATTCCCTGATGTGACTTGGCTGAACACAGTTTTAATAAAAACAGCCTCTGGTCTTTTGATTTATAGCATGTTGGCTTCTTACATTTTTTTAAATATTTTTATTTTAATTTTTGCAATATATGATCAATTCAGTCCCCTCATGCTTTTCTTTTGCTGACAGTGGGTGGCACACATCTCTCACAGTACCACTAGATGAAGGCCAAGAAAGGCCAGTGAATTAAAGGTCTTGGCTGAACATTTACTGAACATGTCTCATCTTCAGACCAGAGAAGAGATGACACTGTTCAGAAAGGTCACCGTGCTAATTGACATTAACTTGATGGCTGAGGAAACTCTGAGGTCGTCCCTTTGGTTCTGTTTGTACATATTGCAAGGCACTTAAGTGAGCCTACTTACATCATGGTTTGTTTTTATTTTCCCTTTTAAAAGAAATTGCAGATGTTGTCACTTGCTACTCTCATGGAAAACAGCCCTGCCTTGATGAAGTCAAGTGTGACTGTGCCAGAGAGTGATGCCAAGTCTCCAAACAGATGTATTCTGTTTTTCTTAGCGATGATTTGTTCACTGCTTATTATTGATACCTGTCCAACCTAAACGGCTCTCCCTGCTTAGTGGAGAGCACAAGCTACTTAACAGTGTGACAGCAAAGATGCTGTAACACCAGATGTGTAGTGGCATATGCAATTGTAGTGGCTTGTTTTACAAATGACAGCGTCACGGTCAGCCCTGCTGAAAAAAACAGCTAATACCAGCCTAGGCTGGTTGGCTGGTCTTAGCTGGAAGTAGCTGGTTTAAGCTGGTCTCCCAGCCTGGCCAGGCTGGAAAAGTGGCCAAAACCCCTCTAAAACCAGCCTGCCTTCCAGCTATGACCAGCTAAAACCAGGCTGGTTGACCAGCTAAAACCAGCCAACCAGCCTAGGCTGGTTTTAGCTGTTTTTTTTTCACCGGGGAGGAAAGCTGTGTATATTGCAGAGTGTTTTAAGCATTCCAAAGTTTAAGTTTATACTAGGGTCATCAATCAACCTTAGTTTTGCATGACGTACCAGAACGTGTATGTGTGGAGCACTTCCTGTCAGAGGACAGGGGGCGATCTTACCGTACTGTTTGTTTCCAGCTCCCCACAGAAGCCATTAAGTTGCTCTGCAGGCGGAATAATGTATTTGGGTTGGCCATGAGTGAGCAGCAGGTGCAGGGAATCTCAACCCCTGGCCAGTTCACTTTCAAACTTTGATGTGCAGGCCAGAGAGGCCCAGGGTGTGCTCTTCCAAAGGATACAGAGGAACATCATCTCCAATTCACTGTTGTCGGACAAGCTATACTCCCAGAAAGCAGCAGGATACAACAAGAGGATCATTATCCATGTAGTAGACTGTAAAAATACTGCCAGACATAAATGATGAAGCATTTCATGAGAAGTGTCAAAAGTAGCAGAGAGATTTATTGGTGCTTTATGTTCCACAAAAACAGCATAACATAAAAAGACTAAAACTTTCAAAAGGTGTTGTAAAAGTTTATTTTTTCTTTAATTATCAGTCATAGTAGGTGCTTAACCTTCAGAAATGTTAGGGGGTTAAACTAAATAATAAATTAACTTTTTAGTAATTTATTTATTTTTATATGAGGTTTACTATTTTGCTAAATTTAAAAAATGTCTGAAAACAGAAAAACAGTGTAATAGCAGTATTTATTGTCTTTATTGTCCCAGCAATGTCCAACTCATGTCACTTCCCTGGGCAAACGGTAATCGGTTTCACACAAAATGTGAGCTAGAGCTAAATAGCACATTTTGTAATAACTTAAAACACTGTCTAATACTAGATGGCTGCTCTGTCAATTCTTCGTCATCAGTCACCTAGGTGTGCTATTCGATAGCAATCTTTCCTTCGAAAGCCGCATTTCTAGCATTTGCAAAACCGCATTTTTCCATCTCAAAGCTAGAGTTGTTACTAGAATCAGAAAGTATGACCATATTAGCCCGGTTCTGTCAACACTGCACTAGCTCCCTATTAAACATCGTATAGATTTTAAAATCTTGCTAATTACTTATAAAGCCCTCAATGGTTTAGCTCCTCAGTACTTGAGCGATCTCTTATCACATTATAGTCCCTCACGTCTGCTGCGTTCTCAAAACTCTGGCAATTTGATAATACCTAGAATATCAAAATCAACTGCGGGCGGCAGATCATTTTCTTATTTAGCGCCTAAACTCTGGAACAATCTACCTAACACTGTTCGGGGGGCAGACACAACCTGTCAGTTTAAATCTAGATTAAAGACACATCTCTTTAACCTAGCTTACACATAAAACATTAACACATTTCTATAATTCAAATCCATTAAAAGATTGTTAGGCTGCATTAATTAGGTCAACCGGAACCGAAAATACCTCCCATAACACCTGATGTACTTGTTGCATCGTAAGAAGAATGGCATCTAGGCTAATATTAGTCTGTTTCATTCTTCTTCCGAGGTCATCGTACCCACCAGATCCAGTCTGCATCCAGATCAGATGGTCACTGCAGTCCCCCGGATCCAATCCGTACCCGGCTCAGATCATGGATCAGCACCTAGAGATGACTTCTATAGCCCTGAATGTCAACCATATGTGCTCCAGTGACAGATCATCAGTGAAGACCTCGTCACCTAGACGGCCGTTGGTGCTAGACCACGGGAACCACGGGAGTCCTCTGAAATCTGACATTGGTGCAAAATGCTGGTTCCGTATGGCCAGAGGAGAACTGGTCCCCCGACTGAGCCTGGTTTCTCCCAAGGTTTTTTTCTCCATTTCTGTGGAAGTTTGGTTCCTTGCCACTGTTTCTTCTGGCTTGCTAAATTGGGGACACTTAACTTCCAGCGATATTGTATACTATTTGAACTCCTAATCCTAAACTCCTAAATTGCTCCTAATCTCAGTTTGTAACCTGTATAAAAGAAACATGTCCACAGAAGCAATCAATCAGATTCCAAACTCTCCATCATGGCCAAGACCAAAGAGCTGTCCAAGGATGTCAGGGGCTGATTGTAGACCTACACAAGGCTGGAATGGGCTACAAGACCATCGCTAAGCAGCTTGGTGATGAGGTGACAACAGCTGGTGCAATTATTTGCAAATGGAAGAAACACAAAATACCTGTCAATCTCCCTCGGTCTGGTGCTCCATGCAAGATCTCACCTCGTGGAGTTTCAAAGATCATGAGAATGGTGGGTAATCAGCCCAGAACTACACAGGAGGATCTTGTTAATGATCTTGAAAATGGGTCGTAGATGGGTATTTATAACTTTTTTAAACTTTTTTTTGTGTGTGTGTGTGTGTGTGTGTGTGTGTTATTCTGCCTTACTGTTTAAATGAAATTACCATTCAAATTATAGACTAATCTTTTTTTTTTTATTGTCAGTGGGCAAATGTACAAAATCAGCAGGGGATCAGATATTTTTCCTCACTGTAGTTAATACATTAGTGGTAACAAATTACAACTTATTGTAAAGTGTTACCCACATTTTTATTGCAATCAGTAAACATTTTGTACAAATAATTTGACATCAATTTAACAGATCAAATTATAAGGAAGGAAATGCCCATTTTGCTTTAAATTTTATAAAATAATAATAGTATAATAATAGTAATAATAATAAAATGTTTTCTTGTACCGTTAGAACTAAAAGCACCATTTTCAATGCTGTGCTGTTGTTAAAATGAAGAATCTTCAGAATATATTAAGAGCTTTGTGCCACACAGCAAGAAACAGTACAAAGTCTGGCAAACCCTCACAAAGTTTACTCTTCTCATTACTTCTTCTTGTGTTTAGGAATCATGCTTTCTACTTATTACCGCACTGTGACTTTATGGGCCCAGTTTCTGATCACCTAGTCTATCACTGACTTAAAAATGAGGGTGGCCATGCATACTTGTATTCACCTTTGTCCTGACAAAATAAAGTCTCATTCCACAGTTCACAGATATGTCAAACAAACAAAAGTGGTATAAAGATCATTGATGGTGCGTCACCAGCGACTGCATGTGTTATGATGACAGGTGTTTTACTAAACTCAGCAGACATTACATCACCTACATCAGCTAAATGGCATCTGATGAAATTCAGCTGTCCTAAAAGAAGAGGCTAATTTTTTCAAACATTTACTCTATTTGTGGGCAGCATCTAGCAGCCTGTTAAATGAAACATAAACATGAATTAACCGATTTCAGTTTCAATGCACAGGTCTTTGATTTTGTTCAGCTGATGATTCCAGAGCCCCATTAGAACTGTTTTTACACTTGTTCGTTGTGTCTGGATCAAAGGCTTTATGAAAGATACCGTAATTTACAGAGAAGATTAATCTGAATCTCTGATGTTGTCATGAGGTTGAAAGTAAAGTCGGCTCCAGGTAAAGACATTAGAGCAGAGTTTCTTTTGAAAGGAGAGTTCAGGCAAGGATAGAGGTGTATGTAATAAAGCTAGAGGAGACCACTGGAAAAGCTCACACACACAAAGCATCTGCCAGAACTCTTGGGCCCTCTGGGTCTGGGGACTGAGTCAGACGAGGCCTGCGCTAGGGGACAAGCTTTTACAAACACACACAGAACATTTATCACTCTTAGCATTAAAAGACCTGTTGAGGAGATAAAAAGCAAGGTTATGACAATGGTGAAATAATAAGTAATATCAGTAATAATCACTTTATATAGTAATCCTACAATAAAATATTTCAAATTTGTATTAAAAATGTAAAATTGGGAAAAAAAACAGTAGCTTAATGATAAATAGTAAAAACCAAGCAAATAAAGTCCTGAAACATTTTAAAACATGCACATCATCAAAGCAGTATTAATATTAGCCCACTTTTTATGTATATTACATTTTATTTTTATTCAAAGTGACTTGGTACAATGTAGGCTTCTAGTGAGCCTCCATGGAAAGTGCCACAGTACAAATGTTCAACATGATTAAAGGCCTTTTCAAAAGTGTAGTTTGTTTACTTTGTTTTAAAAACAGGGATTAAAATGGTTGCAATGATTTTTTTTCCCCTTTGGCTCAGTTTTCTTTCTTAAGGCAACATGTATAAAACTGACCAAAATATGTTTGAGTAGAAATCAATACTGTGCCAGGACAGCAATTTATAACATACCTGATTCAGAGAGAGCAGGGGTATTGATGTGCAGATATATAGGAAGTAGCAAGAGGCCAAATCTGTGAGTTGTTATCTAGGTAACACACTCCAAGATCAAACACCATGAAAACAGTCTAATCGGTCAATCAAATACAAGGCAAAAACCCAAGAGAGTAAACAATGAAAATAGGCAAGATAATCCAAAGTCAACATGTGACAGGAACAGAGGATAGGCTTCAGTATTCAGGAGAGGTTGGAATGTTACAGAATCCCTCTTAGGTTGGGATGTTACAGAATCCTCCCCTCTATGGGCTCTTCCTGGAGTCCTGCATGGCCATCACTGTGGTCTGGAAGCTGAACCTTATGGCAATTTCTATGAAAGTCAGTGATGAGGGAAGGGTCAAGTATATCATCAGTGGTAACCCAGGAACATTTCTTTGGCTCATATCCCTCCAAACCATTAAATATTGTAGTTGTCCTCCTCTCTGTTTGGAGGCTAGGATTTCTTTGTACAGATATGCTGGACTCCCAACAACTTCTAGTGGTGGTGGTGGTGGGCGGGGTACACAGTGGGTTGTAGGTTGAGTGGGCTTGAGAAGGGAAACATGAGATGTAGGTGAGATTGTGTAGGAAGCAGGAATTTGAAGACGATATGTGACAGGATTAATACGTTTAATGATTTTGAATGGGCCAGTGAATCTAGGACTTACTGTAGCTTCCTGCAGGTAAGCAGAGTTTGCGATCTCTGGTAGAAAACCAAACCATTTGATCATCTTGGGGTTCATATCATGGGGTTGTTCATCAGTTGTGGTCAGCACTAATCTGTTGTCGTTGGATTGTTTCTTTGGAGTCTTATGTGGACCATATTCCAAACCTCCTCACTGTGTCTTAACCAGGAGTCTACTGCAGGAACATCCCCAGTCCAGGAAAAAAGTGGAGGTTGGCATCCTGGAACACATTCAAAGGGGATTAAGCCAGTGGATGAATGGATGAGTATGTTCTGTGCATACTCCACCCATAGTAAGAACTTGTTCCATTGGTTCTGTGAAATATGGCAATAAGAATGTAGGAATCTGCCAATTTCTTGGTTCTTTCCACTTGTCTATTTGGTTGAGAGTGGTATCCTGAGGTTAAACTTATGTTGATGTTAAGGTTGTTGGCCTAAAGCTTTCAATATTCAAAGGTGAACTGAGGTCCCCTGTCCTAGAAAATATCCTCAGGTAGACCAAATAGACAATTGTTGAATGGTTGATAATAGTCTCAGCAGTGTCTATAGCACTGGGCAGCCCTTTAAGAGGAACCAATTTGCAAGCCTTAAAGAATCTGTCCATTATGACCATGATAGTGGTGTAGGTAGATCAGTGATGAAATCTACGGCAAAGTGGGAACAGAGTCTTCTGGATGGGAAAGGGGTTCTAGGAGTCCCGCAGGGAGCTTTCAAGGAGTCCACCACCCCCACTTCTACAATAACGGTCTGGATGATGGAGGATAGGAGCAGAGTCCTTTGCAAGGTCTTGATCTTACCTTTAAACATGGAAGTCAGTGGCTGGTTGTGAATCCTAAAAGACACTGTAGTTCCTTGACATTTTGAGGTTGCAGCCACTGCATTGCATTGTTTTTGGCTTGGTCCATTACTACTTCTCAGGCTTGAGAACATAGAACTGATAGGATATGTTAGTTTTATGGAATTTACATTTTTCTGCTTTGACATTCAATTGGTGAGAAATTAAAATTTCTAGGATACGACAGACATTTTAAATGTGTTCCTGTTCAGAGCTGGAATATATAAGGATGTCGTCAATGTAGACAGTAACACAATGATTTATGAAGTCTTTCAGGATTTCGTTCATGAACGACTGGAAAATGGCAGGTGAGTTGGACAGCCCGTAGGACATAAACTAGAACTCAAAGTGACTAGCGTGTGTGATGAATGCTATTTTCCACTGATCACCAGGGTGGATACGGATGAGCCTGTAGGCACTTCTCAGGTCAAGCTTGGTAGAAATTTTGGCAGATCTCAGTTGTTCTAGAGCTGCTAGTACAAGGGGGAAGGGAAAATGTTGTTTTTTGAGTGGTGGTGTTTAAACCTTGATCAGTGCATGATCTGAGGCCTCCATCCTTTTTTCTCCATAAATAAAAATCTTGCTGCGGCAGGGAAGGAAAAGGGTGTGATGAAACCAGACTTGAATGCTTCTCCTCCATAGCTTTAGTTTCAGGTATAGACAAGGATACCAAGTACACCACTTTGCTCTTGGGTGGGGTAGAGCCTGGCAGTGGTTCAATAGCACAGTCCCAAGGTAGGTGTGGACGAAGGGTTGTGAAGCCTTTGTTTTACTCCATCAGAAAGATCTTGGTAAGAATTTGGTAAAATAACAGAGTGGTTAAGATTGGGACTTTCAATATTGGTACTGCAGCAATTGAATTTAGAGTAGCTTTGAAGACAATGGGTGACTGACAGTGACAGGAGCATTGGCAGAGTTCTCCTTTAGCTCAAGAGTTGTCAGGATTGTGGAGGGCTAGGAATCTGTAGATTACTCCAATAACCTTGGGTTCATCTTTTCGGGGAACAGTTTCAGGCATGACTGTATGTATGTGATGCGATTGAGTCAGATGAGGGTTAATAAAGCAAACTGTCAAAACTGATAGAGAGCTGAATAAAAGAGTTTCAAGCCTTAATCTTTGCAGCTTGTAGTTTGGGATTTAATTCATCTCTATACACTGTTTTGAACGTGTTCTCTCCCCAGCTTTTTGAGAAGCAAGAGGACGAAGAGTCAGTGTGTATTCTGCTGCAGTCTGCTCACCCTGTTTCAAATGCAAGAGCTGAATGCAGGTTTCTCATCCTCCAGCGGTATACTTGAAAACTTTTCGGAAGCTTTTGATGAATGAGTGATAATCGCTGCAAAGTTTTTCGTCATTACACCAGATTCCAGTGGCCTAGTCCTGAGCTTAGTAAAAGCGATCTTTGAAGTCTTGGTAGCACACTCTGTTAAGTCATCAAAAGGCTAAGAAAGCATAACACTGTTCCGGTGATCCATCACATTTTTTGGGAAGTATCATTTCCAGAGAAGAGTGAGTGGGTGGATTGTCTACCTGAGAGGAGATCAATGGCTGTAAATGTGTGTGGAGGTAGGTGTTGTAACAGCTGTTGTTGTTGCTCCTTTAATAATTAGTAGCAAGAGAGCAAATCTGAGAGTCGTTATCCAGGTGACACAGTCCAGGTACAAACACCACGAAAACAGTCCAATCAGTCGATCAAATCGAAGCCACAAAACCAAGAGAGTAAACAATGAAAACAGGCAAAATAATCCAAAATGAGGCAAGACTAGCCTAGGCAACCAATACTTCACAAGGTGCAAATGGAGGTAGGCTCCTTATATAGGAAGGAGTCAACATGTGACAGGAACCGAGGATAGGGTTCAGTATTCAGGAGAGGGCGCCCTCTCAGGTATGGATGTTACCCACCTTATGTAATGTAATGCACCTGTTTCACAGAAGAGTAACTAGACAGCATTTATATATAATGTTCTAAATTTGGATGAATTGTGGTGCCACTCATTGATTTTACCTCACCTTTGCTGCAGGTTATCTAATTCATTCTCTAGCCAAACAAACAGTGCTGTCCATCCTGCAATGAAGTTTATGCATAAAGATATTAGTTACTTGTTTTTTTTTAGATGAATGTCTTCTCACCAGATGTAAGTTGATCAAAAATGGCTTTCAATTGTCTTTACACAGGAAATCATTAAATAGCAAATAGAAACCCAATAGTCTCATGGATTTCACAAACATATTATGTGAGCATTATCATTTACTTACCTTAAACAAACAAACCAAAAAATAATATTAAATAACCAGTCAAATATTGATGTATATCATTTAGCAGTAGTTTGCGGTAGCCAAATAAATAAATCAATAAATAAATAAAACATTTTTTATAACCTTAGTTATGTTTCATTACATAAATCTTAAACTAACACACTTTTAATAAAAATGCACAATCCCTAGGGACCATGGAGTCAAAGGTCAATATAAGGAGTTAATATAAGGACATGATGAGCTCATGATATGTTGAGTAAATACAGCCATTTACAGATGTGATGCCAAGAAAAGATTCATGCCCAGAGAAGTTGCCAAGAACTGTTCTCAAATGTCTGGTAAGTTAATATTCTTAGTCTGAAATGAAAAATACTCATCCATCATTATTCTTTTACAATTTACGTGTATTTAGTGAGTATTTCTTTTAACCGAAGTACAGGGGAAAAAGTATTTAATCCCCTGCTGATTTTGTACATTTGCCCACTGACAAAGAAATTATGAGTCTACAATTTTAATGGTTGGTTTATTTTAACAGCGAGAGACAGAATGAAAAAAAAAAATGCATTTCAAAAAAGTTATAAATTGATTTGCATTTTAATGAGTGAAATAAGTATTTGATCCCCTATCAATCAGCAAGATTTCTGGCTCCCATGTGTCTTTTATACAGGTAACAAACTGAGATTAGGAGCACTGTCTTAAAGGGAGTGCTTCTAATCTCATTTTGTTACCTGTATAAACGAGATCTGTCCACAGAAGCAATTAATCAGATTCCAAACTCTCCACCATGGCCAAGAAAAAAGAGCTGTCCAAGGATGTCAGGGACAAGATTGTAGACCTACACAAGACTGGAATGGGCTACAAGTACATTGCCAAGCACCTTGGTGAGAAGGTGACAACAGTTGGTGCGATTATTGATGAAATGAAATATCAAATGAAAGAAACACAAAATAACTGTCAATCTCCCTTGGTCTAGGGCTCCATGCAAGATCTCACCTCATAAAGTTCAAAGGGACGATGGACGGGGCATGTACTGTCAAATCTTGAGTGAGAACCTCCTTCCCTCAGCAAGGGCATTGAAAATGGGTTGTGAATAGGTATTCCAGCATGACAATGACCCAAAACACACGGCCAAGGCAACAAGGGAGTGGCTCAAGAAGAAGCACATTAAGGTCCTGGAGTGACCTAGCCAGTCTCCAGGCCTTAATCCCATGGAAAATCTGTGGAGAAAGCTGAAGGTTTGAGTTGCCAAACGTCAGCCTTGAAACCTTAATGACTTGGAGAGGATCTGCATAGAGGAATGGGACAAAATCTCTCCTGAGATGTGTGCCAACTTGGTGGCCAACTACAAGAAACATCTGACCTCTGTGATTGCCAAAAAGGGGTTTGCCACCAAGTACTAAGTCATGTTTTGCAAAGGGATCAACTACTTTTTTTTTGTTATTCTGTCTCTCACTGTTCACATACCTAAAAACCTAAAATAGACTTTTCTTTGACAGTGGGCAAACATACAAAATCAGCAGGGAATCAAATAATTTTTTTCCTCATGGTAATAGTAAATTTAGAGTTAAAATCTACAGGAAAATGGCTCTCCAGGATTGGAGTTGCTCATCCCTGGTTTAGAGTCTACAAGAAGCTAGTGGAGTGAGCCCGAGTGATGTGATGTGGCACATCTTTTGATCATTAAAGACTAGATGCATTTTGAATCATCTAGAAAGGCTAACTGGAAGGCCAACTCGAAAGCACTGCATTCACCTACATTTGAAATACATAAGATATGACAAGTGAAATTATTCTGTTATCGATGGTACAACATGGAGTACTTAATGATACTTTATCGTGCCAATGTTGGAATGTTAAGAGGATTTGGTGGAGGAACACAGGCACAAATAATATCCAAACAGGAGCCGTTGAAATGGGAAAATTCTGAAGGTATTTCGCTGGCTCCTGATCCAGACATTCCTCAACCTTGAGACGACAACATGCAGTAGTGTGCCGACAATGACAAGGCATTCCCTCCAGCCTGGCTGCCCATTGTTCAGCAGGGTGATTGACTGAGGAAAGAGGTTGTTATTTGCGTTCTTATCGCTTCTTGACTTGGCAGAGTGAGCGTGGTCTCTATTTTGGACAGTGAAAATACCCATTCAGTCACATATTTGTACATGGAGAACACACATTTTAAAGATAACAGAAAGCAACAGGGTTTACCCTCAGTCTTTTTCCTTCAAAGCAAGTGGCTAATGCCTCTCAGCTAGCAAGAGAGGCCCCTCAAATGTTCAAATTTTATTCAACCCACATACTAAATTACTTTCTGAGTTTTGGTTTGGCCCAACATGTTATTGCAAAATAACAGTCTTAGAGGACAGCCTTAGCCTTTTGAATACAGTTAAAGAGCTATATAAATAAAAATGACTATTTTAATTGCAACTTTATCGTTACAAATGTTTAATTACAAATATATTTAAAAGAAATTAATCTGTCATATTCTTTTTTTTAATAACTGAAGAACATTTGGAGTTTAGGTTTTGACTCATACTCAGAAGTACATACTTTCACATCATTAGTAAAAATATATATTTTTACTACAGAGTAGGGGTGGGCGATATGACCTAAAATTAATATCACGGTATTTTTCATCTTTTGAACGGTGACGGTATAATATCACGGTATTACTTTTTTTGGTACATTTTGGGAGGAGTAGCCTGTCCTGTCCCTTTAGTATGTGAATAAAGTTAATAATTTTATAATATAATAAGTAAATGGTAGGTATCCTTATCAAAAAGAGACATGGGAGAGTATTATGCATTCTCAACATATTTATTTTGCAAAAAACCTAAAGATCTTACTTAACAGTGTACAACAAAACAAAAATTATTTTTTATTGAAATTTAATTTCTGCAATATTTAAAACCTTTAAATAACTGGGGGAGATCAACCCATGGCAACAGTTTAAAAGTAGACCAATTCTGTGGGGGAAAACGCGGACTTGGCAACCCTGCATCCAACACGAGCTGCTGGAGTTAATAAAGTCTTTGCACACGAGTATGAAATTTTCGTCTGAGATTTTTGCACGTTAAAAAAAAATACAGGTTATGTTAATCGAGTTTACACACTGCCTCTGAAACATTCGTCCGTCATAAAAGAAAATTTGGATCGTGTTTGATTTTCTGCATTTTCGCATCCATAATAAGCATTTTGAGAAGGATGGCGAATATGAGAAAAAAAAAAAAAAAAAAAAAACGCATACGAAAATCGGACTCGGTGTACAATGACCTTTAGATTTGAATGATCACAGGTCGAAAGTAAAGAGAGATGACAAAAATAGACTGGAGGATTTGCTGCAATCTTGTACTCACTGACAAGTATCTATTGTGCTGCTCCCTTTACACAGAGAATGTGCGTTATCGCAAAATCGAAAGTAAAAGTAAACAGCGCAAGTTCTCATTTAAAAGCGCTTTCTATACCCTGCATATTGAAAGTGCGAAAATTATATACAATATTAGTTCGCCTTGCGCCCGCTCAATTTGTGATCCGCTGTATAAATCCTTCGGCCGGCCGACCGGGAAAAGTCCCGGTCGTCCCGATTGCCACTCCGCCCCTGGTATAGGCTTATAGGCAGGCTACAGGCCCGACATTTCTTCACGATGTTTCACCAGTCGTTTAATGGCCACTCCCCTTTTACCTACCACGTGCAAAGCTGATACGAATATGTTTTACTTTTTTATTTACAACAAGATATTTAGTATAAGGACAGGTATTCAGACCACAACTGAACGTTTGAAGAAAATGTAATGCCTTATTATTTAGAATTAGCTATTATTGATGTAAATGCAGCTGTTCAAAGCACATAATTGATTGACGGTATTAGAAAATCCATGTCGTGGCGCAATCTCACACCGGTGCTGACTATGACACCGGTGTACCGCCCACCCCTACTACAGAGTGTACATTTGCGAAAGTCAGCAAGAAATGCAGTTGACAACCGATTTTACTTTTATAATCTTAAAAAAAAAAAGTTAATTTTTGATTTAATGTTGGCCTTAATTTCCTTGACAGCCTGGGTATCCCCTGCAAGATCTCTCATCTCTTTCACTTGCTCTCAAGGTGAACATTTGCCACTGCCAAAGAATTTATTTCAGCACCTGTTTTACTGAGCACTCAAGAACCCTGCGGTGCAGTAATGCTGAGTTATTAAGCTGGTCGCAGGCCTCCTCTCACTGCTGTTTTCATTTGGAGAGGCTCATAATTGCTATTGCTATAGAGAGACACAATGGGAGAGTGAATGGCAAGCTCAAATACCTTATAATGAATAGCCTCTTAAAATTAATACCCTCTCTACTGCAGGAACAATAACACTTAAAAATGCTTTTCCCCCTTTTCAGTTTCTTTTCCCCTGTCCTGGTGACTTTTCTCACAGACAATGAGTGCACTTTTTAATTTAGGAAGTTAATAGCGCACACTAAGCAGTGCCAAGGGCCCTTTTAAGCGTTCAGAGCCAATTGAACACAAGTAGGTTTATTGGGCCAGACTGTGTGATTTTAGACTTGCATGATGATCCATAGCAGCCCCTTCTGGATGGACCTTCAAAGAGGGAGAGCTAAGCAAGTCAGCATGTAAAATGTTCCCTTATCTGTCTATCTACAGCTGAGGTCAAAAGTTTACATGAATAAGATATTTCACATAAAAGACGAGTAAATAATAGTTGAATTTATAAAAATTACCCTGTTCAAATGTTTACATACACTTGATTCTTAATACTGTGTTGTTACCTGAATGATCCACGGCTGTGTGTGTGTGTGTGTGTGTGTGTGTGTGTGTGTGTGTGTGTGTGTGTGTTTGGTGATGGTTTTTCATGAGTCCCTTGTTTGTCTTGAACAGTTGCCCACTGTTCTTCAGAAAAATCCTTCAGGTCCCACAAATTCTTAGTTTTTTTTTTTTTTTTTTTTTTTTTCTCAGCATTTTTATGTATTTGATCCCTTTCCAAAAAGGACTGTATGATTTTAAGATCCATCTTTTCACACTGAGGACAACCGAGGTACTCATATGCAACTATTACAAAAGGTTCAAATGCTCATGGCTGCTTCAGAAGGAAACATGATGCATTAAGTTCTGGGGGGTGAAATCTTTTTGAATGTAAAGATCAGGGTAACTTTAATTGAGTTTGTCTTCTGGAAAACATGTAAGTATCTTCTGTAGCTTCTGAAGGGCAGCGCTAAATAAAAGAAATATGATATTTAGGCAAAATAACAAAAGTACACATCCCCTGCTGAAAAAAACAACAACTAATTGATAGCTAATTGATAGTTTAGGCTGGTTTTAGCTGGTCAACCAGGCTGGTTTTAGCTGGTCAGAAAGGCTGGTTTTAGAGGGGTTTTTAGCCACTTTCCCAGCCTGACCAGGCTGGTTTTAGCTGTTTTTCTTTTTTGCAGGGTCTTCATTCTGTTCAAAAGTTTACACCCCAGGTCCCACAAATTCTTTGGTTTTTCAGCATTTTTGTATTTTAACCCTTTCGAACAATGACTGTATGATTTTGAGATTCATCTTTTCACACTGAGAACAAATGAAGAACTCATATTCAACTATTACAGAGGGTTCAAAAGCTCACCAATGCTTCAGAAGAAAACTTTTAGAATTTGAAGATCAGGGTAAATTTAATTGATTTTGACTTCTGTGAAACATGTAAGTATCTTCTGTAGCTTCTGAAGGGTAGTACTAAATGAAAAAATATATATAATATTTAGGCAAAATAGGAAAAATATACACATCTACATTCTGTTCAAAAGTTTACACCCCTGGTTCTCAATGCATCGCTTTTCCTTTTGGAGCATCAGTGAGCATTTGAACCTTATATAATAGTTGCATATGAGTCCCTCAGTTGTCCTCAGTGTGAAAAGATGGATCCCAAAATCATACAGTCATTGTTGGAAAGTATTCAAATACACAAAAATGCTGAAATACCAAAGAATTTGTGGGACCTGAAAGAACTCATGAACATCTATCACTATAAACAAAAAAACAAAAAACAAAACAAAAAATCAGGTAACAACAGAATATTAAGAATCAAGTGTATGTAAACTTTTGAACAGGATCATTTTTATAAATTCTTCTATTATTTTTTCTTGTGGACTATATGCAAACGTCTTTTATGTCAAAAATCTTATTCAGGTCAGTACTAAATAAAAAAATAACATGCATTTTGTATGATCCCTATTATTTTGGTCAAATAATTAACATCTATTTATCTATTTCCCTAAGTAAATAAATGTATTGTTATGCTGCATTTTATTATAATTCAGAATTTTCCAAATGTAAAACTAAAATAATATAAATATAGGTGGGTTTTTGTGTTAAAACATAGGCAGCTCTATATTAATTTGAACTTAATTTTACTTAATTCTTGCCAACACTAATCTATTTATTGCGTTCCTCTGAGGCGATACTGGGTATGACAGTAGGTCAGTGCGGTTAAGGGGTCACAGGTTGCGTAAGTGAATGACCAGTCAACATGTACCCATCCACTTAGTATCTGTATATGGATATCCCTTTGTTTGGATGAATGTTCATCTTCCTGTGATCAGACATTTCCTCGACTGTGTCTCCACAGTCTCTTCTGTCTGCAAAGTTCTCAATGCCTTTCCCCACACAATTTATGTTGGCAGGGAGCTCAGCTCGCCAGCCGGGATCACCACGCTGCCTCAAAAACAGGAAGGACTCTGAGAAACTGATAGAGAGTAGACAAAAAACAAGCTTGTGTTCCTGTGCCGCTGGTGCGGCGGGGCATGCTCTGATAAACTCCAGCGGTTGCGCTCCGAACTACTTCACGCTCATCTTCTTGGACAGATGATCTGTCTTGAGCAGGGCAGAGAGGAAATGATTGCTTCAAATGCTGCTTCCTGTGCGAGCCACTGAAAAGGAGGGAGGTTTCCTCCCGGGTCAACGTGCAGAGGCGATAGAGCCTTTGTTCCGAACAACATCAATCCTAACATTGACGCACAATGCTGATGTATGTTGACCCCTGTTATTTTGGCTCTCCAATAGCCTGTGTAGAACTCAAACAGCATATTGACTAGCTTGCAACTCTTTATTTTAACATGCTGCTGTTACACTTATGTAATATAATAATAAAAGTTAATTATGCAAATTACAAACAACTTACCGTAAACCAAACTCTAACCCTAACTTTGACAAAATAGTAATATATACAGTGGTGTGAAAAAGTGTTGGCCCACTTTTTTTGCATGTGTGTCACTTTTTAATGTTTCAGAACATCAAACAAATTTAAATATTAATCAAAGATAACACAAGTAAACACAACATGCAGTTTTTAAATGAAGGGTTTTTTTTATGAAGGGACCACACCTGTTCGCAATCAAGAAATCACTTAAATAGGACCTGCCTGACAAGTGAAGTAGACCAAAAGATCATGTTGAGATCCAAATAAATTCAGGAACAAATAAGAAAGAAAGTAATTGAGATCTATCAGTCTGGAAAAGGTTATAAAGCCATTTCTAAAGCTTTGGTACTCCAGCGAACCACAGTGAGAGCCATTGTCCACAAATGATGAAAACATGGAACAGTGGTGAACCTTCCCAGGAGTGGCTGGCCGACCAAAATTAGCCCAAGAGCGCAGCGACGACTCATCCAAGAGGTCACAAAAGACCCCACAACAACATCTAAAGAACTGCAAGCCTCTCTTGCCTCAGTTAACCTTTTCACACGTGAGTTTAAAATATTCTATCTAACCCCAAAGAGTGAGTTTTTTTTAGGCGACCGTTATTTTAGAATGTTTCGCATTACTGTTTCCATGGCGACGTGTCATGTGACACACGGCAGCCAAAATAGCACTGTAAAGGGGGTCGCACACCGGACGAGAAACGCAGCGCAGCGCAACGTCGCGTCGCGCCAAGGACAGCTGGAGGTATCGCACACCGGACGCGCACATTCTATACGCGTCAACTCATTTTTCAGTGAAGTTTTGAACTGCAAGTGACGGTTGTGACCTTGTAAATCCAGTAGGTGGCAGTCAAAGACAGTGAATGTAATTACGACAGGCAAATGTTACATAGGACTTTAGATTTTGTGTATGAAATAATGTATTGAGAAAATAAAATATGAATGAATTATTTAGGTTTACATTTTTTTCAAGCTGTAAACCTAATGTAAGTAGTATTTTGCAGCAGTGGTATCTTGTTTTTTCTATCTAATAGGACGATTTGAGACAAATATGAGGTTATTTAATATAAAACTATGCAGATGGCGCTCTGTGGTGCGGCAGAAATTTGAACAGCTTCCTGAGTCGTAGCTGGGCGCCGCGGACAGACGCCGAATGGCGCCGCCGGTGTGCGTATGCTCATAGAAAACTATGTATTCGAATTTTAAAGACGTGGCACTTCGCGTTCGGTGTGCAACCCCCTTTAGACACATGGATCGCTTTTATTTTGTTTGTCCTTTTTTATTATTAATATTCACAAGCATGCTATATATACACTAATATATACACTATATTATGAAATATCTGATATTCCGATTTCGAAATATGTGCAAGTAAATGTATTTAAAATTCAAACACTTTTATAATGACCGCGTTAGTTGATCTATACCAGGTGATGGGCGCCGCCATGTTTGTTCGCGCTGAATCCGAGCTGTGGGATTTACAACACGCAAATTCATCCTCTCCTCCCGAAAGACATTAAAGTAAGTCTCTGGTGAGCTGGGAGAAGAGGAAAGTGAACTTTATAGTTACCTACATAATCTGTATATGATATCAATAAAATATGTTGTCAGAATATATTTGTAGGATCATTATTGCCGCTTCCATAGACATCAGTGTGTATTTTACAAACTATAAATGTATGGTTTTGTTAGTATGTATGTGTATTTAAATGTCTGAAACCTAAAATAAGCATTATGGTTGAAAACACTAAATAGTTGTGATAATATGACAAGCACTCAGCGCGTCCGATCTGGCTCAGCACCAGCCAAAGCGGCAAAAACCGATTTGAATTCAGCAGCTGATGACGTGATGCGGCGAACGTTCGAATCACACTGGTGTGATCGTACGCTTCAGGGACCAGCCAAGACAAATCACAAGGGTGTGATCGTACGTGCTAAAGGGTTAAGGTCAGTGTTCATGACTCCACCATAAGAAAGAGACTGGGCAAAAATGGCCTGCATGGCAGAGTTCCAAGACGAAAAAGCAAAAAGAACATAAAGGCTCGTCTCAGTTTTGCCAGAACAAATCTTGATGATCCCCAAGACTTTTGGGAAAATACTCTGTGGACTGATGAGACAAAAGCTGAACTTTTTGGAAGGTGTGTGTCCCATTACATCTGGCGTAAAATAACACAGCATTTCAGAAAAAGAACATCATACCAACAGTAAAATATGGTGGTGGTAGTGTGATGGTCTGGGGCTGTTTTGCTGCTTCTGGACCTGGATGATAAATGGAACCATGAATTCTGCTGTCTACCAAAAAATCCTGAAGGACAATGTCCGGTCATCTGTTTGTGACCTCAAGCTGAAGCGAACTTGGGTTCTGCAGCAGGACAATGATCCAAAACACACCAGCGAATCCACCTCTGAATGGCTGAAGAAAAACAAAATGAAGACTTTGGAGTGGCCTAGTCAAAGTCCTGACCTGAATCCTATTGAGATGCTGTGACATGACCTTAAAAAGGCGGTTTATGCTCGAAAACCTTAAAAAGGCGGTTTATGCTCGAAAACCCTCCAGTGTGGCTGAATTGCAATTCTGCCAAGATGAGTGGGCCAAGATTCCTGCACAGCGCTGTAACAGACTCATTGCAAGTTATCGTAAATGCTTGATTGCAGTTGTTGCTGCTAAGGGTGGCCCAACCAGTTATAAGGTTTAGGGGGCAAAGACTTTTTCACACAGGGCCATGTGAGTTTGGATTTTGTTTTCCCTTCATAATTAAAAAACTTCATTCAAAAACTGCATGTTGTGTTTACTTGTGTTATCTTTGATTAACATTTAAATTTGATATGAAACATTAAAGTGTGACAAACATGCAAAAAAAAAAAAAAAATCAGGAAGGGGGCCAACACTTTTTCACATCACTGTACATATAATAATTAACATTACTCAGTACCTATTGATGCAATAACACTGTACAACATTACTTTAAAATAAAGTGTAACCGCTTGTTGTTTTCTCAAATAACTAGGAAAGGTTAACATTTTGTTTTACAACCAGAGCCTAAAATTAAAAGAATAGTTCACTCAAAATGAAATTCAATGGCAACTTTAAGTAAAAACAAAAAACAACAACAATAAAAACAACAACTTTTGCATGTATATTTCCTTGTGGGGTGAAACAAACAAACATGTAAAGCAGGAATTTATAATGCATCAATAATGCATGCATTTCATCACATATAGCTGTATAGCAATGTCGTAGAATACAGTTGCTTTACAATAACATAATTTCCATAGAGATGTTTAAATTGGCTGTCAGAAATATTAAATAGCTAAAAGAGCTATAATCACACTCTTGGGATTTATTCATCCACCGATTTTTTTAATTTGACCTTTACACGATTTTCTGTCTATTTTCTTTTCTCAAGCAGAGCTGCAAAAGCAAACAGCACAGATGAAAGGTGCCTTGTTGGCGAGGCAGGTCCATGTTTCCGCGGTGTCACTCCTCATTAGCTGCCAATGACTGACTCGGATTTGCCACGGAGGAGACAACCTCAAAATATCTGCCTCTGCAAATCTCTCACACTCAACGTGTAAATGCCAATGGGAACACTATAGCCCTGGTCTAAAAGAAACCTCGGATATGAAGAATGACAAAGCCAGAGACTGACGTATTCCAAGTACGGTTCAGCTGCTTTAGTAACACTAAATACAATAATGTAACTAATAAGACTATTCCTTAAGGGGGGAAAAGTTGTTACTGCAAAAAAAAAAAAAAAAAAAAAACAACAACAAACAAGACAAAACTCGACTGGAACCAGCAATATTTTCTTCCTCAAAATAGTCGTTTGTTAAAATGTATTCTGTTTCCTAACATTGAACAGTATATTAATATATAGACATTCTTGATCCTTTATACACCTTTATTTATATATCTTTTTTTTAAGAAGTCTCTTCTGCTCACCAAGCCTGTATTTATTTGATCCAAAATACAGTAAGAGCAGTAATATAGTGAAATATTTATACTATTTAAAATAGCTGCTTTTTATTTGAATATATTTTAAAATGTAATTTATTCCTGTGATGAAAGCTAAATTTTCAGTGTCATTATTCCAGTCTTCAGTGTCACACGATCCTTCAGAAATCATTCAAATAAGCTGATTTGCTGTTCAAGTTGCTGTTTTTATTTAATTATTATTATCAATATTTAAAACAGTTAAATATATGAATAGAAAGATCCAAATATCAGCATTTACGTGGAATAAAAAGCTTTTGTGGCATTATATGCATTCAAAATGCATTGGAATCAGTATAATGTTTTACAATTAAATTATATAAATTAATACTTTTATTTAGCAAGGATGCTTTAAATTAATCAAAAGTGATAACAAATACATTTATAATGTTACAAAAGATTTGTATTTCAGATAAATGTGGCTCTTCTGAACTTTCTATTCATCAAAGGATCCTGAAACAAATACTACTCAGCTGTTTTCAACATAATAAATGTTTTTTTGAGCAGCAAATCAGAATATTATAATGAATTCTGAAGGATTATGTGTCTGAAGTAATGATGCTAAAAATTCAGCTTTGAAATCACAGGAATAAATTACATTTTAAAATGCATTCAAATAGAAAACAGTTATTTTAAGTAGTACAAACATTTCAAAATTTTACTGTTTTTGCTGTACTTTGGATTAAATAAATGCAGGCTTGGTGAGCAGAAGAAACTTCTTTTTCATTTAGTGATTGTTCATGAGTCCCTTGTTTGTCCTGAACAGTTAAACTGCCCAATGTTCTTCAGAAACATCACTCAGGTCCCACAAATTCTTTGGTTTTTCAGAATTTTTGTGTATTTGAACCCTTTCCAGCACTGACTGTATGATTTTGAGATCCATCTTTTCACACTTAGGACAACTAAGAAAATAATTTGCAACTATTATAGAAGGTTCAAAAACTTTTAAATGGTAGTGTAAGTAAATAAATACATAAATACACAAACTAAAACAAATTTTTGCTTACTGGCTCAAGTCAAAATATATTCACCTTAAAGTCCAAAACAATATTCTGGTCTCTAGATATGACTTGGGTCACTCCTACAATGTACAGTACAGACCAAAAGTTTGGACACACCTTCTCATTCAAATGAATGAGAAGGTGTGTCCAAATTTTTGGTCTGTACTGTATATTTTTCTGTTTATTAAAGTTTTTACTCTACATTTGTGCAGTTTTCAGTGGGTTAGTGATATTTTTTAAATATATATAATATTAATAATTGAATATTTTTAAATGGGTTTTTATACAAAAACTGCTTTTTTATGTAAAATTCACTTTATAAAAGACCCACATTTCTAACTTTAATTCATGGGGATAACATGGATAATTTCACATGGTTTAGTGTAAGATTTTTGCCCATCATTTGGAAAATCCAGTTTGCTATTTGGTATTTGACCACCTGAAAGATATTTTTTCACAAGTTTTTTCAGTTGAATTCATATCTACAGCACAGACCAAAAGTTTGGACACACCTGAATGAGAAGGTGTGTCCAAACTTTTGGTCTGTACTGTAAGTCATTGAGAAGTTTTTTGTCTTCAATGAATAAACACCCCAAAGTGAACATTTTTACACATAATGTCAGTGGTTCTAGTCGTTTTCAACTCACATCTAAAATTCGAATGTACAAAAATTTTAATCCAGATTGTTCTATCTAGTTATGACTTGGAAAATCATTAACCCTAAGTATAAGCAATTTAGTAACATAGCAAACACTAAACACAATCTCATGGCAATATATAATCTGCTATATGTAAATTTTGGCGAATTGGTGGTTAATTCATACCTTTTGGTAGGATCTACTTACGACCCATTGACAGCTATGTTTAGTCATAACTTTACATGAAAGAAGCTGGAAAAGCCACACCATGACCAACAGCATCTCTAAGAAATATCTGAAATAATACCTTCCACTGATGCATCCACACAGAGAAACACCTTGACTAATGGTAAACAGACTTGTTGTGGTTACATTAGCAGTGTGTAAATGCTCAGGACATAGCATGTGAAGAACTGACAGTCCAATCGCTCCACCCGTGTCAGAGGCAGCTCAGATTCAGTGAATGTGCTTTCTGACCTTTTACTATTGTGTGGAAAACACAGGGACATGTGAGGAGAGAGGACAGATTTTTGGCCAAGATCGCTTTCAGTCTAAAGCAGGTGAACAGATGGCCTTAAACACATTCAGACATGTTTAATGCAAGAGATTTTATACATACAGTACAAACACATGTAGGAAAAAAACTGTCATATAAGAGGGTATTTAGTTGTGTAAATGACTATGACTAGATGTGAACTTAAAGGATGTGAGAGGCACATGTGTGCCACAATGGATGTTTTTACAAAGATTGAAAGCTCATGAATAAAGGCATATCGAAAGACTCTGAATTAGATGTTACAGGCTTGAACTCTTCGTACTTACTAATGCATAAATATATTAAATGTAAATATAATATTTGATAAACCTTCAGCTTTTCTCAATCAATTAATCACCTTTATTTATACAGCTCTTTTAACACTATGGGTTGTGTCAAAGCAACTTTACAGTATTAAATAGGACAATAGTATCAATAGTGCAAAAGTTCCATGTTGCTGCAAAAATGAACAAGGCCACCGAGAAATACAGTTAATGTCAAAAGTTTACATACATACATGGCAGAATCTACAAAATGTTAATTATTTTACCAAAATAAGAGGGGTCATACAAAATGCATGCTGTTGTTTTTTTTTATTGTGTTTTTTGTTTAGTGATAGTTGTTCACGAGTCCCTTGTTTGTCCTGAACAGTTAACAGCCTGCGGTTCTTCAGAAAAATCTTTCAGGTCCCACAAATTCTTTGTTTTTTCAGCATTTTTGTGTATTTTTTTCAACCCTTTCCAACAATGACTGTATGATTTTGAGATCAATCTTTTCACACTAAGGAAAACTGAGGGACTTATATGCAACTTACAGAAGGTTCAAACATTCTCTAATGCTCTGATGCAGATAGAAAAACAAAGAATCAAGAGCCAGGGGTGTAAACTTTTGAAAAGAATGAAGATGTGTAATTTTTTCTTATTTTGCTTAAATATCATATATATATATTTTTCATTTAGTTCTGCCCTCCAGAAGCTACAGAAGATACCTACGGTTCAAAATACACAAAAATGGTTCAAATACACAAAAAATGATGTGTGTTCTGAGTACACACACACACTATTCTCAGTGTGAAAAGATGGATCTCAAAATCATACAGTCATTGTTAAAAAGAGTTCAAATACACAAAAATGATGAGAAACTAAAGAATTTGTGGGACCTGAAGGATTTTTTCTGAAGAACAGCAGGCAGTTTAACTGTTCAGGACAAACAATTTTTATTTTTGTGAACAACTATCACAAAAAAAAAAAAAAAAAACACATGTGGATCATTCAGGTAACAACACAGTATTAAGGATCATGTAAAATTTTGAATGGGGTAATTTTTTTATAAATTTAACTATAATTTTCTCTTGTGGACTATATGTAAACATATTTTTTGGTGAAATATCTTAGCCAGATCAGTACTAAATAAAAAATAGCATGCATTTGGTATGATCCCTCTTATTTTGTTATTTTATATATATATATATACAGTATATATATAATAATTTTTTTAACGAGGGGTTGCAATAACATGCAACTTGTTAAGCGATGACAGAATTTTAATTTTGTATAAAACATTTCTTTTAATGTCATCACTGACAACATCAACAAAATGGAAAAAGGAAACTACACTACACTGATATGTTGTAAGTAAAACACATTCATTAATATTTTATAGAGTTTCAGAAGCTGCTGTATTTGGCCAGGTCTTTTTTCATGTCATTGTATTGAGCACTGAGTCGGCCCACAGCTTTAACATGCTCCTCATCCACCTCCTCCTTCAGACGAGACTGCTCCTTCTGAAACTCCTCCCAGTCCTGCTTCCGCCTCTCTGCACATACCTGCAGATGTGTGTTCTGAGTACACACACATCAACATACAATATATCAATTACTTATCATTAGCTTTCATAAGAATTTTTTGCAACTTGACTAATAAAATGCTAAAAAAGTGTTTAGTACACAATGGCTATGGTCTACTACCTACTGCATACTACACAAATGACAAGGCGTGCATTTTTGAAAATAGTTAGTGAAACAGTATGCTTCAGAGTCTAAAGCAAAAAATGTTCAAACTATTTTCAAAACTATTTTCAAGACCTCTTCATACTGTTTAATTCAGCAAGTAGATTTGTTTTATTTGTGATCTACACAAAAAAAATCTTACTTTAAACTATATTTCTTTGCTTTTACTTTATGTAATTATCTAAAATGTGTTGAGTTAAGCATTATTTTATAGTGTGATTGTTTATGCTGTTTTACTCCAGATTAGTATTTAAAATGCTAATGTACTATTAATAAAAGCCAATTACAGTTAGTGATCAGAAAAACAAAGTTAAACAGAAAACAGAATTGAACCAGTTGCTTTATAATATGTGTGTTTCATTGTTTCAAAGCAATTGAAATGCCATGCTTGCTGGTAAGAATGGTGTAAGTGTAAACTGATAAATGTTTTACAAATACAGTGCATTTAATGTATTAATTGCAAAATTACATTACATTTTTTTCTGTTAAAATGTATTACATGTAAAATAAGGAGTCAAGCATAAAAATTGAAGATCAAGCAAGCACAGTGTACAGTATTGTGTACTGCTGTGTGCTCTGTTCTACAGTGCACATTTTATTAAAGGTAGGTAATCCAAGTATTTCAAGCATACAGAAAATTTACATACTGTAGAATTAGTATGTTGGCATGCTACAGTATTCTGAACACAGCCGCTCTATATCAGGGGTGCCCAATCCTGTTCCAGGAGTTCTACTTTTCTGTAAAGGCTGGCTCCTGCTCTATATAATGTTGAAATTATTTTCTCCAAATGTACCTGTTCAGCCTCTAGCTCCCTCTGCTGGATCCTCTGTGCCATATGATTTGCTGCTTCAACTACAAATAGAAAAGCAAATACAATATTCCCATTAATACACTAACCTTTATTTTAGAACATTTAACTAACTAAATAGATAAATAAATAAATACAGACCAAAAAACAAACAAACATTCTCACGGAACTGACTGTCAGCGTCAGCAAATATCACTGATGTAAAAATTGAATGCCAAAATAACATTTCTTAAATACAGTGAGTACATAATTATTAGGCAAGTTGATATTTTGATCATTTTTTTTTTTCAAGCACATTCAATTCCACATCACATCAATTTTAATAGCTACTATTAATTTTGTATAATCATTTATATGTGATATATAATTGTCCATAAAGGCTGGAAGTTAAAAGCTTATTATATTCAGGTGTGCATAATTATTAGGCAGATTTTCTTTTACAGATAAAATGAGCCAAAAAAAGAGATTTAACTCAGACCGAAAAGTCAAAAATTACTAAATGCATATCTAGAAATATTCAAAACTAATGCAATACGAAAATTGCAAAGTTAAGGCATGACCATTGGACAGCAAAATGCTCATTGGGTCAGCATGGTCAGAAAAAACAAGTGGAGAAGAAAGGACGCAAGTTAACTGCAAAAGAATTAAGAATTAAGGTGAATAATTAGGTGTGAAACCACCAGGAACCATTTAGTCTCCAGCGCCACTCCAGGACTGCAAGGTGTCAGATTCTCTGAGACTTTGCTTGGGTAAAAAATCCAAAAAATTACCCTCATTTAATAAGAATAGCATGCTGAAGTGTAGTGGAATACACAAAGACAGATTTTTTATAGGCTTTATAGACATATAAGTTGAAAGTGACTCTCATTTTTCAGTAATTTATTTTATAAAGAACAGCATGCTGAAGTGTTGTGGAATACATGAAGTCTGATTTTATTTTTTTATAGTCTTTATAGACCCTTGGAAGACAAGCATCACATCCTCTTGTACCACGTTTAGAAAACGTATCTTTCAGAATCTGGCAGTAAGTTCATTTTTTAGTCTATCTCTGCAAAACTGAATTTTCAGGATAGGAGATGGACTAAAACAATTAAGATACATTTTCCAAACATGGTACAAGAGGATGTGATGCTGATCTTTCACGAGTCTATAAAGACTATTAAAAAAATAAAATCAGTCTTCATGTATTCCACAACACTTCAGCATGCTATTCTTATCACAGTTTTTTACAGACGCTAGGACACATTTCTCAATACTTAGGTCACTTTTGCAAAACTCTTCACACAGTGAGCACAACAGAAGTCTATGTGGGCTAAACTGAGGATCAATAATCATTGTTTTGGCACAAAATGCATTCAATGACTACATCTCTCAAATTTCATGAATTCTTTTCTCACTCAGACACAACAACTGCCAAAAATCTTTTTACGTACAGGACATTTTGCACGTGCTTACATACTGTTTTCAATACTGTTAAACTTATGTTCAAAACAATAACATAATGCAAAACTGAATAAGACAGCAAAATTCAACAGCAATATTTTATTGAAACATATTTCAAATCTAAAAATGCATAGATTAGCATTACTATTGTATCTGTATCAGTGGATGGTGTGTATACAAATTCTTGTATTTTGGAATTACTTAGTGCAAAAAAAATAAAAAAAAATAAACAACATAAAATATTGACGAATTCTGCATCATGTCTGATTCATTCCAGTAACATATATTGCAGTTATAAACAATATATATTGCAATTATAAACAGAGATGTGTCCTTGTTTTACACAAGAAAACACTGTGTAATGCTACATGTTGTTAGTGTTTTTTAGGTCATTGTTTTGTGGGTGACAAAGTGTGTTTGTCGGCTGTCAACCTTTGCTAGTGTTCTGGAAGAATGAGCTTATTTGAGACCTGAATAAAGTGTTTTGGTAGTTGTAGTGCATTTTGAATGTGAAATGAACTGCTTTGCCAAGCTGAAAGTCGGTTAGGAGAATTGTGTGAAGAGTTTTGCAAAAGTGACCTAAGTATTGAGAAATGTGTCCTAGCGTCTGTTAAAACCTGTAACCTCGTACTTCTGTAGACTACAGATAGGTTGCAGTTTCATGCTAATCCAGTGGTCATCCCTTAACTTTGCAATTTCTGTATTGCATTAGTTTTGTATATTTAGGCATTAAATAATTTTTGACTTTTCAGTCTTTTCAATCTCTTTTTCTGCTCATTTTATCTGTAAAAGAAAACCTGCCTAATAATTATGCACACCTGAATATTTTTTCCACTTCCAGCCTTCAATTATATATCACTAAATGATTAAATACAAAATTAATAGTAGTTACACTATTAAGATTGAAGTGGTTTGGAATTGTAAAAATGTGATCAGAAATATCAACATGCCTGATAATAAAAAACATGGGTATATTTGTAGTAATAGCCAAAAATACATTGTATGGGTCAAAATTTTAGATTTTTCTTTTGATGCCAAAAATCATTAGGATATATAAGTAAAGATCATGTTCCATGAAGATATTTTGTAAATTTCCTACCGTAAATATATCAAAACTTTTTTGATAAAAAAATAATAATTTTTGATTAGTAATATGCATTGCTAAGAACTTCATTTGGACAACTTTTAAGGCAGTTTTCTCAATATTTAGATTTTTTTTTTTGCACCCTGAGATTCCAGATTTTCAAACAGTTGCATCTTGATCGCAATAAAAAAAAATTGACCCATATAACTGGTTTTGTGGTCCAGGGTTACAAATGAGTTTTTTCGTCACAGATTTGGGAAAACAATGCATTACATCACTTTCAAACTTTTACTGTTTTTGCTGTACTTTGGATCAAGTAAATGCAGGCTTGGTGAGCAGAAGAGACTTCTTTAAAACATTAAAAACTAACTTGTGACTAGTAGTGTATTTTGATAAAAGAGGAGCTTTCACTGGAGGAAGCATTTTTGTGGCCAGAATTTACGGTTTAAATTTATTATTATTACAAACATGCAGCTTTTCATTTCACAAGACGTTAATTAATTGTCTGGAGCCATGCATTCACTGCAAATGATTCATTGGGAAGAAAGTGATGTAATGCTAAATATGTTTCAATGAAGAAACAAACAAATCTACATCTTGCATGGCCTGAGAGTAAGTACATTTTTAGCAAATTTAATTTTTTGGGTGAAAATGAAAACAATTCAATTCAACACATTAAAGCAGACTTTTTTATATTACACCATTTTTTTAAACATTACACAATATTTATTAAACATGCGTTTCTTTCCTCTTCATGTTGACACTTCATCACACTCTTTACTGTAAATGAAGAGACTTACGTCGTGTGAGAGCGTCACATAGTTTCTCATGCATACTCTCTGTGCACCGCGGCAGATCATGTTCATTTGTGTCCGACGTCATCTTATTCAGATTTTCAAGTAGACGGCATTCTCTGAAAGCACGCTTCTCCTGAGGAAACACAAACAATTCTAGTGTAAATTTGGCTGTTGTCAGTATATCACAGGTCAAAGAACATGACTCAAAGGACAATGCCACCATTGTGGATGTACTGTAGTCAGTCCAGGAATGTATTTATACTACACACTTGTATATCTAAAGAACACAATTAATCAACAATTGACAAGTTCTTGATTTAACTTTCATGAATAGCTCAAGTGCAGGAATTTAAATGCAACCATACATGTTTTCTTAATTCATTTAAAAAGCAACTACCAAAATAAAGATATGTAATAACCTCAAACTCCCTGATGAAGTATCTGATTTCTCCCTGCAAGACCGGCCTGTGATCAATCAGTCTGGACTGAATATCACCAACATCTGTGAAAAACAAACAAACAAACATTGACTCATTAAATGAATGTCACAATTTAATAGAAGTTAACAAACCAAATAAGATATCTAATGTATTTTGAACTATTTACACTTCATGCTAGGTTTATGTTAAGTCTAACATATCTGATGGTCTTTGCTATGAAACATATTTTAATATTAAAATTTTGAATTTTACCTCAAACTGGATTGTGTAATGCTTAAACTATTAGTAGTTTACGAAACCTGCAGTTAGAAAAGGTCTTGAATTTTGGTGTGCAGTCAGCAGCATTTTTACCTATCCTATAATAATATAGTGTCGTTATTCAGCTCAGCTCTGTCCAATTGTTCAAGGACCTAATTTACTATTAATTTAAAAGTAAATGGATTTATTTTACTGAATATCGGTAACGTTAGATCGCTTACTATGCTTTGTGTCACAGCCATAGACAAACACAGAAAATTGCTAGTGTAAATAATCATTGCACATTTAATGCTCGAATAATTTTATCTGTATTAACTGCAACGAAAGACGTCTAAAATGCGTATTACTTCACATAATTAACATAACTCACCCTTTACTATCTTCTCCATCATCACGATCTGGTTAATCTGACAGTTTAACAATATTATATTTATTATTCTGTCAAATGTTTTCTATCCTCAAAGTCTGATGGTTGAGAAATGTAAATAAGTAAAGTGAAACGTTTCTTTGCAGAATGTTACAGATGGAAGTGTCACATTCTTCAACGAGTCACGTGCAAACAATAACAGAAAATAACTCCAAAATAAAAGTCCCAAAGTGAACTTCAAAATAAAAGTGAATATAAAACAAATGTCCCTTCACGTTCCACAACAACCTTTTTGAGGTACATGAAATTTAAACTTCGAGAAAATTAGTGAGCTTATATCAGCTTATACCAAATACAGTTGTATGTTAATTGCACATATATTTTGTATATTTTCTTAGTTTAATAAATAGCTCATCAAGCTATTTAATTCGGATAGTCTTTTTTCTGTAGAACACAAAAGAAGACATTTTAAAGAACATTGAAGGACAAACACACACTTTCAGTGTACTGAAAGTAACAACAACATGATCAACAAAGGGTGAGTAGCCTAAATACATTTTGAAACTACTACAAAAAAAGTAAAAAATAATTTGTAATATAAATAAATAATAATTAGTTAATACCATTATTAGTAGAACAGCTGTCAAACTAAACTGTATTATGACCATTTTGCTACCAGTGATGGTGCCATTATTACTAAGATCAGGCCTCTCTGTTGCCCCTTGACACTGAGACACTGCAGCGATAGCTGTTTATTATTAATAATTTATACTATTTTTAATGCTAGCCTTATTGTTATGGTAATTATTCTAAACAAAGAGAAATACATAGAAATCTATCCACCTTATTTTTTTCCGTAAGAGTGGGCACAGCCATACATTTTTTGGGTCTGGCTTCCTATCTCATCCGTGTCCAGCTATTTTTAGCTGTATAAAACAGCTCATTTTGCTGCTTGATATTGCAAATATCATATTAGTTATTTGACTTAATTGATCTTAATTATGAAAACCAGTGTTTACTGCACGTTGTTATTCTTCTCGTTCCCTATAGCGGCCAATGAACTGTAAGTCTCGCCCATAGGCTTACTTTTTTAAAAAAATAAAGTGGATACAACATTTAACATTCTGCTATTTGCATCATTTAATTTAAAAAATAATGTTATAGAACATTACCTTTTAGTCTGAAAAGAAAGAATTCGACATGCTAGACATTAAACACCTGACTGAATGTACTTTTGGAGATTTGCTAATACATAACAGTTGCCCACAGACATTAAAGTTTGACAGAAAGCACAAGAGTTGAGAAGTTCACTATATTCGATACATACTCTGACTGTATTGGAATTCTGACACAGACATACACTTTTTTATAGCATTTTATTTATTCATTTTAATAGCAAGTGTCAGAATAAAAGGTTATATAATAAAACCAGACCTTCCTCCAATTCCCACGTGAAGTATAGAATTTCTCCCTGCAGCGCTGGCCTGTGATCAATCAGTCTGTATTGCGTTCTGTTTTACGAAACAGGGTGTTGGATAATTCATCAGAACAACTTTTTCCCTTTTTTTTTTTTGCTCCTTGTGTCTCTGTCTTATGCCTTGGATAGTGGATACAAGTGATTTTGCAGTAGCAGCTGGCCATAAATTCCAGCGTGGTCATGTCCAGTACTATGTAGTACACTGTAGTTTTGTGAAATGTACCAACTATTCTTTTTGTCCCTGAACATATTGAATCATTCAATCTCTTAAAAATAAAGGTGCTTTAAAAGGTTCTTCACAGCCATGCCATATTAGAATCATTCAGTCAAATGTTATTTAAATAACCATCTCTTTCATACCTTTTTATTATCTGAAGAACCTTCTTTAGTCACAAAGAACCTTTTGTGAAACAGAAAGGTTCTTCAGATTTCTAATGTGATTGTGTTCTATAGATATTTATTTTGGTTTCAAGAATTTCTTTTAAACAAGCTCACATTTCACAAAGGTACACTGCCACTAGATGGAGACAAAGTATTACTTTAGCTATAAGAAATCTTTCAAGTTCAGACATGATTTTGAGTAGTTTAGTTGTGTGTAGCTGAATCATGAGAGATAAATAACTCAGCTAATAAACACTCTGTATCACATTATCACACACACACACACACACACACACACACACACACACACACACACACACACACACACACACACACACACACACACACACACACACACACACACACACACTCTTTCAGACTTTCAGAGTTGTAAATAAAACAGATTTTTGGAGTATGTTTTACAAGAAAAAAATATTTCAGTCACATCAAAGTTTCATGTCTAATTCGGTCTATACTTGCCATTTTTTATTTTTTTGTAATCATTTGTGAAATTTATTAGCAATTTCTGAGAGAAAATAGTTCTTTCAGTGCATGTAAATCTTGTATTTAATGTAATAATTAAGTCACATGTGCGGATATTTATTACAAATGAATTATACACTGGTTAACATAGTTAACTACAGTAGTTAACATGAGCTAACAATGAACAATACACTCTTAAAAATAAAGGTGCTTTAAAAGGCTCTTCACAGTGATGCCATAGAAGAACCATTTTTGGGTCCATGAAGAAGCATTCAGTCAAAGGTTCTTTAAAGAACCATCTCTTTCTTACCTTTTTATAATCTGAAGAACCTTCTTTTGCCACAAATAACCTTTTGTGAAACAGAAAGGTTCTTCAGATGTTAAAGGTTCTTTATGGAACCATTTAGACAAAAAAAAGGTTATTCTATGGCATTGTGAAGCACCTATTTGTAAGAGTGTATATACAGCATTTAATAATTTCAGTTAATAAATGTTGAAAAAATATATTGCTCATTGTTAGTTTGTCTTAGTCAATGCTTTAAGTAATGCTAAACTATAAGACCTTACTTTAAATGTGTAACCAGTGTATTTATACACACTTATGCACATCTGAAACTTCACAACTCACTTCTGGAAAGTCTGATACAGCTGAATTTAATAAATGCATCAATATATTACTGATTCAGTCTTTCATTGGACTGCCTTTAAAATTCATATTGACATACTAATATTCCAATTTCCTTTTAGTAAATGCATGAACTATTTTGTGTAATTTTATAATATTGTGTTGTAAATGTAAGAACTTTACATCTTTAGTAGCAAAAAAGAGAAGAGTAGAAAAGCCGGGAAAATTATAGGGATATGATATTCTCTTTTTTAATGAGCCTATAAATAGAATATTGTTGGTTCAGTATGTTGAGTGTGAGAAGGGTCTGCAGACAGGACTGTTATTGCTGTAATGAGAAAGTGTCTCTCAGCATCATCATCTCTATTGGAGTTAATGCTAAGCTTCATGAAACCAGTGTCAGCGCACATACATAATCTCTGTATTTACAATTGTAGAGACTGACATTTATTTCTTAACATCTGGGGTCCCACAGAATCTGTTGTTGTGTGTGCATATAACATGTTTCATTAGAGGATGTTAGATGGACAAACAAGTTTATAATCTTGCCCATAAAGGAAAAGTCATAAAAATGAGTTGAGATATTAATTTAATAAAATTCATAGACAACAAATAGAACATAAGGTTTAATGAAATAAGCTTTTACAGGACAAAAAAAATATAAAAATATATATATACACTGAAAAGTTATGAAAGCATAACTTTATTTGTTCCTAATGAAGCCATATTTTTGTTCTTTGTTCAGTGATGCAGAAAGGCATCTTCAGTCATGCTTTAATTTAAAACTTATCTAACATTTTGAAATAATACTTTAGATACATATATGAGATAAAATTGATATTGTTCATTTCATATATATTCATAATATATTATAAAATAAAATAATATATATATTATGAATATATATTATTCTTATTCAGAATGTAACAGCTCAGATTATTTTTTAAATAAATAAATTATTATATAAATAATTTAGATATATGTATATGGTACATTTCAAAAGTTTGTGGTTAGGTAAAAAAAAAAATATATAATAATAATGTTTTTTAAAGAAGTATCCTGTGCTCACCAAGGCTGCATTTATTTGATCTAATATGGAGCAAAACTGTAATATAATTATAAAGTGTTAAAATGCTTGTTTTCTATCTGAATATATTTTGATATGTAATGTACTCCTATGATGTTTTTGCAGCAATTAGCCTACTCCAGTCCTCAGTGTCACATGATCCTCCATAAATCATTCTAATATGCTCATTTTCTGCTCAAGAAACATTTTTGTTGTTGGTGGTGTGCAGTTTATTTTTTTTATTGCACTAGCAATATCAAGGTCATGGGTTTGATTCCCAGGGAATGCAATGACTGGTAAAATGTACACCTTAAATGCATCACCTGCTTTCTTGATTATCTTTATATTGTTCTCCAAATAGCAGTCTTAACCTTGCTGTGCGTCAATTTAGGTTTTCACCCTTAACATTGACATCGAATCCTCTGTAGATTTGTTCACATTAAGTACAGTATTACTCACTGTCCACCATCTCTCAGCAAGAGATTGTGATAAATAGTACGGTCAATTCGAGTGGCTCTCATTTCTTCTGAGGCTTTACACCATCTGCTCTTTGTCTTTCCTCAACTCTTTCTCCAGAGTTCTCGTTATTTGTTTGCTCTGGACCTTTTTACACACAGCAAAGTCATGATAGTTGTGTAAACGCTGTAGTAGTAAATAGCATTTCCTCCGTTGTGTGCATTACAAACCCAGCAGAGCTCAATATGATGCCATCTGACAACATGCCATGCGCATTTGAGAATACAGCTTTACCGTAGATGTCTGTGCTAATGTTTTGAAAGATTGAATCTTGGATTAGAGAAATTAATGTGTAGTGTTATGACAACATGATGTATGTAATTTGCATTAAATCAGTGGAAATGTAGAATCCACTTAGTGAGAAATGTGATGGCTGTGGTTTTGACTTTAGTTTTCATTTATCATTTTTTTCCCAATTTTTGAAAATGTTCAACAGCATTGAAACTGTTCAACCAAGACCAACACTCATAAAACAAACAAATATGGTAAAGTGTGGTAAAGTATAATAAAATGAACACTTAAATGTGTATTTAGGATGTTTTCTTTCACTATATAGTCTGAAAGAAGACATGTAATTAAAGCAAAATAGCCCAAAATCTCCAAACTGACCAGTGCATGAAAAAAAAAAAGTTTTTGTCTGTATCTTGCCTTAAGTTTTTAGTCTATTTTAGTTGGACAGTTGACCCTCAGGTTTAATTTAATCAATATTTAATTTTATATAAGTAAACATGACAAATATTTAAAAATGATATGATTGGCTCTCACAAAAATGGAATTGAATTATGTGCAGGTCTTGTTTAGTGCGCTGACTGTAGATGAGCTCTTGACTCCTGGAGCGGTTAGTGAAGACAAAGTGTTTAGTAGGAGGTCTGATATAAGCTTTACAAAACATACCCACCAAGGTCAAGTCGAACACACACACACACACACACACACACACACACACACACACACACACACACACACACACACACACACACACACACACACTTTCCCCCTCCTTGCCATCTCAGGCCACGGAGCTCACATTACCCAATGGGTATCATTATTTTACAGTGAATGGCTTTCTCTCTCTCTCTCTCTCTTTCCTCTCATTCTCCTGTTTACTCGCTCTCACTGTCTTTTATTTTCCTTCTCTCGCCTCAGAGGTGGCTGCAGGGACTCGGCAGGCCGGTGGTGGCATGGAACAGGTGGAGGATCTCTCGTGACCCAAAGCCCTGGTGAGAGCTCTCATCCTGGGGCTGACCAACCTGCCCGACTCTCTTGCTCTGCCTCTCTCTCCATCAGTCAGATCCAACCCTGGGCAAAAGAGCAGGTCACCAATCCTGGTACCGTTTTACCCCCTGAGAGTCCAGCAGCACAGAGAGGAAAACAGCCCGTCACGGCCGGTGTCGGAGTTTGTCTGTGCGTTCTCTCGGGGGCTGAACGGAGTCCACTGGACCCCTCCTGTAGTCTGAGAATCAACATATGCACTTATCATCATGTGCTTTTCCGGAAACCCCAGCAACCCTGTCAGGCCTGTCTGGCGATGCTAAACTGTAAAGCTCTTTGGGTGGAATCGTTGTGTCTTTCACAATTAATGTTCACGGCAGATCTGAGGGCCAGAGATTACGGATGGGCGCGCGAGTGTGCGCGGATTCGTCGCTGTCACTTCCCCCTGCGGATTTGCGTCGGTGTCCGAGTCAAACTGCCGGCAACAGGCGGAGAGATGCCCGAACCTGTGGAAGCCTGGATCCCGCGCGGAGCGCGCAATCGAAGTGACAGGCCGGCGGTGGAAGTGGGGACATTCTCCGTGTGTGAGCAAAACAAGTCCGTTGGCAGCGGCTCCCCCCGCCACCTCTCTCCTCCCCTCCACAACCGTGTGTAGGAGTGCAGCGATCTTCTCTGACGCTTGTGGAAGTTTTAGCGGCCTGCGGTTTCCCGCGCGGGATGCCGGGGGTAGTCAGGGGTGCCGGCGTTGGGAGCGGTGCCGTGCCGGATTAGGACCTCGCTGGCTGAGTTTGATGGCAGACCTGGAAAGACAAACCCTGCCAGGCACAAACTGCTCAGCCACATGATGTCAGGAGGACGAAAAAAAAAATCTAGCCATGCAGCGGCAGAGCGCGCAGACAGATGACACCCAGCAGGAAGCTGCAGCCAAATCTGTAAGCATCCACAATCCAGCTGGCTCGCCCTAGGGTACCTGTCTCACAGAGGAGACTCCACAACACCCCGTGAGCTGTCAAATTAACTCACAGATCTGGAAAGATGGAAGCGATGTGTCCCCACATACTCAACAGGGGCTACTATAAAGTGCTTTAATTCGTTGTTGCCTCTTCTGCTTATAAATTAAAAATATATAACATAATGAAACGGTGAATAAACACAACATACATGTGTTCAGTAGACAGAAAAGCAAACATTCATACCAGCATGAGCGAACGCACGTACAGACATACAGTACACACACTGCTGAAGCCTGTGGTGGTTTACAATAATTGCCTTTTGCAATAATTTTTCTTATTTTGTTCAATACAAAGTGATCTAATTTCATACCGTGTGTTGTGACTTTAAACAGAATGGTAAACAAACAAACAAACAAGACAATTGAGGCCATGTGAGAGATCTTCATTGTATTTATTTATTTTTTGCTCTAGATGTCATTTTAACCACAATAAATAAAACTAAAAAAATTAAACACAAGGCCAGTATTTTTAAAAACATATATTTTTAAAAAAATCTGTAAAACCTAGCCTACAGTAAAAACTGTCAGTTGTGGTTGAAGGAGGGAAAAACTTCACGAAAGAATGAAAAAAAAACATATTTTATTAACTGATGTAATGTTAATATCAACCTACTGAAATACTGAAATATGTTTTGTACCTTTGTACTACACTGATAACTACCAAAAGCAGGTGGTGATGAGAAAGTCACATGATGAGCCAAAGATCATCACAAGTAGCTTTTTCACAAACTGAAAATACTAACATATATTGAAGGTGTGCAGTGTCATTCAAAAAATATCAAACACTGTTATGGTAACACACATGATTCTGAAATAATGCAATAAACATTAATTTAACAACGTTAGATGTAACATACAACCCTAATGAACATAACTGGTAAGACAAAACAAAGAAAAAACTGTTATTTCAACAACAAAAAAAAAAAAATCAAATGTGAAATGTTTTGAATTCTGGGAATGTCAATTTACATTTTTTCACTGTAAATTATACCTTCTTTTTCACTTCCAAAAACTGTGGAAGTAAAATGACATGACATGTTCAATACAGCTTTTAACTGTATAAAGAAACTTACCGTTAAAAAATTAATATGTTTTTTACAGTAGAATTTTTACGATCATTTACCGTTTCACGAGTTCACTCTCTCATATAATGTGAAAAAGGCAAAATGGTAAGCATTTTTTGGCGTGCTGTCCGAGGGGAGGGCTCCGAGCTCGGGATGGAGCCCGAACCCGGAGAACCCCCCCCCCATCCCGAACTGGGATGACTTAAATGAAGAGTGAGGTGTTGGGGTGGGGGTGGGATGCTGGAAAACCGTCGTGGAACGGAGGTGAGCTGGCTGTATTTATGTACCAATTGAGCTTGTTAAGGTGATTGGCTGATGAGCTTCACCTGGCCAGGTTGATTATCTGATCATGCTCCTCCTGAACCTTGTTAATAAAACATCATTAAAATAAATTTTTTCTATATCAGATATATTGTTAAAACATGCATTTAAAGTTAATACAACCGAACATTTAGAAAATCACCTTACAATGAATTTGGAATAAAAACAGGCCTATGGTTACATTTACTGTTGTTCAGTGAAAGTTTGTGGACAAAATTCAATGCAATTTGGAATTTTGCATGAGGAGGAATAGAGTTTAACAGCACTTGAACAACAATATAACAAAATAACATAGCACTCTAAAGAGAAAAAAGATAGAAAAATGCAACACTGTATTACAGAAAAACACACAAATATGTGGAAAGTGAAAACACAACTACAGCTCTTGACCTTGTGCCCTTGTTTCCTCTTCCACACGAAGCAAGAACACTTTCTTTTCCCACTTAACAAACCGCATAGATTTTAAGCAAAAGTAAATATAAACTCCCACATCTTCAGGACATGGTATTATGGTTTGGCAAAAATATTTTTATGATGCCAATAAAACTTGAATCTTGAATCTCTTGAGGGAAATCTGAATGGAAATGAACTGCAACACTTATGCAAACACAAACACACATATACCCAGCAGAAAATAAAAATCCTGGTCAGATATATTTGTGTTGAGTCATTAGGAGCCTTTCAAACTACCAGTATTGCTTCTAACCCTAAAGCACTATTTTTTTTTCAGTCCCAATTTAATTATAATACAAAAATAAATAGATAAATAAATGGCCTTGTTTGACCACAGAACAGTCCCATAGAAAGATCCAGTCACTTTGAAAACAGTACACTTGAGTTTTTTCCTTCTTTGAAGTCAACAAAGGCTTTTTATAGCAATCTTCCCAAACAAGTTATGGTTACATAGATGGCATCTCAGAGACTTTCTGATCCTAAGACCAACTAGCGCCTGCAGTTATTTAGCTGCAATCCTAACACTATCCAAATCAATATGAGTGTGAGAACATTGAGAACAAATCTTCTTCCAATAGTTCTGACCATCCCAAGATGGTTTAAGTATTGCTCTGATAGTGGAAATGGACATTTTAGAGTTCTTTAGTAATTTTACATAGCCAAATCTTGTTTCGTGCTTCTCAACAATATTTCGTCACACATTATTACTGTATTCTTGGGTATTTCCCACAATAATGGTGGACTATAGAAATTTAGCCTGTGTGTTCGTCATATTTGTACCGAGTGAATTGAAAAGTCATGGGTTTCCCCTTGAGTGTTACTAATCACTCATGTGAAAATGTATGATAATATGGGAATATAATGAAGTTTTTTTAGGATTGTTACTTGCTAGGGGAATTTCTAGGGGTGCCAATACTTGTGGCACATGTAAAAAATGTAATACATTTAATAAATGTACACATAATTTAACTTCAATTTAAAATTGCATTTTTGAAGAAGTGACTGAAGGAGGTCACACACATGGCAGGTGGACCTAAAATTCAAAATTGTGGTTTTCTGTTATACACACACTAGTGCCATTGCATAGTTTTTGTCAGTATGACTTCAGTAATTTTAAAAACTCAAAATAAGCAAATACTTTTTATTTTATGGCAACTAGAGTACCAAACATACATTGTCCAATTGACATTTTTTTCAATGACAATTTTTCACACTCCATTTTGTTTATATTTACATGCCTTGCAAATAATTGTGAAAGGCGCTGTAAATATATTTTATAACATTTGGGTGAGTTATCACAGTTATCACATACATTTCATTATTTTCAACCCAAATCATTTGTTTATTTACAGAGAAACGCTCCATGAAATTATATTAAAATCGATAACATACTACATTAAGTCAAGGGCCGTTATTAAGCACCAAAGAAAATGTCACATGTTCATCTGTGAGTGTGTGGCTGTGGCAAAAGAGTCCTGGTAGGTCAGTCACAAGATGAGAGGTGAAGACATAAAAATCACAAAGCAAAATCAATCAGTAAACAGGAATATTGCAGTTATGTACATCTTGGCTGTGTCTCAAAGCTGATGTGGGTGACAGTAGCTTCTTTGTGCTGGAGTGTCGAGTTAGCGGCATAAAATACAGCTATAACCTTTCCACCCACAGCAAAATCATCCCAAATATCTTTGATTATGGAGCAGTACAGACCCTCAGGGGCCACAGCGCTTCCAGTTCAAACACTTTAAGCTCAGGAATGGAAGCGTTGAGGAGAGCAGCCCAATAACAACTGTGGTGATGATGAGGGGAGTTAAGGAGAGTGATGAGGAGAACAAGAGATTACGCCGCAGCGCAATAACGGCAGCTTTGTCCCGCGTCCTCACGCCCCGCAGATGGGTGCAAATGTCGATTTCACGCCAGCCTCGAGCGTATGTGTTTTTCAAAGGGCCAAGAATCAGCAGTTTGTCATGTGCGCTTAAATATAGCCTGAAAAATGAAGCTCTACAAGGAGTCTCTAACAAGCAGATGATGGCTCATCGTACGATATGATTCCCTTGAGCTCAGTGACTGAAGGGCTGAACAGGATGAAGCATCCTCAGTCATGGATCCAGACGGCCCACAGGTCTTCCTCTAAGTGGAAAGTGAACACTTCCTCTCCTGAACCCTACAGGGCTTCACATTTCTCAAGGCACTGTTGGTGTTTCTAAAATCAGATGTAACTAATGTCATAGTATGGCAATTAACACCAGCTAAGTAGTTTTTTTTCTTCTCACATATTTCTGTATTGAGAAGAGCATCATACAGTAGCCCCAAGAAGAATTTGGACACTTAAGTCACACTTAAATTTTTGAAAATACAGTAGCAGCAAGTAGCATAATCAAGTCAAATCATATTTCATTTGAATAGTGCTTTTCCTGATGAACATTGTTTTAAAGCAACTTACAAGAAGTTATAACAAAAAGTAACATGGCATAAAGTCATATAGCAAAGCACACTGTAAAAAACTATTTGTTGAGTCAACTTAAAATAATGTTACATGGCTGCCTTAAAATTTTAAGTTTAGTCAACTCAAAAAAGTTTAGTCAACTTAAAATGTTAAGTTGTACAAAGTGACAACTTAAAATTTTAAGTTGAATCAACTCAAATATCTAAGTCAGCAGGGTAACACATTATTTTAAGTTGAATCAACAATTTTATTTTTTTTTTTTTTTTTTTTTTTACAGTGCAGCGCTTTACATTTCTCAAGGCACTGTTGGTGTTTCTAAAATCAGATGTAACTAATGTCATAGTATGGCAATTAACACCAACTAAGTAGTTTTTTTTCTTCTCACATATTTCTGTATTGAGAAGAGCATCATACAGTAGCCCCAAGAAGAATTTGGACACTTAAGTCACACTTAAAATGTCTGAAAATACAGTAGTAGCAAATAGCACAATCAAATCAAATCAAATCATATTTCGCTTGAATAGTGGTTTTCCTAATGAATATTGTTTTAAAGCAACTTACAAGAAGTTATAACAAAATGTATCATATAGCATACAGTCTAACGGCAAAGCATATTCAACTGATTCATATTAATAAACTAAATAATACTGTGTTTTATAATACTAAATAATACTGTATTTTTTTTAGCATAAAATAATGTCATATCTATCTTAAACCAAATATTGTGTCATGTCCCTAAAGCACTTTACTGAGTTTTTACTTAGACAATTATCAATAGTGTCTGTGATGTTCGGCAATAATGTAAGTTTCTTGTAAAGAATATTTTCTAAAAAACTGCAAAATATTTGATAAAAACAGACTTTAAAGTTATGTCCCTCAGTTTGAACTGAGGATCCAGACGACCCACAGGTCGTGGAAAATGGAAAGTGAACACTTCCTCTCCTGAACCCTACAGCGCTTCACATTTCTCAAGGCACTGTTGGTGTTTCTAAAATCAGATGTAACTAATGTCATAGTATGGCAATTAACACCAGCTAAGTAGTTTTTTTTCTTCTCACATATTTCTGTATTGAGAAGAGCATCATACAGTAGCCCCAAGAAGAATTTGGACACTTAAGTCACACTTAAATTTTTGAAAATACAGTAGCAGCAAGTAGCATAATCAAGTCAAATCATATTTCATTTGAATAGTGCTTTTCCTGATGAACATTGTTTTAAAGCAACTTACAAGAAGTTATAACAAAAAGTAACATGGCATAAAGTCATATAGCAAAGCACACTGTAAAAAACTATTTGTTGAGTCAACTTAAAATAATGTTACATGGCTGCCTTAAAATTTTAAGTTTAGTCAACTCAAAAAAGTTTAGTCAACTTAAAATGTTAAGTTGTACAAAGTGACAACTTAAAATTTTAAGTTGAATCAACTCAAATATCTAAGTCAGCAGGGTAACACATTATTTTAAGTTGAATCAACAATTTTATTTTTTTTTTTTTTTTTTTTTTTTACAGTGCAGCGCTTTACATTTCTCAAGGCACTGTTGGTGTTTCTAAAATCAGATGTAACTAATGTCATAGTATGGCAATTAACACCAACTAAGTAGTTTTTTTTTCTTCTCACATATTTCTGTATTGAGAAGAGCATCATACAGTAGCCCCAAGAAGAATTTGGACACTTAAGTCACACTTAAAATGTCTGAAAATACAGTAGTAGCAAATAGCACAATCAAATCAAATCAAATCATATTTCGCTTGAATAGTGGTTTTCCTAATGAATATTGTTTTAAAGCAACTTACAAGAAGTTATAACAAAATGTATCATATAGCATACAGTCTAACGGCAAAGCATATTCAACTGATTCATATTAATAAACTAAATAATACTGTGTTTTATAATACTAAATAATACTGTATTTTTTAGCATAAAATAATGTAATATCTATCTTAAACCAAATATTGTGTCATGTCCCTAAAGCACTTTACTGAGTTTTTACTTAGACAATTATCAATAGTGTCTGTGATGTTCGGCAAAAATGTAAGTTTCTTGTAAAGAATATTTTCTAAAAAACTGCAAAATATTTGATAAAAACAGACTTTAAAGTTATGTCCCTCAGTTTGAACTGAGGATCCAGACGACCCACAGGTCTTCTTCTAAGTGGAAAGTGAACACTTCCTCTCCTGAACCCTACAGCGCTTCACATTTCTCAAACCACATTTCTGTTGGTGTTTCTAAAATCAGATGTAGGGGTGAGCGGGGCACAACCTAACGCGGGGTTAATTGTAACACACGTGGTTCAAATATTTCCACACATGCTAGCAAAACCAAATTTATGGTATTTACTAGTTGCCATAGCAACACTATGCAGAGAAAAAAGAGCGCCAAAATTCAAAAGCATTTTGAAGATATCGCTGAATATTTATTTTACCATAGTAAAAGTACATTTCTGGCTGAAGTAAACTTTTCATTTCAGTTTTTAGTATTCATTCAAAATTAGACAAAACTGCTATTATTTTAATCTCCAATTTGTAATTTATCAGTTTAGATAGTTTATTAATGCTTCGCAAACCAGCAGAAGACACTAACCTGATTTAGACTCCAGTCGCGCAGATGGGGAACGTTGTAACACTGTGTTACAATATGCCCCGCTGTTATTAAACTATGCTATTCTATGACATTAGCGATGCAATTTACACTATTGACTTATAAGGATTTTGATAAGAAACCACAATAAACAGGTGAATAAAGGCTGACAATCAATGTTTAATGTTCAGATGTTATTATTTCAAGAAATGTAAAGCATTTTGGCTGGTTTATGTGTGTGGTGTTCTATGAGAGCTGTGTGTGGAGGGAGGGGAGTGTTTTTCTGAATGTCTAAATGGGTTTCATCTATTTGTCCACATTGTTTTGAACTACTGTACAGCTGTGTGTTGCGATCAGGGCCGTTCAAAGCATTGTTGCGATGTGTTCATTGTCAAACTCCAAAATAAGATTATTTTTATAAAAAAAAAACGTCATTACTTTATTTTAAAAAGTTAACACATGTATTTTACTGACAAAATATTTTAGTTTTTTTTTTTTTCGTTCGATCAGATGACATTTTAAGCTGTCATATGGTCGTGTTACAACGTGCCCCTCAAATGTTACAATGTACCCCACCTACGGGGCATGTTGTCACGTTTCACTTCCTTTCTTTTGAGGTAAATAACGAAAAACGTATACACTGTAAATATGAAACAAAGCGATATATTTGTACTAGACATGTGTGAAAATAATGTGGATAAAAATTGTACTCTGAACCCCAAGTGGATTTACATAAACCGCAAAATTCAAAAAGTGTTAGGTTGTGCCCCGCTCTCCCCTAACTAATGTCATAATATGGCAATTAACACCAACTAAGTAGCTTTTTTTTTCTTCTCACATATTTTTGTATTGAGAAGAGCATCATACAGTAGCCCCAAGAAGAATTTGGACACTTATGTCAAACTTAAAATGTCTGAAAATACAGTAGCAGCAAGTAGCACAATCAAATCAAATCATATTTCACTTGAATAGTGCTTTTCCTGTGTCCTGTAGTCATGGCAAGCGTGAGTCACACTTGAACCACAGTGGAGCTCCCTGTGATGGTGGGTTTGTAGCAGAAAACCATGTCGTTGTGGAGAGCTGCACTGATAAGTCATATAAAGGCCAGATTCCCCTTTTAAATGAAGAATTTTGCCTGGTCTTTATTTAACAGTTTGTGCACTTAAAGTGTACTTCCTCAAGGAAGTATTGAGAAGGTTTAGGGTTCGATTCAGGATTAGTACCTGGGTCATTCCTGGGATTCGGTAATATTTCAGTCTCCCAGAGTTTCTAAAGTGGTGGTTCACCAAAATTAATTGTTCGAAGCTTTTCACAATACTTTGGTATTGCCCTTTTAGACTTATATTCATTTACTTACTGCTCAAAAATAAATAAATAAAACTAACACTAGCTTCTCTGTTCTTGTTGTATTCTATTTATTTTTAGGCCTCTAACACTAGCCTGCTTTTTCTTTTTATTTATTATGTAATAAAAAAAAACCTTGATACGTGTTCTGCGTTAAGCTAAATGTCATAGCACTTACATGTTATTGCTCTTTTGTTGATTTTGATTGCGCTTTCATTGTCCTCTTTTGTAAGTCGCTTTGGATAAAAGCGTCTGCTAAATGTCTAAATGTAAATGTGAATAAAAAACAGACTTTAAAGTTATGTCCCTCAGTCTGAACTCAACCCCGTCACACTAACCATTCTACGCCCATAATAATTCAGACTCTGCTCATATGTGCCATTATTTACCAGAAATGACATCATTCAAGTCTCTTTGATTGTGGTGCAGAAAATAGAAGTATCATTCTTTTTATTCATATTTTTGAGGCATATTATAGTCAGGGAGGGTACTGGTACAAGCTTAACAACTCAACCCCATCACATAAATTTTTTCCACATTTTATTTTATTACATAAGTATATACAATGTACTTGTTTTATTGCTGCCATATATGGTCTGCTCTCCTAACTACATGAGGAGCAATGGCCATTTTGGGGAAAAAACCTCAAAATGGAGAAATACATATATGTCACAAATATATGTATTTCTCATTGTTACCGGGGTTGAATTATTGACTTCATTTAGTAATAATTTTAATGATTTTTTTTTTTTTTTTTTTTTTTTTTGCAGCTGAAAGTCAGTGTTGGGCATGCAGATATGTTTGACTATATGAGAGGCAAACAAAACCAAAAATTAAAATTGAAGGCAATGTATCCCTTCAAATGTGTTACAGACTTTAACCCCGTCACACCTTGTCACATTAATATTTTTGGAAAAATATAAGGAAGACAATTAAGCATGAAAGCAGTTATTGCTGATTAAGGACTAAAACAATAAAATAGTGGTTTTAGTTCTAAATTCAAAAAATATTTTTTTACAATAATAAAGCGGCCATAGACACAGAATTTGTATATATTTAGCTTCAGTCCTGTAAAAATGTGAAACATATGATAAATGTTACATTTGTTATCATTACAAAATCAGGGACACATGAACAGTACACTGTAAAAAGTTTTCACCAGATTCAACTTAGGTTTTTAGGTTCAGCAGCTGCCTTAAGTTTTTAAGTTAAATCAGCTTAAAACTACAAATCATCCTAACTTATTACAATAAAAATGAGTTGATATAACTTGTGAGTTTAAATGACTTAAGTTGATTTAACTTAAAGTCTTAAGGCAGCTGCTAAACTTACGTTTTTAATTGAAACTGGTGAAAACTTTTTACAGTGGAAGACGTTTGTTTTATAACAAGTTCTGTGTAAAATCCTTTTTAAACCATAAAAAAAGGCATCTCAATCTGAAAATAATAAATGGTCGGTAATGCCTGAGGTGGAAAAATATGATTGTTTGGAGGTTTGACAAGTGCCTAATTATGTGGAGCATTTATAAAATGAATCTGAATCTCAGAAATGACCCACCTACTAATTTGCAAGTTACTGTAACAACCATAGTAATTACATAGTATGGATATACAGAACCAAAAATATAAAAGATAATGATGCCAGGTTTCAGTGCATTTTTTTTTTGCCCCCAAATGTTTATTATATGAATAAAATTATTAAAACAATGATATTGTTATGGTGCTTTCACTCACCCAAGAAGTTTCGAGGGACCAAAAACCCTGTTTGGCCTTAAAGTAGTCTTGCTATTAAAGATCATGAGAAGGGGTTTGATTGGTCGGAGCTTGTGTTTGGCGGATGTATGTTGAGAGAGCACTCAGAGCCACAGCCTCATGCCTGCAGACATACACGCAGCCAGTGAGCAGTGAAGGCCGTGCAGCAGGGACACAGTCATGCAGGACTAAAAGGTACATTTCTGGTTCATAAGCATGTCCTGTCAAGGTTAATCCATTAGAGACGGGCCGTCTGACTGCCAGTCGCTGCCGTGGCCGTGGTATTCCCACTGAAAACATCTTACACAGAGACGGGAAGATGTTTTTTTGGCAGCTCATTCACTGTTCAGACTTACAATATGACCCATGTCTCCTTATCACTGATCTGAAGTCAGTATCATCAACAATTTGTGTTCTTCATACTAATGGCTGGTACCGATCTAGAGATCAAGGAAGCCAATAAAATGTAGATATAAACACACTTAAACACAGACAAATATCAACATGGTTTGGTTTCATCACTTTTAATAATATCAACTCATGTTGATTTGTTTTGTCAAATCTACATCATGATGAGAAAAGTAAATTGTGGCTTTGAGAGAAACTCTTAATTTCACTCCAGGTTTAAATAAATTAGTCAGGATGAATTAAAACCTGCATTATAATGAAGCACAAATTAAAAATTCACAACCGGTGTGACAAATATGCAGATTGGAATGGAAGATATGCTAATGAGATGTTATTTGAGTGTTTTCTGACCAGTGGCCATTAGGAGGGTAGCTGAGGGCACTGCACTGCTCCTGACACATGAACCCGGATAAACAACTGCAGGCTGGACTCCAGTCTATCAGCCTTATGCCTCTGGAGCTCTGAGGAGCTCATAAAAAAGTATTCTCTTTGTCGTGCCATTTCAGTTGGAATTACTTTTAGTATCACTTCTCACAGCACCCCCGAGACATCCTATCAGAAGACATTAACACAGGAGGTCTTACTAAAGTTCCCTGGCAAGACCTGTGGGGCAAAGGGGGCAACCGGATGAGGTGGCGTATAGAGGAGATAAGATACCCGTTTGTTTGTGAAGATAGCAGAAAAGAGATGCAATTTCAATATTTTTTTTTTTCTGACTGTAAATGATATCAGGTCATCCTATTTTACTTGATTTCTTTAGTTGCAACAGTAGAAATTACAAATGGGGCAACAAGTTGTCACATGTGCAAACCCCACACATTAAAATGTATTTGATCAACTTGAGATAAAGAAAGATTTTAGTTGATCATATTTTTCACAACCAAATGATTCCAAAAGGACAGAATGGATAACATGGCCACTAATTAAGAATACATTCACACAACTTATTAATTTAATTCGTTCTCTCATTTTAATTTAGTTCAATTGTAGTTTACCTAAAATGAGGAAACTAAATAATAAGTTGTGTTAAAGGCTTAGTTCATCCAACAATGAAAACAAGCTCATTATTTACTCACCCTCAAGGCATCCTAGGTGTATATGACTTCCTTCTTTCAGACAAATGCAATCGGAGTTATATTAAAAATTGTTCTGGCTCCTCCAAGCTTTGTAATGGCAATGGGCGGGTGTTTGTCTTCAATAGTCCAAAACAAGTCCAATAAAGTGCATCCATCCATAATAAAAACTGCTTCACATGGCTCTGGGGGGTGAATAAAGGCCTCCTATAGCGAACTGATGCGATTTTGTAAGAAAAATGTCCATATTTAAAATGTAATAAACACTTTTTTTCTAGCTTGCGCTAACAGTTGTACACAGAAGCTGCTCGGGTGGATGATGTAAGACGTCGGCGTTGCGCATCCGAGTGAACTGATGAATGCGGACGCACAGGAAAGAGAGCAAAACAAAACAACGGTCACGAATTAGAAGTACAAACAATAATTTGTAAAGAAAAATGTCAGAGGATTTCAATATAAGCCAAGAGGAGACTGATTTTCCTTTGCTAAAGTAAGGAAACTTTGCTTCATTTGATCTTGTGAACAAATGTTGCATGCGTCCTACGTCACCAGCCCACAACTGTTAGCGCAAGCTAGATTAAAGTGATTATTACATTTTAAATATGGATACAAAAACACATCGATTCGCTACAGGTGGCCTTTATTTACCAACCAGAGCTGTGTGAGGCACTTTTTATTATGGATGGATGCGCTTTATTGAACTTGTTTTGGATCGTTGAAGAGAAACACCTGCCCATTGCTATTATAAAGCTTGGACGAGCCAGAACAATTTTTAATATTGTTATTGAATAATTTTTAATAACTCTGATTGCATTCGTCTGAAAGAGGAAAGTCATATACACTTAGGATGCCTAGAGGATGAATAAATAATGGGCTACTTTTCCGTTTGGGGTGAACTATCTTATTTTTAATTTTTTTTTTCATTTGTCATGTGTCAAGCTTTGTGCAAAAGGACCAAAGCAAAGTTAGAAGCAGAAGAAAAGACTAATTTTGAACTGATGGTGGTGCTACAGATTTTGACTAAAAGATCCCCATACTGCTCAGGGAAATATTCAGACCCCTCCCAATCGATATATCAAATTTGACAACTTTCCTCGATCCCAGATAGATTCCTAAAAGAAACATTTTGGTAAGAAAAACAATACAGGCTTTACAACAAACAGCAATTACAGAGCCAAAGCATAGAAGCGACGTGTGCAACCTCAAAAACAGCAAAAGTACAAATGTAGATTCAAAGGTTATGACCAGATTTGATTCACAACAGCAGATGGGGATCATTGTGTTCCAAGGAATAACTGACATGTGACCTTGGACCACAAAACCAGTCATAAGTAGCACAGGTATTTGTACATTGTATGGGTCAAAATGATTGATTTCTTTTATGCCAAAAATCATTAAGATATTAAGTAAAGATCATGTTCCATTAAGATATTTTGTAAATTTACTACCATAAATATATCAAAACCTCATGTTTGATTAGTAATCTGCATTTCTAAGAGCTTAATTTGGACAACTTTAAAGGCTATCTTTTTCCTTATTAATATTTTTCGCACCCTCAGATTTCAGATTTTTTATTTTTTTTTTTGTATTTCCAAATATTGTCCTAATAAAGCATACATCAATGGAAAGCCTATTTATTCAGCTTTCAGATTATGTATACATCTCTATTTTGAAAAATTGACCCTTATGACTGGTTTTGTAGTCCAGGGTCACATATGTCTTTTTTTCTTTACCAGTTCTTTACCAGTATGTACCGAATTCTGTTCCTAATCTGCACAGAAAAGGACTTGGTCAAAATGACACTAACCATGTTTTTATAAAACACATAGTCTTGTTTGCCATTCTTGGCTTTAAATTTGTTCATGTGCTACCTGGGCCTAGGACAAAATTATTAGGGTTGGGACATATCTGCCCTGTGCTCATAAGCATGCTACAGTGTATTAGATGAGAACATTAGTGCCTTAGAAGGGCATAAAAAGACAGATCCCAAATATGGCATGGTAGTCCATCCTCAATGCATGTGCCAGATCTCACAGAACATGTTATACAGTTCTAGGGGCTATCATAGACTCCCTTATTAAAGAACAGTTATAATAGGTGCCTATGCACCTTCTATGCTTGGCCCATAATCTCTCGAGATCCAGGACATTTTCATGTCTTTAACTCCCCCCAAACCTCCTAAACCTCTGGTACCCTCAAGCCAAATCCATAACCCCTTAAATGAAAGTCTCAACGCACACATGGTGCACAAGGCCCACATATCCCTCTCAGGAGTGCGTTTCATGCAGCTGGGACAGGGTTCCATGCAGCAGAGAGTCTATTTCTGGAAAATTCTGTCATCCGTGTCAGTGTTAAGGTGCCATCATGGTGCCTGGGGTCACACACATGTACTTTAGCACCTTTTAAATCAGACGCCTTCTGTGATTGATGAAGTGAGCAAGGAGCATCTCGAAGACTCTGCGCACACATTCACACCTGCGATCCTTCTGTCCTATTGCAAGACCCTTCTTGTACATATAGGTAAGAGGGTAACACAAAGGCAATGCTCGAGATAAAAGATGCTACTCTATTTTATGAACCATTGCGTATTTCTATCACTAAGTAAGAGTGACAAGCCTTTGATGTTAGTGTTTAGCTCAGAAAACCTCAATCCATAATAATATGCATAGCTGCATCTGTAAAACGCTTCTGCCTCTGAGACATATTAATTCGCAGACTCACAAATGTTTTTGACAATTACACTGCCTCAAGTGGAGCATTTCCTCCTAAATTTGCTTCTCGCCGTTCTAAAGCAAAGCTATTAATTGTGTGCAGATGCGTTACCACCGCGTAACTTTTTTCCTCTTCCTGTTTTGCTTCAGTCATGTAATTGCAGTAGACAATCAGATGCCTGCTTTATGGGTGCATGGTAGAACTGTCACTTCCTGTTGGGTGCAGATAACACGGGAGCTGTCACAACCACTTACCCTGCGCTAATGCGCCCCACGCAGTGCTGATAGTTTCATTGAATCAATCAGGGTCTTCTGTTTTCCCAGCTTCACATCTCGCTTGGCATGCAGCTCTTTATCTTGTTAACGAGACATAATGAACAGTTGGTGAAAACTTCAGGCACTTCAGGGGACATGATGCAAACAAAATGCGAGCGCAGCCTGGCAAAGTCAATGTGTATCCATCTATCTATTGTGGTCTGTAGCTGTGTCAATGATGCAAGCCTGTTTCATTCTAGCAAAACCAGGAATCCATGTTCTTCTGTTGGAGCACTTAACTTTCCTGAAGAACAGGATGCACATCCTAAAACACTAAAGTTGCTACTCCTTGCGGTCCCTGCAGCCTTTTGGGAAAGCAATAGGTGGTTGGTTGACCTTGTGGCATGCTGCGAGATGAACCAGCATGTGAGAGCTAATGCCCCGTATCTCTTGAACTTTGACGTTTTGAGAGCTGCAAGGTAAACTAATTGCCAGAATTCAATGGATGAGCAGAAGCACAACTGAAATAAAAGAAGTCCTCCCATGAAGAGTGAATCGCCTTTAACTTTGCATTGAGGGCATAGGCCTAAAATAATTGGAGTGCCCTACACCTCCCGCTGTGGATCTTTCGTGACTTAAAACATCTTTCATCTTACTCAACTTTAAGCCAAAGCAATAGTGACCCCATGACACCTGAACCGATGTTTGAAAATGTGAAAAACTTCAGTTAAAATCTTCTTAAAGACCTCCATTCAGCAACGTCTGCTAGATGTGGTTTGGTCATCTTTTGTGGACGGAGAAGAGGCGATAAATTTCATTTTGATGAGGGAAGCCTCTTTCAGATTAGCCGCCCAATTAAATCTAGAGACAGAAATAAACAGGCAGACAGAGACTCCACTGTGGATATCTCCATTATCTGGTCACAAGGCCTGTTCTGATGACTGCAAGATTTCTGTCGCTTCTTCAGTTTGCTATCCCACAAACACACATTGCTTTGTTCCGCTGCGGTTCCTCTATGAACACACTGAATGTCAGATGGAAATTCTTCGAATTCTGCAAAAAAGGGGATATGTCATATATCCAGAAGGAGGACTCATAAAAAAAAAACACTGATCTGTTTTCTCTTTTTCATTTATTGGCACAGGATAACATTCTGTTGACATTAAAGTACACAAACTTGATCTTGAGAACAGCAGACATTTCATAAAGAAGGCTTACAGGAAAGGAAGTATAATAAAAAGAACAGAGGGAACTTTTTGTCAGCGTATGCACAGCAGATATGTAAACGTGCAAAAACACATCTCCCTTTCATAAGAAGAGGATTTTCCACCATAAAGGCTACAGACAGAGCAGCTCCAAACCATATTGGCCACATGTTGTACGTTGCATGAAGCACTCGGTTTCCCGAAAGATGTTTTGAGTCAACCTTTTATGATCAATGAAGCGGCTATGTTCTCAGGAACAAGTCTCCTAGAACACTTGAACACTTTTTGTGCGGTGAAAACAACGAACTTCTACAACAATGCCTCAATCGAAAACATTTTAAATATTGAAATCCTTTGACACAGCCAGTGATTTATATAACAGAAGTGGATTAAGTAGTTGAACACTTTAAGTGTCTAAAGAAATTCTCAGCTATCACAGAAGGGGATTTTGGGTTGTAGATGGAGTGAAAAGCACATGAAAATCAGAACACACCAGTGCTGTCTGTGCGGCTACAGCTGGTAGTCTGCCCACTGCCTCAGAGCAAGAATATGACATCCTGTCAAACCCCAGAGTACTGCCCACACCAGCGCCGAGACTAGGAGAATGAGGCGAACGGCAGAAGAAAATGCCAAATGAGGAAAGATGTGTGTGACTTAAAATGAGGGACATCCATGTTATCTTATTAATTAAGCAATGATTACCTTATGTGAAAAAGCTATTAATATATGTACTTATTTCATATTCAGGTATTATTTAAATTAACTGCTTTTCCATTAGCAAAAGTTTTATTTTATCACAGCCACTATTCTCATTGTTCATTCTGAGGTATTCCAAACCACATAATTTGAATAAACTTTCCACAAACTATACTCATTCTAAACACATAAAAAACTAATGGACATAAACTTGCTCACACAAAACAAATAAAAACAAAACAGACAAGACCTGCTTTACTTGTTCTGACTGTTTGGGTTAACATTACGGTTGTGGTGTAATACACCACATATTGTGACTGTCAGTTCTGGATTATTTGACAACCCACAAGTAGTTATGAAGGCTTTCAGTGGTGACCACTTGGGTAAACTCTGTTCCTCAAAACCACCACAGGAGGCAAATGGTGTCGTATGCCCGGATAGTGCTGGATATGATCAAACCACCTGGTGACATTCAGATATCGCTCTTTGTCCTGTACAGCCAATTCCACCTAGGAAAAAAGTAACAAAAAGTAACAGTGAACATTAAAGGAAAAAAGAAATGATTTTTTGCATGACACTACGAAGACATCTAGTACAATGACAACAAAAAGTACTTGCTGCTTAGACTTTCCTTCTTTTTACACCACTTCGCTGCCTTGGAATTATAAGGTTCTATCTGACTTTTCTGTCAAAATTGAGTTATTTAAATATTCTTATTCTGTGACAACGTATTTACATTTACATTATGTGATATTGCTTTTGTAAGTTTTTTTGTTTCTACAGAAGTCTACGAAATGCAAAAACTTTGAAGCTCAATGTTTCAAAAGTGCTTAAAATGCAGATAGAAAAAAAAAAATATATATATATAAATTATTCACACACATACAGTCAAGCCCGAAATTATTCATACCCCTGATTTAAAGTTACTTTTATTCAACCAGCAAGATTTTTTTTGACCGGAAATGACACAGGCTTCTCCCAAAAGATAATAAGACGATGTTCAAGAGGCACCATTGCGGAAAAAAAATATTACTCATCTTTTATTTACATTTGAACAAAAAGTGGCATGTCCAAAAAAAAGAAAAAAAGAAAAAAAAAAAAGCCTTTATTGGTTGGACCACTGAAAAACGTTAATGTTTTTGTCTGCTAACCATTTGTTCACCACTTTTGCTGTGTGTTTTGGGTCGTTGTCATGCTGAAATGTCCACTGGTGCCCAGGGCCAAGTTTCTCTGCAGACTGCCTGACTTGCCTTGTTGTTGAGAATTTTGATGTATTGCTCCTTTTTCATGGTGCCGTTTACTGTGATTAGGTTCCCTGGTCCACCGGCTGAAAAACAACCCCAAAACATTAGGTTCCCACCACCATGTTTGACAGTGGGGATGGTGTTCTTAGGGTTGACGGCTTCTCCTTTTTTATGCCAAATGAAGGCTACATCATTGTGGCCAAACAATTAAATTTTTGTTTCATCTGACCATAAAACTGAATACCAGATGAGCATTTGCAAAGGCCAAGCGGGTACCTTATCTGGAGAAGTGGTGTCCTCCTTGGTCTGCGTCCATGGAGTCCAGCGGTGTGCAGTGTCTGTTGGACTGTCTGCCTTGAGATGTTGCCACCAGCAGAGCCCAGATTCATCAGGATGGCCTTGGTGGTGATCCTTGGATTCTTTTTTTTTTTTTTTTACCTCTCTCACTATCCTCCTGGCCAGCACAGGTGTCACTTTTGGCTTCCGACCACGTCCTCTGAGATTTTTCACAGTGTGGAACGTCTGGTATTTTTCAATAATACTTTGCACTGTAGCCACTGGAACTTCAAAACATTTAGATATGGTCTTATAGCCCTTTCCTGACTTGAACAGATGCAATGCGCAGCCGCAGGTCCTCAATGAGCTCCTTTGTCTTAGCCATGACTGTCCACAAGCAGAGAGCTTCTGTTTTTCACCTGTTGAGTTTAATTAAAACAGCTGTTCCAATGAATCAGGGTAATTAGGATGCTTTAGAACAGCTTAGACTATTTGGAATGGTATAGAACTTTGGATTTTCCCATAGACTGTGACAGTTTGCAAAGGGTATGAATAATTTTGGACATGCCACTTGTTGTTCAAATGTAAATAAAAGCTGAGAAATATTTTTTTTCCACAATGATGCCTCTTGTACATCGTCTTATTACCTTTTGGGAGAAGCCTGTGTTATTTCTGGTCAAAAAAACAACAACTTGCTGGTTGAATAAAAGTAACTTTTAAGAATTTGCCAGGGGTAGGAATAATTTCGGGCTTGACTGTATATAAAAAAAAGGCTACATATGCTGCAAAGCTTTAAGAATGACATCTGCAAATTTATGTGGGATTCCCTCTCGAAATAGCAACAATTTAGCAACTAATTTCAGAAGAACCCTCTGTGATTTAATTCTGGAAGTACAGAAAAGGAAAGAAAATGTATTTCTCTACCAGTAGCGGATGAGTTTTTGATTAATTTAATGAAAAAAGGATAAGAAAAAGATGGTGTTATTCGGTACACCCTAGTTTTAAGAAAAGTTCCATAGATTGACGGTGAGTGCATTTTCATTCAATTTGCCTTGTTAGAAAAAGAAACAAAGAATGTTGCATTTTTATGAATGGTGTTATATAATATTTTATCTGTGTTTACAATGGTTTTCAAAACAGTTTTCTGTGCTATAGTGCCACCAATCTCACCCTCTTGCACAACAGCAGTGCCTCCGGGAAAGCAATCTAATGCCGCCTTCATGTGCTATCGGAACTATCATAAATGCGAGTTTCCTAGTTGGAAATTAGACATAAATGGCCTCTCAAGTCATATTTACAATTGGGAAACTCAGAGATAATTTTGATACCTGAGTTTCTGAGTTGGGCAGGCAATAAATATAAAACATTGCAGATGAGAAATACATAGCTGTAGTACTATACAATTGTATTAGTTTTTCCCATAACTTCTACACTGCTTTTTCCTGAAGTTATAGTCATGTATATTTGCGTATATAAACAACCATTTTATGCATATTGTATTATTGAACACAATGAAAATAGCATTTATTTGACCAGAATTTGGGAATCTTCAGCCAGCTGTATATTTATATGGTTACCAATGAATGGGATGTTACGTACTTACTCAAAACCTGCTGGGTATTTACTAAATATCTACTATAGCTTAATCAAGCTGAGTGTGAAAGGCCCTTTATCTTGGACATTCTTCTTTCAGTTGACTATAGTATAAATATACTTTCTGGCTATCAGACTAAACACCATGTTTGTTAAAAGCCTAACACTGTCCATTATACAGCCAAAAACAAATAAAAGAAAAGAAGGGAAATCTATTTTTTGTTTTATTTTAGAAACTGTTCATCTAACTGACCTTATCTTCAGGAGATTTAAACTGAGTGACACACTAATGCCTTCTGGGTAATGACAACTCTCTGTCAGTCATTTAGTCAGTCAGTTACAAACACTGACATGGAGAGATGTGATCTTCTGTTCTCTTTCTCTCTCATTATCATTTAATCCCTTTCTTCCTTTCTCCATGGGCTCCTTCAGGCTCCTTAAACTTCCTTGGCTGCTGTCCTGGGAAATGACATCACTACATGTCTCATCTTTTCTGCCGTGTCAGGTTTCTCCTGTGCTTTAAGCATCTTACTGTTTTAATTGGGCGCTCTGCATCACTTCTCTCAAACGATTGAAGTTCACCGCTGAGGGACTTACAACAATGTGGTGAATGCCGTAATACATGAGGATGTCTGCCAGGGTGAAGACGTTCCCAGCCAGGTAAACTCTGTCCTCCAGGTACTGGTTAAGATCCTGCAAGGGAAGTATAAAAGGATGTCACTCTGGGCCTGCTGCTCTGCCAAAAATGGGAATTTTGGAGGGTTAATGGCAATTCTAAAGGCCAGCATAAGAATAAAGAAATAAAACATGAACAGAATAAAAGCTTGCTCTAAACAAAGCACACTGTCTGGTACACTGACAAGGAAATTGTTTCATGAATAGTTTAGCAGGATCACCGACATATAAAAGCACTGTTACTGTTAGAACACTGTTGTTCCATTTACTGCAGTTTAAAGAGATCACAGCTGCTGGCAATTTAACAGGGCCCTAGACAGAGAATAAAATGAGCACATACTACACTTTGCAGACTTTTTAAGTAGAATTTGCACCCATTTAAAATCTAGTTGCATCAGTATGTGTAGTGCTGGGCGATATGGAAAAATCATGTATCACGATATGGATTATTTTATATCACGATAACGATATATATCACGATATACCAAAATAAAGTACGTTTTCAGTTATTCTCTGAAAAGTTTGACAAAAATATCATTGCATAATTTTTTTGCAACTTTATTTTTATTTGTTATTTGAAGTGACATTTAACTGAACTGTCACAAATGAGAAAAATACATTTTAGTGCAGCAATATAAATGTATCAAATGACAATAGATGTGGTGGAGGTAGAGCTACAGTAGCCTTCACATTTTTTATCCACATCATAGTTAAATAGTATTATCAAAATAAACTATTTTTTTATTTTTTATTATTTTCAACCTTGTAGTGCAAAGTTTGCAAACCAAAATAAAGTATCAGGCCTGTTTCACACATACTCCGTCTGCAGTGCGGCTGCAGTCCGTGTGCGTTATGTATGCGGTGCAGAGGCAGCACGGACTCGTTTTGCTTCCACACAGGACGCGTTTGCAGTCCGTTCCTAATCCGCGGGTGTTTAGCACAAACACACCATTTATCCGTTATTTTAATTTCAAATCCAAACGTGCTTTTTCAGCATTGGGATACTCTTTTATCACAGTACACTAATACAATAATACTAGACATATTCACGTTTAAACTCAACGTATTATAAACAACGTAGGCTATTATTTAATGCACTTGACTTCTAGATTTGTTTATTAAGTTGCTCAAGCAAGTTGCAACACATTTAAACAGCATAGGTAGGCTATAGCTTCCTTTTCATATTGAAATTGGGCTATCACAAATATTTTAAATTAAAACTTACCACAGACAAGCAGTCGGCTCTCTGTGCCTTTCTTTCGTATTAAATCTTTATTAAAAACCATATTTTAAAGAACTTTTCTACCTGGACAAGTGCATCTATTATGTTGCCTTTTTTATTTAAAACTGCACTATTTTAAACCTAGCCAAAAAGCCACGTGTTGACTGTGAAACACAGTAGACTGCATTTATGGTACATTTCCGTGTCAATCCATGTTCATTTTTACAGCGAACAATGCGCTGTCACTTTAATTCAGCGCATGCAGCGCAGCAAAAACAGACTCTGTGCCGGAAGGATCGCTCCACTGCTGCAAACGCAGCGCTTCTGGAACGCACTACCGGACAGCAACCACGTGCAGTGTGAACGATCTGATCCGTTAACATGGGTGCGGAAAAAAATACGCAACGCATACGCACTGCAGACGAAGTATGTGTGAAGCGTCGGGCGCGGAAACAGTCTTTTGGCAGAGTTTGCACATGACTGTCTTCTGCTCCGTGTCGGAGCTCTTGAAGCCAAAATGCAACAAAATCACTGACGTATCCCCACGTGTCGGTAAAAGTACTTATTGTCTGCTGCCTGCGTAGCAGTTTCAGTTTGTTGCGACTCGATCCGGGCATTCATCTTCAACCTCTTGCGTCTCCATTAGGCACTCACGAGTTAAAGCATGTCGCAACAACGTAAAGCGTCACGTCGCACAAGACGGAGTTTCTTTGTCAAAAAGTTCGTTTTTATTCTTGATTATCACTTATAGGGTAGAGTATGCATTGCACAGCAACAAGACACTATCATACATTTGTCATAGCCTATTTAATGCAATATTTTCTTTAGTAATTGATAAAATTAGGTTAGAGACGATAGAAACGATAGAAGAGAAATAGGACGATAGACACTTTTCTATCGTCCCCACGATATATATCGTCATATCGCCCAGCACTAAGTATGTGGTATATCAGATTCACCACAATGAGACGTTTGTTAATTGCATATTTAAACCGCATGCGAGTGTTTCTTTCACTGCTATATGGCATCCTTCTGCTGTTTGCTTTGCTCACCGTATGCAAAAAAAAAAAACTCAACCCGCAGCCTGTGATGACTAAGTTAATCAGTCTTAAACTCCCTGCACAGCAAGTTATTATTGCATTTATGGAAATTTGGCAACATGGACCCTTCATTTTTGAAACCTAAATCAGCCTTATTAACGTCTAATTGTTCATATGACATATTCAGTCATGTTGTAATAAATAGTATTCCAAAAGCATCAATGTTTTAATAGAAGTCTCTTATGCTAATCAAGTCTACATTTGATTAAACATCAATGTAGTGAAATATTACAACTTTTTTTTATCTTAATATACTGTATTTTAAAATGCTGAACATACTTCAGGATTCAGTGTCACGTGATCCTTTAGAAATCACTGTAAAATGTGGATTTGCTGCTCAAGAAGAATGTTTCTATTATGATCACTGTTGAAAACATTCGATTCTTTTATTTATTTGAAATAAAAGTCTTCTGTAATTATACATGTCTTTATGTTCACTTTTGATCAATTTAATGCATCCTTACTGGATAAAGTATTAATTTCTTTATAATTAATAATTAAAAATTGTGGTGTATATATTAAATATTGATGTATTTTATCATTGCTGTTACCCCCATTTGATAAATAACAGTAAGGCTTAGTGTTACACTCAGTTTACCACAGTTAAAAAAGGTCCATTATGCATTGTGCTTAAGAACACCCACTTTCTGCTTGTTGCTTTCTTGATCACTTTAAATGTAGCTCATCCAATCTACTTTTATAAAAGCATGTCTGTATTATAAAAGGCCTCTTAAGAATGGAAGAACTAAAGGTTGGAAGCAGTGACTCTAAAATTAAGTCACATCTTATTTTAGGGACCAATTCTTGCTATTAACTAGCTGCTTATTAACATTCATATGACTAGCATACTGGCTGTTTATTAGTACATAACAATGACCTTAAAATAAAATGTGACCAAATTAATTGTAATATATTGTATTAAGGGTGTCAGACATACAAGTGTGTGTGCTTGTCTGAGTGTGTGTAAAGAGTGGCTGATTTGAACACTGTTCACTGCCTCCATTAGCCCTCAAGACGCTATGCTGTATTGTGCACAAGTGCTGAAGATGCTCCTGTCCCCTGAGACCTGCACAGACACACACACACGCACACACACACGCACACACACACACACACACACACACACACACACACACACACACACACACACACACACACACACACATGTTGGGTTTACATGTTTTATGGGGACATTCCATCGGCATAATGGTTTTCATACTGTACAAACCGTACTTTCTATCGCCCTACACCTACCCTACACCTAAACCTAGCCCTCACAGGAGATTGTGCACACTTTTACTTCCTCAAAAAAACTCATTGTGCATGATTTATAAGCCTGTTTCCTCATGGGGACCTGAGAAATGTCCCCACAAGGTCAAAATCTACTGGTATTCCTATCCTTGTGGGGACATTTGGTCCCCACAACGTGATGAATACCAGGTACACACACACACACACCCACGCACGCACGCACACACACACACACACACACACACACACACACACACACACACACACACACACACACACACACACACTACAGCAGGGGTGGTGTGTGTGTGTATCTAGGCTTTGCAAAGTTTTACATCAAATTCACTATTTTTTTTCCCAAGGAAGAGTGGATGGACAGCCTACAGACACATCTGTGTTATGCTGGACCATGCTGAATTATGAGATGTTGGCCAGGGGGTTTATATATTCTGTTTGAAATGAAGCTCAACATTGTGCACAGTTCTGCACACAATTGTACCAACTGATATGATTTTATTATGACTACTATATACCAAGAATGAGCAACATGTTTTCAACATTTGGTTTTAAAGGGATTGTTCACGCCAAAAAAATGCAAATTGTCATCATTTTCTAACCTTCACATCATTTCCAAACCCATATGACTCCCTTCATCTTTATCTTTGCTTTTTAATGAAAAACAAGTATGGTTAAATTTCATTTTTTTCTTATTCCATGTGCTCTATGGATGTGTCTTGATTAATGTTTATACAGGCATAAAAGCCTGAATAAAATGTTCATCATGTAAAGCTGTTCCAGGGGTGCAAATAAGTGGTCCGCATGCGCAACAAAAATATGAAAATGCGCTTAGTTCAGAGTGCGTATTTGTGTACCGACATGTGCTGTTATTGCACAATTACCATTTTAGATCGACAAACTGTAATACTGTATACGTTTTCTATTTGAACTGAAAGCATCATTCTAGGCTTTTCACTGCCATTTTCAAAGCACAATGCAAACATGCACAACATTTCTGAAAATCTGTCTCTTCACTGAACGCTTTTTAATAATAAAAAAATAAAAACTTTGAAAATGATGAAAATTCACAAAGTAAATATCATTTTTAGGTTTACTATAAAATAATTTAATTTTTTTTTACACACATTTTATTTTAAGAAATAATATTATTATCGCACTTTACTATTTTGTTTATTTTATTAAAAAAATTTAATAAAAAATAAAGTCCAAAGATATTATCATCACTATTACTAAAGGTCCCATATTGTCAAAATCGAAATTTCCTAGCTTTTTTCATGATAACTGAGGTCTAGGGGCTATGTAACTACCATATGAGTTTCAAAACAGTCAATCCACAGTAAACTGCACACAGCCTGCTTAAAGTAGCTGTTCATTTTCACGAGCCACTGTGACTTCCGCAAAGATGTGACGTCCGATCTACTCAGTCATCGCCTTCAGTCACCACCCCGAGCACCAATCACGTCCCACACCTCCTTTTGTCAAACCCAGACAATATCGTGTCCATAACATTGCTAAGCAACTACAACACGAAAACAAGTCGAGAAAACCCTGTTCAGTCTATAGATGTCGAAACCAACCAGTTTTTGACAGAGCACCTAAAAAAGGAGCTGTAAAAATATATTGAGATGGATTTTGGCACTTATACCGCAAATATATATTCTTAAGGACATCAACAACTAAAATAAACCTCCAGAAATGTGTACAATATGGGACCTTTACATTTTTTTGAGTTATATTTAATGGGTCGTGCTATGTGTAGTGTGAGGACCAAACCAAATCTCCAGGTTCTCTTATGAGAACCAGGCTTAAAAAGTTATGTGCACCCCTGGTTATATCTTAGAAGAGAATGCTTGATTTATATAGATTATTTTACCAATGTTTTGGTTGGTAAACAGAAATTTCTCAGGTTTCATTAAAAACATACTTTTTAAATGTGTTTTTATGTCTTTTTGTTTAGAAAATGAATCAAATTCTACTGGGTTTTGTACAACATGAGGGTGAGTAAATTATAAACATTTATCTATTAAAGCTGTACAAACAGTGAAAAATAGAGACAAATAATGTTAAATAGGGCTCTAGATTGACAGTATTACTAGGGAGGCAACTGGCTCCTAAAATAAAATATTTAGAAGCCAAATATCTAAATTGCTCAATATACAGTGGGTACGGAAAGTATTCAGACCCCCTTAAATGTTTCACTCTTTGTTATATTGCAGCCATTTGCTGAAATCATTTAAGTTCATTTTTTTTCCTCATTAATGTACACACAGCACCCCATATTGACAGAAAAACACAGAATTGTTGACATTTTTGCAGATTTATTAAAAAAAGAAAAACTGAAATATCACATGGTCCTAAGTATTCAGACCATTTGCTGTGACACTCATATATTTAACTCAGGTGCTGTCCATTTCTTCTGATCATCCTTGAGATGGTTCTACACCTTCATTTGAGTCCAGCTGTGTTGGATTATACTGGAAAGCCACACACCTGTCCTTACAGCTCACAGCGCATGTCAGAGCAAATGAGAATCATGAGGTCAAAGGAACTGCCTGAAGAGCTCAGAGACAGAATTGTGGCAAGGCACAGATCTGGCCAAGGTTACAAAAAAAATTCTACTGCACTTAAGGTTCCTAAGAGCACAGTGGCCTCCATAATCCTTAAATGGAAGTAGTTTGGGATGACCAGAACCCTTCCTAGAGCTGGCCGTCCAGCCAAACTAAGCTATCGGGGGAGAAGAGCCTTGGTGAGAGAGGTAAAGAAGAACCCAAAGATCACTGTGGCTGAGCTCCAGAGATGCAGTCGGGAGTAGAGGTCAACCGATATATCGTTCATATTTGCCATTTTTTAATATATCAGCATCAGCCGATATCAGTGTTTAGTAGCGCCGATTTAAAGTCAGGCACGTCCGCAGGCAGCACCGTGTTATTGGTGAGGTGCAACGTGCTGCTGTGAAGGACCCCAAGCCAAAACTTTTGTAAGATTCAATAACAGTTCTAAGAGATGAAGGTAAGGCTTACATTCTGATATTTCAAAGTCCCTTGGCCATATATTTATTATATATTACTAGTAAACTATTAAGTGTTGCTTTCACTTAGTGAAAGAAAAAATGAATAGCGTAGAACCGTCAGGAACTGGCATATGCTACAGCTGGATGAAGGTTTGCTTACTTGCAGTTAAGTTTAAGGACTGTAGTCGAAAACTATTAGCAGCTTGCTAACATATTAGCCCCAGTGTTATGTTTTGTTTTATTTTTCCTGTATCCGAGTCGGAGAATTTCACTCTGTGCGTGGGGTGGAGAAGGCAGCAGCGTTGTGATTGAGGGCTACGTTACTCCGCTTACTCGGAGACATTGATGCACGGATGGTGGTTATATCCACAGGTGCTGCGGATAATCCGCGGGTCGGGTAATAAAAAATGCATTCTAATTACTTGTGGGTGGGTCGCGGGTGGATGAGATAATGATGCAAACATTCACTAAATTTTCTAAAATCTGAACCTGGGTTATGTGGTGAGGACCGTGGCGCCAGCTTCCTGTTAAATATATTTTGATGATTGCACCTGATGCGCCCGCACCATCCTCTCCGTCACCCCAGATACTGCGAGATTATACCTATGGTCACGTCCAGATGTCAGTAAACGTTATTTTTTTCAGCATGGATTTGGCTTAAAAGCACGAGTGATTAAGGCTATATAAGTGTGCAGCAATGTGCAGATCAGCTGTTAAAATGAACCATCCATTCATCATATCAGCATGCAAAACTAAGAATTAGAATATTTGTAATAGGAAGATCGTGTGCGGTTAGCTAAATCAGAGAAAAATATAGGTGCGGGTGGGTGGCGGTCGGATTACACTATTGCCTGATTTTGCTTTATTTCGTCGTCTAAAGTAAGATTTTGCTCTCTTTTTTCGTCAGAAGTAGTCTGAAACAAGTCAAAACTGAGCCGCTGTGCATCTCCATTTAAACAGCGTTGTTTCGTTTATGAATGAACGTGCGTTTTTAAACGAATCTAGTGAAATGATTCAATTTTCCATACATAAAGTCACTCGCTTTATTCAGGAATGAATCAGCTGTTCAAACGAATCAAATGAATGATATGATTCAGTAATTAAATCAGCGTTTTGCCGCCACCTGCTGGCAGATCCTTTCAGTTATATAAATCATTTAATATTTCTGTATTCAAAATTGTATATTTAAAACATTAATCTCAACATTAATCTCAGCTCTAAAACTTTTATGTAAATGATTGACAGTTTTTTATATTATCTGTTATATATTTATAATACTTGGTCAGTTTAATTTGTTTGGTTAACTTTGGTTAAATCTTTTATTTTAATACTGTGCAGTGCACAAAATTAAGATCTGAGAGATGGTTCAAGTCAGTGTTTAGTGTTCATGATGTTAAGTTTAGAAATGATGTGCATCCACTTATTATTAGTGTGACATTTTAACATGCAAATAAAGGGGAGAACTTCAAGATATCTGCCCTAAAAATCGGCCAAAAAAATGGGCACCACATATCGGCCATCGGCTGACCCTGACCTCTAAACATTGGCATCGGTTACAGAAAAACCCATATCGGTCGATCTCTAGTCGGGAGATGGGAGAAAGTTGTAAAAAGTCAACCATCACTGCAGCCCTCCACCAGTCAGGGCTTTATGGCAGAGTGGCCTGACGGAAGCCTCTCCTCAGTGCAAGACACATGAAAGCCTGCATGGAGTTTGCTAAAAAACACCTGAAGGACTCCAAGATGGTGAGAAATAAGATTCTCTGGTCTGATGAGACCAAGATAGAACTTTTTGGCCTTAATTCTAAACGGTATGTGTGAAGAAAACCAGGCACTGCTCATCATCTGTCCAATACAGTCCCAACAGTGAAGCATGGTGGTGGCAGCATCATGCTGTGGGGGTGTTTTTCAGCTGCAGGGAAGGACGACTGGTTGCAATCGACGGAAAGATGAATGAGGCCAAGTACAGGGATATCCTGGACGAAAACCTTCTCCAGAGTGCTCAGGACCTCAGACTGGGCCGAATGTTTACCTTCCAACAAGACAATGGCCCTAAGCACACAGCTAAAAGAACGAAGGAGTGGCTTCACAACAACTCCGTGACTGTTCTTGAACGGCCCAGCCAGAGCCCTGACTTAAACCCAATTGAGCATCTCTGGAGAGACCTAAAAATGGCTGTCCACCAACATTTACCATCCAACCTGACAGAACTGGAGAGGATCTGCAAGGAGGAAGGGCAGAGAATCCCCAAATCCAGGTGTGAAAAACTTGTTGCATCTTTCCCCAAAAGACTCACGGCTGTATTAGATCAAAAGGGTGCTTCTACTAAATACAGAGCAAAGGGTCTGAATACTTAGGACCATGTGATATTTCAGTTTTTCTTTTTTAGTAAATCTGCAAAAAATGTCAACAATTCTGTGTTTTTCTGTCAATATTGGGTGCTGTGTGTACATTAATGAGGAAAAAAATGAAATTAAATTATTTCAGCAAATGGTTGCAATATAACAAAGAGTGAAACATTTAAGGGGGTCTGAATACTTTCCGTACCCACTGTAGACGACTCTGTTACCTTAAAGTTTTACTCTAAAACAAAGCACTCTCTTAAAGTCAATTCAACTCTGTTTCTTTTAAAATACATCCGTTCAGGATTAGATTTATTGTGGTCACTGTAAACTTTGGTGTCTATTCCTGTCAGCTGCAGGAGAAACTCCAAAAACTCCTGCTTTAAATGTTGTGATCCTGCCTTACAGAGTGCTGTGAGTTGGTCAGACAGTACGTGCCGTGGGCATTACGTCAGCCCTTCATTACGGTTTAAACTGCCACTATTAACCAGCGATCAGCAGCACTCTGCTCCAGACCCATGCTCAGACAGCCCTATGCCACACACTGACAGCTACTGCCGAGAGGCGTCGTCCTGCTGAGTGCCTGTGTTAACGAGACTGCCTCTCACTGTCCACAGACAGACGTTTTCTACCTTTAATCCCTTCTGAACTGATCTCAAGACAGTGTGTGACCCCTTCTACCCTCAGCATGTCAATTAAAGCCCATCTGACAGACTGCAGTGTGGATGATTCAGATCCAAAACTCCAATGATTTATTGAGAAACCCCTGTGACCTCACAGATGCTGAGTTTGGAGCGACATTCTTTTTTTTAGACACTCAATTGATTCAATGAGAGGATGTCATGTCAATGTTTCCAAACTGTTTTAGATGTAAGTCTTCATAAATGACGTGGGTATAGACATTGGTAAATATATAATAACGGAGAGTCTATTTACACAAAGTGCAAATAGCCCACCCTGTTAGTAGAGGCTATTTACACTAACTACGCCCATCAATGTGTGATTGGGGTAGTCAACACTATAAAAGACAATTGTCAAACAAACTTTAGTGGTGTAGATGGTAAAGTGCATGCTGTAGGCGCAATTGACCTAAGTTTGAATCTGCCTTTTTCCAAACTTTTTTTCTCCCTTTTTAAATCTCATATCATATCAGAAAGGCATACAGTTGCAATCAACTGAGACTGCAGTACTTTACAAATTATTTTTGCTCTTTCTGAAGATCCAGGACTAAATTGCATCTACAACAGTTTTCTGGCATATTAAAAGTGATAATGTCAATTAGGCTTGTGCCGGTATTCGGTAATGCGATAAATCGCGGTAATGAATATGCACGATATTGTTATCGCGGGCACTTCAAAATACCTTGAAAAATAATAGATCCGAATTTATATTTTTAGAACGCGCATTAGCTTATTTTCCATCAACCGCTTGAAGAAACACTGCGTATATGCTGCGCAGAACTGATGCGCACTCTGATGTAAACAATCCCCACATGTAGAAGCACTGTGTGCACGCAGTGCACGCCGCCGCTGCCACCGCACTCTAATCCTCACACGAAGAAGAAGCATGGCGGAAGGAGGAACGCTGCCGACAATTTATCCCCCTTCAAAAAGGGTAAAGTCAGAGGTTTGGAAATATTTTGGGTTCCAAAAAAAATGCAGAGGGATTGCTGATCGAAGACGGTTTCCCTTTGTGTAAAACATGTGGACGGAAAGTGGCTGCTAAACACGAGAACACGTCTAACATGTTCGCTCATATTCGCGACAACCATCCACTGCAATTCAGGGAGATAAAGGTAAGACACTTCATTTCTCATGCTGAATACCACATAAAACAACTATTTGAAAGACAAGATGGCAAAATTACGTTAACTTATTTCCATTTGCTGCATGTTGCTTGCTTCCATGTAACGTTAGTTTAAGAGTTAGCATGAACTCCACTTTCTACACTTAAGTTTGCGTCTCGTATTTTAACAACAAAATACAATACTCAGCTAAAAGTAAGTTCTGTAATTAATAATGGAAGTTAGGCAGAATAATTTGATTTTAAGTTAAAAAAGGAATGCAACACAATCATACATTTTCACACAGTGCGAGTAAACTTGATGTTTACAAGAGAGTACAAGTAAAGTGCAAAACTTAAGCTCATCATCGTGTGGTTTCTATTACTAAAATATAGTATGAAATGACAGATGCATTTAGTTGAAAGTTGGAACTTGGGTTATTTTTAATCTAAAAACAAAAAAACGAAAATATACTTTGCTTGTATTCTCTGTCTGAACAGCGTCTTTTATTTAAATTATCAGAGGTATGAAGTAATATTTTTCATTCCTATTTTACAGAGTGGCCATGCATCTAGCAGTGCTGGTTCATCTTCAGCTGAAGCCATCGTTCAGCCAACAGTTCAAGAGGCATTCCAGCGTCAGGCTTCATATGGACCTTCATCTCATCGGGCCAAGGAAATCAATCATGCCATAGCATACTGTATTGCTAAAGACATGATCCACATTCACTTTGATATAATTGCTCAAGTTTACTTTTATATTGTGTATTGTTTTATTTATATTTATTTGTATTTAAATGTTTGAAGTACTTTTAGTTAATTAAAAAGTTATTAAAGTTACTAAGTTGACGAAACTGAAGTTTTTTGTGTTTTTTTTACCTGTTTCTCTTGTAAAATTACAATATCGTGATAATACCGTATACCGTGCTAAAAGCTCAATCAATTAATCGCAGCATGAAAATGTGATACCGGCACATGCCTAATGTCAATATATAATGTAATGTTTTTGAGTTATAGGATTTTTTAATAACACAGCTATGTCAGAATTATTCAACCCCTATTCAACATTGCTGTTTTAAGACAGTTATTTTTATGGTCAGGAACAAAATTGTTTTAAAACATAATTAAGCCTTTACAAACTTATAAAAAAAAAAAAAAAAATAGCTTGGGGTGTTACACATAGCATACCTTTAGCCCATACATGTGCTGAAGGTGAGTAGCAAATATGGTACAGTCAACAGAGAGCTCACACAAAATCAATAGAGAAGAAATAGTTTGCTATCTTAGAAAGTCTTCCTTAGATTAAAGTGTGTTGAACCAGAAAACCTTTGAGGGTGTTGAACAAAAAAGCACAATATCATAAAATGTTTGATCAGATCAACTGAGAAAAACTTGCAATGTACAGCCAAAGACTTGCAAGACGACCAGACGGAAGGAGGAAAAATATTTCAGTGCTGTGTATAAGAAGGACAATAGACAATTATGGTCTTCATGCTGAGGAATCTTGCTGAATACCACTCTTGACCAAGAAGAACAAAAAGCTGACTTGAACATGCTAAAATTCATTTAGTTAGACCTGTGGAGTTCTGGAATAATGTTTTATGGAGTGATGTGACCAAACTGGAACTTTTTTGGATGTATGGATCAGAGGTATGTCTGGTGCAAAAAAGACAAAGCTTATAAGCAGAAGAACACCATCTCCATCATCAAACATGGAGGTGGGCCAGTCCTGTTATGGGGTTGTTTTACTGTAGCATGAAGTGGAAAACATGACCAATACAAATGATATCATGGATTTATTAAAGTACCACACCATTTTGGCAAACATTGTGATGCCTTTTGTGCAATGTCTGAAGCTAATAATCAATGGACTTTGCTGCAGGACAATCATCCCAAAGTATACATTCAAATCTACTTATGCTTGGTTCAAGGATCAGTTATAGAATGTTTTTAAGTGGCCTGTTCAGTTTCCAGATGTAATTCTCATTGAAAATACATGGTTGAATTTGAAGCAAGCAGTGGCAAAGTAAAAAACAAAGATTATCAGTGATCTGAAAGCTTTTTCAGGGGAGGAATGGCCCAAGATTGCAGCAGAAAGGTGACAGAAGCATCTAAGCACTTCCAGGCAGTGTTTATTGGTGGTTTTAAAGAATAAAAGATTCTACACCAAATTTACTTTCAAGGGTTTGAATAATTTTGAACATGAATGTTAGAGCCAATTCGATTTTTTTTTAATTATTCATCAACTTACGTTCTCAGAATTACTCAAATGTGTCTTAATAAACTTTCTTTAATAGTTTACTGATGCCTTTGTTTAATTGTTTTCACAAAATGTTGTTCTCTGTAGCAAAATGTCTTGCAGGTCAAGGGGGTTGAATAATTTTGATTGCAACTGTATATTTTCAATAATAATCAAAAAGTTTACAATAAAGTATCGGGTAGGGTTATGGCATCCATTTAATAATTTGAATTGAAATTATAATTTACACTTAATACATTATTATCGCATACTGTTTTATAATGTACTACAATACTGAGGTGCAGACAAGTGCCATTATCTGCAATAAGTAATATACATAGCAGTAAATTCTGCCATTTTAACTTACTGTAAATAGAATCTATAGCTATTTGCACTTAGTATAAATAACATATCGTTATAAAAACTGCAATTTTCACTTAGTGTAAATAGAAAGCATTGCTATTAGCACTTAGTGGACATAGTATCTATCACTAAGAAAATATGTTTTTTACACTTGATGCAAATAGCCGCTGCCACATAATAATGGCAATCCATGCAGGATTCTGGACACTTCTTAAAGGTCCCATATTGTCAAAATCGAAATTTCCTGGCTTTTTTCATGATAACTGAGGTCTAGGGGCTATGTAACTACCATATGAGTTTCAAAACAGTCAATCCACAGTAAACTGCACACAGCCTGCTTAAAGTAGCTGTTCATTTTCACGAGCCACTGTGACTTCCGCAAAGATGTGACGTCCGATCTACTCAGTCACCGCCTTCAGTCACCGCCTTCAGTCACCACCCCGATCACCAATCACGTCCCACACCTCCTTTTGTCAAACCCAGACAATATCGTGTCCATAACATTGCTAAGCAACAACAACACGGAAACTAATCTAGAAAACCCTGTTCAGTCGATAGATGTCGAAACTACATCATTGCACAGGCTTCAGAACAACGTGAATATAAGAGACCACTGGCACGTCAACTTCAGCCTCTTTCACACAGCGATTCCGGTAAATACACGGATAATGTTTCCCATGATTTGTTCCAGAATTGTTTAATTTGGTTCATTCACAGTTGTTTTCCGGAATCTGTGCGTGCTTTACACACAACCCATTAAGACATGTGACGTTTGGATGTGAGATGTAATGCGACGCGTACGTTTCACTAAACTGAAACTAACCTGAACAAACTGTGCTTCAGCGCTGATAGTGAGGAGCTGGCTCTGCCCGATCGCCGCTTCATTCCACTTTGCACGTATTTTTTTTGTCGTGAAGAGTCGCAGGGTAACGTGCATCATCACTACAACACTGCCTTTATGGTTCTGGCTTTTGTTCACACAGCGCTCGTTCCCGTAATTTTCCAGAATCAGCGTGCATTGTGAAAGGGGCTTTACTAAAGCAACAGTTATGTAGCTTACTGCATTCGGTGTTTGAAAAAGAAAAAACATTAATGATCATTCTGAAATATCTTGTTGAGTATCAGCAGGCTAGGCTCTCTCTATGGCTCTGGGTTCGGCTACAACGATACATGACCGTAGTTACCTGTGATTGACCTGGCTGTGCGTCACTCAGAAAACAACAGGCCAATCAGAAGAGAGGCTCATGAATATTAATTAGGGCCAAAAATGGGCCAAAATCGACCTGTTTTTGACAGAGCTCCTAAAAAAAGGAGCTGTAAAAATATATTGAGATGGATTTTGGCACTTATATAATATATATTCTTAAGGACATCAACAACTAAAATAAACCTCCAGAAATGTGTACAATATGGGACCTTTAAAGGAATCAAAAAATTACAAAGGAAAATTACAAGGAAAAGACAGGAAACTGATCAAATAAAATAAGGTAATATTAAGTATATTGCTATAATAAAAATAACAAAAAAGTTCATATTATAAAGACATCAAGCCAATTTCACTCATGTCTCACGAGTACAGCACCTTGCGAAAGTATTTTAACCCATTTTTTTTTCCACATTTTATGTTGCTGCCTTATGTTAAACTGCTTTAAATTACTTTTTTTTCCCCATATCAATCTACATTCCAACACTCAACAAGTTTTTAACATCTTTCCAAAGTTTATTAAAAAAAAAAAAAAAAAAAACTTCTAGCTCAGCATTCATATTGCTGGTAGATGTTACTACACATTGAGTGGAGTTAACCTGTGGCAAATTAATTTGCATGGGTATGATTTGGAAAGGCACACACGTCTAAAAGGTCTAACAGCTGAAAATGCATATCAGATCAAAAACCAAGCCCTGAGGTAAAAAAAAAAAAAGGCCTGCAGAGCTCAGTGACAGGATTGCATGAAGCCACACATCTGGGGAAGAGTTCAGAATTTTATTTTTCTTGCATTTAAGGTTCACAGAAGCATGTAGTCTATTAATGAAGAATTTTGAAACAACCACGACTTCCTAAGAGCTGGCCTCCGGACAAACTGAGCAATTGATAGAGAAGGGCTTTGGCTACAGTGGTGACCAAGAACTTGATGGTCACTCTAGTTGATCATATATGCAGATTGGAGAAACTTACAGAGGGACAAACATCACTGCAACACTCCACTGATCTGGGCTTTATGGTGGTGTGGCAAGACTCAATTCTTTCCTCAGTGAAGACACATGAAAACACACTTTGAATTTCCAAAAAAGCACCTAAAGGACCCTCAGACTGTGAGAAACAAGATTCTCTGGTCTGATGAACCTCAATTCCAAGCATCATGTTTGAAAACAGGCACTGCTCATCACCTGCAGAGTACCATCCCAAAAGTAAAGTGTGCTGGTAGCAGCCTCATGCTATGGAGCTGTTTTTCAGTAGCAGGGACTCAATGCACCAAAATACTGATATAGCCTAAATGAAAACCCAATCCAGAGCCTTCAGAACCTCAGACTGGGCAGAAGGTTCACCTTCCAACAGGGCAATGACCCTAACCACACAGTAAAAGTGACTTATAGACAACTATGTAAATGTCCTTGAGTGGCCCAGCCTTGAGCCTGGCTTGAACCCAATCAAACATTTCTGGAGAAACCTGAAAAAGTCTGCCAGACCCCATTCAAGGTGACAGAGCTTGAGAGGTAAAGAGGGGAGGCGAAGAATGGCAGATAATTGCCAAATGTTGATGTGCAAATCTTGTTGGATCATACCCAAAAAGGCTTGAGGCTGTAAAGGTGTTTCAGCTAAGTACAGCTAAGGGTATGAATACTTCTGCAATGTACTCATTTCAGGTTTTTATTTTTAATAAATTGATGAAGTTGTGACAATTCTGGTTTTGCTTCATCATTATGGTGCATGGAGTGTAGATTGATGTGGGGACAAAAAGTAATTTAAACAGTTTAACATAAGGCAGCAACATAACAAAATGTGAAAAAAAAAAAAAAAACATGAACGAGTATGAATACTTTCACAAGGCACTGTATGACAGCCAAGTAGGCCCTGCTTTCTAAAGCAAAATTTATACTTCTGCGTGGAACCTACACCATAGCTAAGCCGTAGACTATGGTGTAGCCTGACATGCACCTCTCCAAAAATGTAACAGCGTGTCAATTCTATGCGGACAGCAAGCACTGTGATTGGTCTGCTAGCACTATCCTTTGTTGTCACCTTTTCTGTAGTTTTAAATAATGTTTTGATGATCTGATGTTTATTTAAAGCATTCATGGCTATTAGGCTTCTCCAATGAAGCTTTGAAATGCGCAGGAAAAACAGACTTGACAAAGGGATTAAGCCATATTGTGCTTTCGGTTTTAGTTCGTTTGACATACATTTAAACGCCACAGCCAACCAGAGTATTTTTACTGACCATGTCAATACTTTTATTACCACAGTGCACCTATCTTATGATGGTTACTTCCAGCAGGAAACTTTATATTTCACATTCAATCTTTATGTTGTCTGAAGCATTGTTTGACATAAAACACAGTGCAGCACGAATGTGTACCAAGATGCTGCAGGAGATGAATCATATGAACTGTATGTATTTTTATTTTTATTGAGAACTGCTTAATCCCTACTCATTATAATCTTACCTTCAAAATACCTTTGACTTCTTCTTTAGAACAGTTATCTAGTCGTGTTACTCGGTGTTCAAGCCATTGCTGGACCACAGCTCTCTGTTCAGCGCTTTCGCCCAGCAGCTCAGGTCTCTTAGCCTCACGGACCAGATGGGATGCTATAGTGACCAGACCAATCAATGCTGGCCCATTGTTGTTTTGGAGAACAGGGACCTACAAATGTATAAATAAAATAAAAATGTTACAAATCTACTTATAGGGATGAAAGCAAATCCATTTATTACATTACTGCTGTTAGTCAAAGCAGTGCTGTAGGTATGGACAAAATTTTTTTTAATTTAGGTGGCAAGTTTAGCTGTCAAGAATGTGTTTTTGGTTAGTGTTTCATAAAATACATATTTTCATGCAAATGAACTAATACTGAAGGTTGTACAGGTTTTTAGGCTGATAAAGAGATTTATCAAATTTATCAACATTTCAGAATTTGCTAAATATATTTCATATTGATGTACAGTGTTTACCAATCACACTCACAGTTACCAATCCTTTGACTCAACCAGTATTGGTATTATATGTTAATTATAAATTAACACTGTTTTTATTAACATAAATATTATAGTTTAAAAAAATATTTACAATTTCACAAAAAATCTTATCTTATTTATAAAACAGGACTAGATAAGATATTGTAATATGTATTATTAACTGTACTACAAATTTATATGAGCCTTGAATACACTTGGTGGGTCTTATTATTTTAATTTGTGTAAGGTCATATTTACTTTTAGAGTTTCCACGTGCAACAATACAAGTTAACAAAAATGGTTATGTGGTATTTTTGTAGTCCAGTGTTTTTATGTACATCTATAAATTACCCAATGTATGTTATGTTCCAAAGGTTCTCTAACATGTTATCTGAAAGAGATTAAGCATTTTTTTCCTCACATGGTGCTGTGTGTCTTTAGTGTTGCCGATCACAGTAACACATATGTCAGTGAGGCTACAACTGCTAACACAAGTGGTCTTTTGTTTAAATAAATATGCGTCATAATTTATGAACTTATCAAACAATCCTGCTGAACATGGCAATGTGTTAAAAAAGTAAAAATCTGAAATAAAACCCCATTGATTTGCACCAGTCATTGATTCATACGATCTCTAATATATGACATATTACCACACACAAACGCAAGTTTACAATTTATTACAGCATCGTAACTAAGTGTATCGCATTCAGCTTTGGATTCACCTTTTTCCCTCCTTGCGTGCTGTATTTATTTGGCTTTTTTAATCCTAGAAATCTCTCCAACGAGCCCAGCTCCCTTAACGCCATCTTGATCACACCGGAAACCAATCTGACACATAAAGCTCTCGCTGATTGGTGGAGATCCTCTAGTCGCGCCTCTCTTACGTCATGATGGACAGACGAGACCACCATGTGCTGTTATATCTTGCAGAGTCCTGCTTATATGATAAATCTTATTCTTTTACTTTTCAAAATGTTTATGTTCACAAATGTAAGTCTCTTGACACAATATGATTTTGTAAATTCTTTAGTTTTTAAATACATTTTTGTTTC